>NC_067401.1:137864861-138199861 GCF_016432865.1 Antechinus flavipes | reverse complement strand
GATGGTTTCCCAGGCTGAGGGCACTGGGATGGAAGTATTGTCCTCTTGGATGTAGCTTTATTTAATTTTGGGACCTCATATCAATTAAATGTGGGAGTCACAAAATTATGATTTATTATCAGTAAATGTTTAATTTGCCTACCTATATACTGGAGATCACATAAAAATTTCACCAGTGAAAAGAGTTTAAGAATCTCCCCCGACTCTAACCCATCCTCCACTCAGCTTGTGACATTAATCTTCCTAAAGCATACATCTGACCATGTCCCTCCCCTCAATAAACTCCAGGGGCTCCCTATTACCTCCAGGACCAGCTAGAAAGTTTCCTGGTTAGCATTCAAAGCTCTTCACAACTTGATCCCTTCTTACCTTACTCTTCCCACCCCCACACACTCTGGATCCAGGGACACCAGCCTCCTTGCTGTCCCCCTGGGCACTTTTACTGGGAGTCTCCCATGTCTGGAATACATTCTCTCCTTATCCATGTCTCTTGGCTTCAAGTCCCACCTAATATGCAACCTTTTAAGAAGCTTTCCCCAATTCCCCTTAATAATAGTCCCTTCTCTCCAACAAGTATCCTGTGTCAATAGAGTTTGTTGTACATATTGTTTGTATTTGGCTTCCTCTATTAGACTGACAGCAAGAACTTTCTTTGGCCTCTCTTTGTATTTCCAGCATTTGACATAGTGCCTGACAGGAGGCATTTAATGAATGTTTATTGACCAAGGCAAGGAAAAAGACCATGCAGAAGCCACTACAGGGATTTCTATAAGCTTTATTCCACTGGGTGAGTGTCAGAGTTGCAGACCATATGTTGCTCCCTTCCCCAATCCAAAAATCCAATTTGAGTTCTTCATTCATATGCCCTTACCTCCAAAATCTTAGTGACTTTCCTCTGAGGCTACCCCTGATTTATCATGTAGGTGTCTTGTTTGCACATGTTATCTGCACATTGTCTCCCCCATTTGACTGGGGCCTCCTAGAGATCAGGGACTATCTTTGCCTTTCTCTGTATCTTCAATATCTGATATTTTGTTTAGTCGTTTCAATGATTTCTGATTCTTTGAGGCTCCTTTTAGCATTTTCTCGGCAGAGATACTGAAGTAGTTTACCATTTCCTTCATCAGCTAACTTCACACACGAGGAAACTGAGGCAAAACAGGATTGAATAACTTGCCCAGGGTCACATAGCTAATTAAGTGTCTGAGGTTAGATTTGAACTTGGGAAGGGAGTCTTTCTGACTCCAGGCCTGGTGTTCTATCCCCCTCACCACCTACCTGTCTGGTATATAGCAGGACCTTTTAAAATTCTTATTGTTTATGTTTGTAGTTGCACTTCCCCATGGGGACTAGGAACTCCCATAGGAGACAAGAACCACATTTACCACTTTGTTCATAGAGCCTAGTCAAGGAAGCAGCAAGCCATCATTGATGAACAAAGCTAAGGGATTGATGCAAGCAGTTTCCTCAAACCAGACAATCCCAAAGACGAGGTTCGCTGCTTTCCAGGGGAGGAAAGGAATAGGAGGAATCTGAGGGTAATAGGTTAGGGGCCAGTTGCCACCCTCCGCACATGTTACTGGATCCTGGGCCCATTAGGCAGGCTTCCATTATACTAGACCTGGTTGCCACAGAATACTCTAAAGGGAAGGGAGAGTTCCACTATGGGGGGAAATATTAATCCTTAATGTGCCTCTGGCTGAGGTGCTTCACTAACCAACACTTAAACACCCAGCTGGGGCAGGGCCAGCGACTCAAGACTGGGGAGGGAAGAAGAGGAGAGGGGAGGGAAAACCGGAAAGGGTTGTCCTGGGTAGCCCAGAGAAAAATCTGCTTCTGAAGGTTGAAGCAAGCTAGATGGATGTATTCATCTGTATATGGCTTGTGAGTGTTTCAAAAGATACTCTGCAGGCTTCCTTCCCAGACTTACATATAGGTGAGTTGCTTTGTGCGTATCGTATGTTTGTATGTGTCATACTAAATAATAAAAACTAGTTAGCATTTATACAACACTTTAAGGTTTGCAAAGTGTCTTATCAATATTACTCTAAAGCTCAGGATCACTTGATCCTCACAGTTTATGATTCTCATTTTAAAGTCACAAAGGTCACAAAGCTAGTAAGTATCTGAGACTAGATTTGAATTCAGATCTTTCTAACTCACAGCCCATCACCCTATCAATTATGCCCCACAGCTGCCTCTAACATATTGTTTTTGTGCCTTGTTAAAGCAGGAAAAAAAAGCTTTTTAAAAAATTCGATCTAATTTTTAATTTTTAAAACTTTATTGTACATTTGAAAGGAATAGTAGACTTACTATTTCATTTGTCATCATCTTTGTATTGTACTATTCTATGGAAATTCTTATTTTATTCCATAAATTAAAAATAAAATACTTTAAAAGGGGGGAGGGGCGCTAGACAATTTCAACAGACTTGTGATTTTCTGCATTCAGAAAGAGGATTATGGAGACAATGACAACATAGTATTTTCACCTTTTTTTTGTTGTAGTTTGCTTGCTTTTGTATCTTTCTCATTTTTTTAATCTGATTTTTCTTGTGTAGCATGATAAATGTAGAAATATGTTTAGAAGACTTGTATACATTTAACCTATATTGAATTACTTCCTGTCTAGGGGAGGAGGGTGAGGGGAAGGGAGGGAGAAAAATTTGGAACACAAGATTTTTCAAGGTGAATGTTGAAAACTATCTTTGCATCTATTTTATCTATTTATTTATTTATTTTTGCTGAGGCAATTGTGGTTAAGTGACTTGCCCAGGGTCACACAGTCAGGAGGAAGTGTTAAGTGTCTAAGAACAAACTTGAACTCAGGTCCTCCTGGCTTCAGAGCTGGTGCTCTATCCACTGGGCCACCTAGCTGTCCCATCTTTGCATATATTTTGAAAATAAAAATTTATTACTTAAAAAAAATCAAAGGATGGGAAAATAAAAATAAAACGGAGGACTTCCACATTGCCCAGAGTGGGAGGCTGTAGCGCTCAGTCCTTTAAGAAGGGGAGCGTTTTCTCCTCTGACAAGTTTGAAGAAGAGGTAAGGTTCAGAAGCCAGAACTCTCTCCTCACCCCCAGCCTTATCTCGCTTCTTAGCTCAAATTCTTTACTCCAGTTGGCAAACTTGCCTCATCCTCTCACTTTCTCCCACTTCAGAGATGCTTCATGGGCCATTCAGGCTCATCTATCCCTCTCTACAACCCATCCCCCAACTCCATCCCAGCTCTCCTCATCAGTAGACCCCTCTCTGTACTCAGGACTGGAGACAGGAACTGGGGAGGGGAAAGTGAAAGGGCTCTCTAGGCTTGTCCCCTCAATGGCACTAATTCAGCTTCTAGTCTAGACTATATTTAGGTTCCTGACACAGACACTGGACAAAGCCCTTCCAGGGGACTGATGGGGACATGTGGCAAAGAATAGCCTCCTCACTCCTCCTCCCCTGGGTACTCCCTCACCCTTCTCTTTACGGACACCCTCTCCCAAATCCCTTTTTTGTTCTGTTTTTAGACTAGGTCTTCCTACTCCACCACGGCTGGAAGAACAGGCTCGATGACTGCCAGAAACTTTGACCTGCTCTGTTTCCATCTGGGGTCAGTTTGCCTCTTCTTTCATAGCCTGGTGACTTGACCCCACTCCCAAGGGGTTAACATATTAGTCTCAGAATTAGTATTGATACCTAATTGACTTTTAGTTTTAGGAATCTCCGAACTCTCCGGCTCAAGGAATCCACCAGCCTCAGCCACCCCCAGGAGCAGTCATTATAGTCATATGTGAATCCCCATACAACTCTCATCTCCTTTTCTTGGGATTGATCAAGGATTTCATTTCAAGTTCAAGGTCTGACTCCTCTACAATTTCCCAAGAACTATATTGAAGACTTTAATACTCAATGTGTCTGTGATTACACTAATGTGGGTCTTCTCCACTAATGATGATTGAAATCTATCAGTACCCCTTATCCAGTGGAACTTCCACACATGTCCTTCCATAAATTCTCTACAGAGAATGTACTCTGTTTTTTTAACTCTTCAGATGCAACATTTGGACTGTCTGCTACTCTTCATTCGTACTCAATGACTGGCCAACTAATATAATAGGAAAACCTCTCCAAAATCTTCCATCTTCATCTTTCTCCCTTTCTGACTCATCTTCTCTTTCAATTGTGTGAAAGCTTACCTTCTTCACCAACCTTATCATCCTATTTCCTCAACACCTTTAACTTATTCTCCATTACCTTTAGTACCCAGAATCATTAGTAATTAGTTAAGCACTTAATTAAATAAGGCAGTGTAATGAGGTATTTTCCTGTTCTTTGGGATTCAGAAGTTATCCTCAAGCTTCACTCTGTCTTGGCATATAAGGGGCCCTTTTAATGTTGGGGGATATGATATTCATGAAGAAGTTCTATGTTTGTGGTCTCAGACACAAACTTGGGCTCAAATGAACAAATCAAATATAAGCAGATCACTGGATCAAAGCCACATAATAAATGTTGTTCCTATATTCAAGACCAGGAATAGAACATTTGGGGGGCCCTAGTCTGGAAGGGAATCACAGAAATCTCTTACCCCATCAGGAGAGAAGCTGAGGAGATATGTCTTTTCTCCTCTGATTAACTCAGGAAGACTTTTTGAAGAAGATTTTAAGAACCATAAGAAGTAAAATGTGTTTCAGTGGGCTGGGAATTGGCAATGAAGTATTCCAGCTGACTGGGACAACTGTAGTGAAAGCAAAAATTAAGGGAATTGTACCTTGGATTTGACCACTGCAATCAATCTGACACCTGGCCTTGTTTGCCTGAAGGCTTCCACTTTATTTGACCAATACCAATAGTCCTTTCTCCTCAGCCCAAGACCAAGTAGGGGCCATGGAAGCCCTCAGGGTAAAACTACCCTAACTATCACTCCCCTAACACATACATAACTTTTCCAAAGTAAAAATGGAAGTCATAAATGGAAAAGAACCTTAGAACTTTTCATTTCTGAGATGAGAAAACTAAAGACAAGAGAAATTAAATGGCTGGTCCAAGATCACCCAACTAGAGGGTGACATATATTCTGGCCCCTCGTTCAGTTCAGGCTGCCTCCCTCCCTCCCTCATGCCTTCCATTCCTTGGCTCTGGGACAGACTCTCAGTAATGCTATTCCTTAGGAAAGGGGGTGGGGGGAAGAGCCAAGGGGACAGCAGGAAGAGGAAACCATTGTCCAGACCTACAAGATCCTGCCTGCCCTGGACCTCCATGATGGCTGCTCTTTGGGTTCAGGGCTGGGACACAGGGCCAGTAGGGCATGTCCCATCCCCTCCCTCCCCCACTCTGCCCTCCCCACCCTTTAAGGAATGTCTACAGTGAGACTCACCAGATTGGCAGGCAGGCACTCATTCACAGAAGGGGCTGTGTCCTCCAACCCCTGTCCTTCTGAAGCCCCCTTTGTCAAGCAAGGCGGGGAAGGAGGCAGATGTTCTCAAAGGCATGAATGTTCCAGAGGTGGGGAGACCAAGGAGTTTCCGGAGATGGAAGGCTTCATTCTGGGGCCCAGTACACCTGGGTCTCTCTTACCTTCCTGCTCTGGTTGGTGGACCCTTGGAGGTAGAGAGCAAGAAGGGGAATATCAAGATGTCCTTAAACCTTTACAAATTTGTCCCTCTCTCTATCTTGGGACAAATTAGCTTCTGAAACAGCCAAACAGTTTAAAAGATAGGCTGCAGAAACCTTGATGCTTTTAGTAGGAAACAAGGTTAAAAGAAATGAAATCCACCCAGTGTGTTTTTGGGATGATGTCCTTATCCCCTTAGGCAAACAATATGGTATCAAGGAAACTATACAGAATTTTGAGTCAGAAGATCTTGGTTAGATTCTTGTCTTTGACACTTATTTCTCTAAAATAAGGGAACAGAGAAAGTTGAGCTTCTACAATCATTTCACATGATGGGAGAACCTCTAAGAATTTTTGATGGGGGAAGACACAGGGAAATCTCTTAACTAGTGATTTGAGGAGACAATGGGATGAAGCTGATGAGAAAGGAAAGGGGAAGCATAAGAAGGAAATATGGGAGAGTCAGTCCAAATTGCATGTGGGCTGGTGACCTGGACACCATCAAAGGACACCATTCCTAGTCTGAGACCTGTGACCCTATTTATTTGACTTGAAGAAACTCATCTGTGTCTGCTTCAAAATATTCATTACAGCATTGTTATTCATGACAGCAGGAAGTTGGAAACAAACTGCATACCCAATAACTGGGGAATGGCTGAATTATTGTGATTGTTAATGGGTCATTTCAGTCATGTCCAAGTCTTTGGTGACCCCATCTGGGGTTTTCTTAGCAAGGATACTGGAGTGACTGACCATTTCCTTCTTCAACTCATTTTACAGATGAGACAACTGAGGTAAGCAGGGTTCTTTTGACTTGCCCAGGATCACAAAACTAATGAGTGTCAGAGGCCATATTTGAACTCAAGAAGAGGACTCCTCCTGACTCTAAGCCCAGTAGTTTATCCACTGTACCATCTAGCTGCCAAGAAAAGGCTAAATAAATGTAATGGAGAACAGCTGACCTCAAAACCAAGCAGACCTGGGCTCAGATCCCACCCTTGATACATGCTGGACAAATCAGTTAACCTCTCAATGCCTTCTAAGACTATGAGTTGCAGGGAAGGTTGAGAGAATTCCCTCATCCAGGGGTGAGTTCTCTATACTAATGCACTGTTCCTAGGGAATGATAATTCTAATTAATTAGAAGAAATATAGGAAGATTTGTATAAAATTCTGCAGAATGAAAAAAGCAGGACCAGAAGAACAAAACCATACAACAAAATGAAAAACACTAGAAGAAGCATTGGACAATATTGATAACTAATTAATAATGCATGTCCTCTCATTCAACAAACAGAAAATGACTCAACTCTAAATACTTGGAATAGTATGTTGGGCAGAGATTAATTACTCTCTCTCCTCTTCCCTCTTTTCTCTTCTCTCTTCTTTCTTTCTTCCTTTCTCTTCTCTTTTCCACTTCATCTTCTCTCTTCTCTTCCCCTCCCTTTTTTTCTCTCCTCTCCTCCCCTATACACACCTGATATTTAATGAAAATGAAATAAAATTTTTGTCCTATGGGAAACCTTTCCACTGTCATCCTCCTTTCTATTTATATCCGTAGCTGCTACAAATAGCTGTCGTATTATTTTTATTGTGTTACAGGATAAAGCACAGGGCTTGTAGTCAAGAAGACCTGAGTTCAAATGTGGTCTCCAACACTCACTAGCTGTATGACCTTGTCTGCCTCAGTTTCCCTATCTGTAAAATGATTTGGAGAAGGAAATGGCAAACTTCTCTAGTATCTTTGCCAAACAAAAACAAAAACAAACCCTGAAATGAAGTCACATAGAATTGGTCACGACTGAAATGACTAAACAACATTATAATCACACCTTCTCTAGACCTTGTGATCTTATGGGCATTAATTCTACCAGCCCATCCTCTTGGGGTAAACACAGCTGGAGACAGTTTTGTGCCCAAAGCTGGAGTGGATAGAACAGGGTGGAGTTGAAGACAGTGCCAAGAAGCCTGGTACTGATGCCAACAGGGTCCGGATAGGACCCGGGAGGAAGCACTGGCAAGCTCCTCTGCCGGAGATGAGTGAGAGACAAACAGCAATTAGCTAAACATCGCTTGTACTCTTATGGCTAATTACCAATTAGATGAGGCTGGGCGATTAGCAACATGAAAGAAACAGTCAGCAAATATATATACTCCCGTCACCCAAGTGGAAGAGAAAGGGGGTAATTGGGCTTAGCTCCTGCCAACAAGCAGCCATTGGGTCTGGTTTGTGTGGGGCTGGCAAAGCTTTTGGGGCTAAAGAGGAAGAGGACATCAGATAACGGATGGAGGAAAGCTTTGGACCAGGGCACCTAGATCACCTCTTTGAGCCCATCCAGAGGTCAGATACTGGGAACAGGGCTGAAGTACCAGAAATTTATTCATCAAACATCTACAGTCCAGGCACTGTGGGGGATGCAGAGACAAACAGGACAGTTTCTGCTCTCAAGGATCTGACTGCTGCGTATAAAGATAAATTGGATACAAAGTAAAGTGTGGAAGTACTACTGGAGTACAGGGGAGAGAGAAATTGCCTCATGTGGGGAGATCAGGGAAAAGGTAACATTTGAGCTTTCAAACTGGCTAAAAATTAACTAAAAAGGCAGAGAAAATATGAGCAAAGATACTAATTTGGGACAAGGAAGGTTATGTCTATGATTTAGCCTAGGCAGCTAGGTAGAGACTGGAATAGGAAACACCCGAGTCCAACCCTAGTCTAAGACACTAGCTATGTGAACCTGGGCAAGTGACTTACCCTCTGCCTTCTTTAGTTTCCTCATCTGTAAAATGAGGGTAATAATAAATACCTAGCTCCCAGCACTGTTGTGAGATTAAATGAATATTTGCAAATGCTTTGCAAACATTAAATGCTAGCTATTATTGGTATTATTAATAGTGTTATTAATACAGTTTGACTGGAATTTAAGATCCACAAAGGAGAGCAATAAATGATAAGTAAATATATGAAAAGTAGACTGGGGCTAAATCATAGAGGGCTTTAAATATCAGCAAAAGAGCCTGGATTTTATCTGGTGGATAATGAGAAGCCGCAGAGGACTTTGAGCAGGGAGTGATATGACCACATTGTTGCATTAGGAAGATTACTCTGGCAGTGGTACACAGCAAGGAGATTGGAGGTAAGGGAATAGTTAAAAGGACATTGCAAAAGACCAGTAAGAAGTAAGAGGGTCTGTTCTAGGGTGGTAGCAGTGGGGACAGAAAGGGAGGGATGGATTGGAGAGATACAGAGGAAACAGATAGACTTTGAGATGAAATCTAGCTAAAAGAGACTGATGAAACAAGCCAAATGTAAGTTCTGGGTATTAAGGCTCACACTTAAGTATAAGGGCAACCTCATTCAAACTGAGATTTGTTGAAGATCTTAGCTTAATAAGACCAAGGTCCCCCATTTCATCCAGGTCCATCTCCAGTCATCCTGATCTCTGTCTTGCACTGGGCCCAGATGGCTCTGGAGGGAAAAGTGAGGCAGGTGACCTTGCACAGCCCTTAAATACAAGTCACCTGTCATGGTCCTCTTCTGAGAACGAAGGACAAACAATAACTAATATAAGGGATAAGGCAGCTTGGTGGTACCATAGTGCATGGAACATTGGGCCTGGAGTCAGGGACACATTTTCCTGAGTTCAAATCTGGCCTTAGAAACTCACTAGCTGTATGGCCCTGGGCAAGTCACTTAACCCACAGTGTTTGCCTCAGTTTCCTCATCTGTAAAATATCTGGAAATAGCAAACCACTCCAGTAGTTTTGCCAAGAAAATCTCAAATGGATTCATGAAGATTTGAACACAACTGAAATAACTCAAAAATAATCGCAACAAAGTGTCTAAGGGATGACACTTAAATATATCAAATATAAATATATTTATATGAATATATAAATATATTATAGTATATTATTTGTTTTATATAAATATATTAAACATAAGTAGTAAAAGTTAATAAGAATTCAAAAAACCTTACTAGAGAACCTACTCTACAAAACATTTTGGTAGGCCTTGGAGAATTCATTAAAAAAATTAAGGAAAAAGGGATCCCTTCTGATTTGGAAGTAAGCAGAAAATGCATCATAAAAGAAGCCACAACCAAGGCAAGCCTTGAAGTATGAGTACAATTCCACACTAGGAGAGAGAGAAGGAAAGGATCCCAAACAGCAGCAAAAGCACTGATATAACAAAGTGCAAGGAGATAGGAACTGCCCAGACTTGTGGATATGGGGCAAGAATGGCCAAAGGAGTATACTGAATGACTCTCTGAATAATAGTCACCAAACTGTTAAAATGACCCAGGTTTGGAAAATATTCAAGGGAAAACAGAGAATGAAGCGGGATCTAGAGACTGGAAGAAAAAGAATAAGATCAGGAACAAAGAAGGTGGAAGGTTGTGTTGGAGCGAAATTTAAGAGCTCAAATTGACTAATAAAGAAAATGATAAATTTTGGAGAGGATGTGGGAAAACTGGAACACTAGTACACTGTTAGTGGAATTGTGAACTGATCCAATCATTCTGGAGAGCAATTTGAGATTATGCCCAAAGGGCTCTAAAACTGTGCATACCGGTGTCTCTACTGGCTCTGTATTATTAAAAAATAAATAAATAACAAAAGAAGAGAAAGGGCCCACATGTGCAAAAATGTTTATGGCAGTTCTCTTTGTAGTTGGCAAGGAATTGGAAATTGAGTACATGCCCATCAATTGGAGAAGAGTTGAATAGACTATGATATATGAATGTAATGGGTTATTATTTTTTTATGAGAAATGATGGGACGGCTGATATCAGAAAGCCTGGAAAGATTTACAGGAGCTGATACTGAGTGAAGTAAGCAGAAGTGGAGAACATTGTACATAGTAATATAAGATTATATGATTATAAACTATGATAGATTTAGATATTCTCAGCAAAATGGTGATCCAAGACAATTCCAAGAGATTTGGGACAGTAAGTACCATCCACATCCAGAGAGAGAACTATGAAACCTAAATGAAGTTAGAAGCATACTATTTTCACTTTTTTGGGGGGTTGCTTTTTCTTTCTCATGGTTTTTCCCTCTTATTCTGATTTTCCTTTCACAACATGATTAATATGGAAATGTTTAAAATGTCTGAACATGTATAACTTGACATCACATTACTTGCTGTCTTGAAGAAGGAAGGTTAAGGAAGGGAAGAAGAAAAAAAATTGGAAATAAAAACCTTACAAAAATGAATTGAGAACTATCTTTATATATAATTGGAAAAATAAAGTACTGATAACATTTTAAAAAGAAGAAGGGATGAGCAAGTGGGTTCCAGAAGAATCTAGAAAGACTTACATAAACTGATGTTGAATGAAGTCAACAGAACCAGGTGAACATTGTAGACAGCCACACTTTGTGATGATCAACTGTGATAGACTTTGCTCTTCTCAGCAGTATAATAATCTAAGACAATTCCAAAAGATTTGTGATGGAAAATGCTATCTACATCCAGAGAAAAAACTATGGAGTCTGAATGCAGATAAAAGCATACTATTTTTACCTTTTTGTTTGTTTTTCCTTTTTGTTCTGATTCTTCCACAATATGACAGATGCAGAAATATGTTTAATTGATTGTACATGTATTACATATATTACATTGCTTGCCACATTGGGGAAAGGAAAGGCAAAGAAAGGAGAAAAGGAAGGAGGGAAAAAGAAAAAAATCAAAATCAAAATCTTATAAAAATAACTGTTGAAAATATCTTAACATGTAATTGGAACAAATGAAATACTGTTAGGGGGGGAAAGAAATTTAAGAACTCAGGATCTTAAAGGGGGAATCATTGCAAGTGTATACACTGGCAGATGGTTAAAAGATGGGGACAATAGTCATTAAAGGCTGAAAAACTGGGATTCCAGGGTGTTAGAAACCTCACAAGTATGAATGATCATAGAAAAGAATAACAGTAAGGGATGGGATGGAAAGAAAGAAAGCCTATATTGAAGTCATTGAGGAAACTAGGAGAAGATTCTGGAGGTTATTTGGTATTAATAAAGATGGAGAGAGTTAGGATGTGAATGTTAGAAAAGCAAAATTGAGGACAATGGCAAAACATGGAAGTTCTGGAATAATGCCCTGAAAGGGAAACCGATTGATCTGATTTGGCTTTCAGAGGAAAGCCAAGTTTCACTTAATTCAGAGGAAAGAAGGAGCAGTTAAATATAAGTTCCACGATTTAGGGAAATTTGTTTGGAATAGGAGGGGGGTTAGAAGAAGCATAGCAAAAGGGATTAAAGTAGGGACATAAGGATGAAGTGGCCAAGGGTAGGGCAAGAAGGATCTTCACCAGAATGAGAACATAGAGAGGAAGATAGATAGGAGCAGCAGAACAAAGCATTTGTGGTGGGATTAGGACAAACTAGCAATGATGAAGGCCAGGACGAGAGATTTCTGGGGGCTAAGAGCAGAAATCCTGCATCCATAGTGTCTTCAGCTCAAGCCCCTCTCCCCCTGCCCCCCAGACCTTCTTCCCAGGTCTCTTAATAGTTGCTCTCGTATTCAGTCTGTACTTCCTTCCCTCCATCCCACTTCTCCCTTCCTTAAGCCCTAGGAAGCAGCCAAAGCAAAGCTTCCCCCAGCATGGTGGGGGGGGCTTGGGCAGAGACAGGTGCAAGGTTTAAGCTTCCCCTTGGTGCCCACAGCATCCGGAGAAAGAGGAGCATCTGCAGGAAGGATTGTGATGGTGGGAGAGATAGTGTTTGCGTGTGTGTGTGTGTGTGTGTGTGTGTGTGTGTGTGTACTTCAGCAATCTGCTAGGAGCCTTCCCCAGACTACCAGCTTTGCCCTGGCTCCCTTCCACAGTGGTCACAGAGCCCTGTGCCTGCCTGGCGGTCTTTCTTTCCTCTCTGAACTCACCCCTCAACTATTCCCGCAGGACAATGGGTCTCTTTCTCCACAATTCAGGGACTATGTCAGTGACTTGTGACCTAGGAGAAAGAGATTG
Source organism: Antechinus flavipes (assembly GCF_016432865.1). Lineage (NCBI taxonomy): Eukaryota > Metazoa > Chordata > Mammalia > Dasyuromorphia > Dasyuridae > Antechinus > Antechinus flavipes. Next base: position 138,187,280 of record NC_067401.1, on the reverse strand, counting down.
ACCCAGGGTGGATTCCAGCCCAGGGTTCTGGCTCCTCAAGACTTCTCATTAACAGCAGTATAAACAAAACTAGGTCTTTGCCAGTCCCAGAAGGAACATGGAAGAGGGAGAGCCTGGATCATCATATAATATTCTCCTATCACAGATGTTTTGGGCCTGGATGAGCAGGACTCAGGAGTCCAGGTTGTCTCCCTCTACCACATCTCCTCTTACCCCCAGGAGTCCCATATCCAAACTAAGCGATCCCTGTGAGTGAAGTACTGCAAAGATACTAGGAGAATATCCAAAATGGTCACATGATCCTTGATAATAAACAAGTAAAAATACTGAGAAAGAGATGAGATTGACAGACAAGAGCAAATCATGCAGTTGAACGCAGCCACACTGGCACTAGTGGGATGAGAAGGAAATAGAGCTTTGAGGGGGTGAATTAGAGCATTTTTTCCTGGAGAACAGAGTAGAATCTGCAACTCTGGAAAATGAGAAAGGAGAAAGATGAGCAGCAAAGATTTAAAGGGGAGGAGAATGATTCGATTCAGAATTTTTCTTAATGGATTTCCCTCCTCAAGGGAAGAAGGGAATCCTATTAAATAATAGGAGGTTAACAAGATGGAACAAAACAGACACTACCTGCCTCTGAGTGAGTGTCAGAGGGGCTTGGGTGGGCCAGATCTGAACTAAACCTGAAAGGGTCTGATCGACTGATTTTTCCCTACCATCTTTAGAAGGCAGATCCAGCTTCCCAATTTGCTTCTTTTCCTTGGCTTCTAGGCCAAGGGAGATTAAGGCATATCCCCAAAGTCATATAGAACAAGAGGAGGGGTGCTGAGATAGGAACTCAGGGTTCTTGGCCCTTGGCCAGAAGGCTGGACATCCTTCCACCTCCAGCCAAGCCTTCTTCCTCCCCACCTTCCTCCCAGGAGCCAGAGAGATCAGTGTTGGGGGGGAGGGGGCAGCCTTCTTCCTAGATCCTGGACTGGACATCTGTTCGCCACAGCTGTTCACAGACTTGTTTGAGGACTCGGAGGCCTAAGGGATGGACTGGATTTGATTTGATTCAGCCCCCAAAATAGCCACTGTGGCAGGAAGCAGGCCCCCTCCCCCACTTACCACACCCCTCCTGAACACTCCTGGTGGGAGTTAAGGTTAGACACCTTCAAGGTATGTCCCCTTCTCTCCCATCAATACACACACACACACACACACACACACACAACACACACACACACACACACATTGTGTTCCCCTCAAGTCACTTGTTTGTCCTCTGAGATCCTACCCTAATTTTTTCTCCCCAGTTCTAGCCCTTCCATCTCCTCTTCACCCCTCTATCCCAGTTCCTCTCTTTCTTCACAGCTCAGCTCCACATCCCCCTCCCCAGAGAACCCTCCCTTCTTCCACCCTTCCGAACTCAAGCCCCTCCAGATCCCCTCAGATATGCCATTTGCCCCCATACACAAATAGCCCTCACTCCCACCCTCCCACTGAGAAGTCTTCTTCATCTCTCTACTGTGGGAGTTGGGGGCAGGAAGGGGGATGGAGGACCAGTGGTTTGGGCACTCAGGCAGGCGGGCACACAAAGGGGCTGGCTGCCTTTGATGACTAATCACTGTGCCCTGAAGCCACAATTCCATCTGGCCGCCTGGCCCCTCTCACCCAACCTCCCCCCTCAAGCTCCACAAATAAGACTTGGTTTTGTTCAGAGGACACAATTCAAGAAAATGTCACCCGAGGGGCGCGCCCCCTGGCCCTGACTCCCAACGACAGCTCTTAATCACCAAGCTCCTTCCTCCCCTTTTCCCCTCCCTCAGCAGCTGAGTGAGATAGGAAGAAAGGCAGGAGGAGTGGGGGAGAAGGGAAGAGGGAATCTGTTATTCTATTAAGCCAGGACCCCATGCTAGTCTTCCCCCTTAGCCCTGCTCCTAAAACATAAAGGGTTAGCATCCCCCACCTTAACAGTAACAGAATAACAAGACCCACAAATATCCTTCATCCTTCTTGATTGATTTCTCACTAATTTGCTGTGTAACCTTGAGCAAGACACTTCCCCACTCTGTGTTCTGGGGGAGTAGAGGGACTGGAATCTCAGTCCCAGAGAACAGATGCTAAAACTCACCCTCACCTAGTGTTGGGAAGTGGATTGGGGGGAACTGAAGATGTAATGTTACTATGAGAGAGTCGTGGAGTTGTTGGTCTTAACTGTTTTTCTTTGTTACAACCAAATGTTCAATAAGGAATATAGGAAGCATATAAGAAATGCCCATTGTGTAAAAACCAAAAGAATCAATAAAACTTTTCTTTAATTAAATAAGGGATCAGATTAAATAACTTCAAAGGTTTCCCCCATTTTACTATTCTAAGACACCTGGGTCTATTTCCCAAGCTCACCACCTCAGGTCTTTACCCTCCCATGCTGTTGCCATGCCCACTTTAGCAGGGATTGCCATAATAAGGATAAAAGGCAAATATGGAGGAGGTGATAGTATCCATACACAGGAGCTTTCAAGCATTTGAACCTCCTGGTAGAGCAGGAAATGACCAATTCAGAAAAAACAAGATCAGTGCTAGTGGGGATTGTTCAACAACCTCATACCAGAGATATGTCCAAGCCCCAATTCCCAAGTGTCCAGCTTCACAGCCCTCTTCCAAAGGGAAGAAGATAGAAGCTGACGCTGGCTTAAGTCAAGTTCTCCCTTTCCACAAGAAGGTTCCTGCCATTTTAGGGACTAAGAAGCTAGAGAAATAAGGGACAAGGGGTCTTGTAACAGGAGTGGCTAGTATGGACTTGGACCCACCTTTGGGGGGATGGATTGTGGCTAGGAATAAAGATGGAAAGGGATGATGCTAAGAAAATCAGCTTAGAAATTTCTGTGTTTCTTCAGACCCTCCTAAATACCTATAATCATTTTTTAAAGAGACTGAATTAACAGTCCACAAGAGAAAAACTAAGTAGAAGAAAAATAGCTATGGTTCATACTAATAAGTATTATTGTCATTGTATTTGAACTAGCAAATTTTTAGTTTTGATGTTTAATATTTGATTTATTCATCACTTCACTTATTTTTAAGTTTCCAATTAAATGTATTTTTACTCATTTTCTTACTATTTTATTGAATGGATTACTATTTTATTGAATTATTATCTATAAAAGATTCATTTGAATATTCTTTCTGCACTAATTTATATTATCTATGATCAAGCATGTCATACCTGCAAAATACTCGTTTGCAAGATTCTTATTCAATGTTCTCTATATGTCTATCAAATCTATTTTTAACACTTTCAGATCTGTTGTTCTCTATTTATCTTTAGATGTGCCAAGTTCTGATAGAAGAATATTAGAGTTTTTTACTCTGTCTTTAAAAAAAAGAAAGAAATTTCTGTGTTTTGTTCTCCCCATAATGCCATAGAGGATGAAGTAGTGGTGGGGAGGGGAAATACCTTATGCATTTTAGCTATTTTGATTTAGTTGAATACCACTTATAATAATGAGAACTGATTGTTTTTTGACCATTCTCTCTCACCCCCATGGCTGCACCTTCCTGCCCCCACCCATCACCTGTACCCCCAAGATGAAGACTCATAGAATGTTGCAATCAAAAAGAATATTTTCAGATATTTGATAGAATAGAAAAGTTACCCAAAGACGACAGAGAAAAAACTCCAGAAAGCTATTCCCACTCTACACTCTACTCCCAAGAGATATTTTTCCCCAACCAGTCCACTTGAGGGCACTGGTTCCCTCTCGTGGTTATCTTTTGCATTGTTCCTTGTTCAAACCCAGCTCTTCCTCCAGGACTGGACCCAGGTCTTTATGCTAGTGCCATAAATTAAATTTGGTTCCTGCTTTTAACTCTTTGGTTCCCCTTGTACACCATCTATTTCTGCATGAGGTGGTTACTCATGGTGTGGAAGGAACAAATCCAGAAAGTATCACAGAATTTCAAAGTTTGAAAATACTCATTCTGCCCAACTCAGATGTGAAAAAAGGAAACTCTCTGCAACATACTTGAGAAATGGTATCTGGCTTTTGAATAAAGACCTCAAGGGAAAACGAGCCCGCTTCTTCCTGGGCCAGGCCAGTGCAATTTTGGATCACAGAATACTTAGGAAGTGTTTCTTTGCATCAAGCCTAAAGTTATCTCTGCAAATCCACTTCTTACTTTTACTTCTGCTTTGGATCCAAAGACTCCTTCTTCTTCCATCATTTTTGTGTGTTACAGATGCCTTTGGTAGTCTGGTAAAATTTAGGGACCCTTTCTCAGGTTGCTTTTTTTCCTTATTCTCACTCCATTTAATATTTCATTTTTTCCTCAATTACATGCAAAAACAATGTTAATATTCATTTTTAAAATTTTGAGTTTCATCATATTTTTAAATGAATAAAACACAGGATTACAAAAAAAAATTGTATTGAAAACAAAGATGTATTTTGACTCCTTAGTTCATGGACCCCAAGTTAATAACCTCTGATCTAAGAGATGGTCTGACCAGGACAGAGTCAAACAAGTCTATTACCTCCCTCATCCTGGACAATACATGCTGTCTAATAGCACAAAAGCTTTATAGGTCACCACATCATCCTCATGTGTAGCTTGCAATCCACTAAAACCCCCAGATCATTTTCAAACCATTGTCTAGTCAAATCTTGGTGGATTTATGTATAGACAGACTAAAGCCATGTTTTAGAGCTGGCGCCCTCCTTGGATTTTTGCATGCCATAAATTTCTGGGCATCTTTCCCATTATTATTCTTCTTGTTCTCTACACTGTAACTGAGTTCTGTGGTAAAGAGATATACACAGGCAAGTTTGTCTCCTCCTTCCTTTTTCAATTTAAAGCCCTTTCGATTAGATTTGCAATACTCCAGACACATTCTTTTAAAAAAATTTTTTTCCAATTACATGTAAAAACAATTTTTAAAATTTTGAGTTGCAAATGTTCTCCCTCCCTTCTTCTTCTTTCCCTCATTGAGAAGGCAAGCAATTTGATATAGGTTACACATATGCATTCATGCAAAACATATTTCCATATTAGTCATGCTATGAAAGAAAACATAGACCAAAAAAAAAATCCACCAAGAAAATAAAGTTATTTTTTGTTTTGTTTTTTAAAGTATGCTTCAATCTGCATTCAGACTACATTAGTTCTTTCTCTGGAGGTAGATAGCATTTTTCATCATAAATCTTTCAGGACTATCTTAGATCATTGTATCCCGGAGAATAATTAAGTCATTCATAGTTAATCATCGGACAAGATTGCATTTATTATAAACAATGTTCTCCTAGTTCTGCTTACTTTATTTTGCATCAAATCATAGAAGTCTTTCCAGCTTTTTTCTGAAACCATTCTGCTTGTCATTTCTTATAGCACAATTAATACTCCATCACAACCATATTTTACAACACTATATCCTGATGGGAATCCACTCAATTTCCAATTTGTGCCACCACAACAAAAAAAAAGTTGCTATAAATATTTTTGTACATATAGGTCCTTCTTCCCCTCCCCCAATCTTTTTTTTTTTTTTAATTTCTTTGATGATATTTTTAAAGCCTTTTGGGCATAAATCCAAATTGAACTCCAGAATGGTTAGATCAATTCACAATTCCACCAAAAATCTTTTAACACTCTAATTTTCCCACTTCTCCATCAACATTCGTCATTTTCCTTTTCTGTCAAGTTAACCAATCTGATAGGCGTGGGGTGACACCTCTGAATTGTTTTAAATTGCCTTTCTCTAATCAATAGAAACTTAAGAGTATTTTTCCATATGACTAGGTATCTTTGATGTCTTCATCTGAAAACTATAAATATCCTTTGATGACTTATCATTTGGGGAATGACTTATATTTTTATAAATTTGACTAAATTGTCTATATATTTGAGAAATTAAGTCTTTCTCAAAGAAACTTGATGTGAATTTTTTCAGTTATAATTAATATGCATTTCCCTGCATACTGTTTTTTCCCCATTACCTTGTCTTTCCTCAAAATTGTTTTGCTTATGAACACTGTCTCCTCCCATATACCCTCTCTTCTCTTATTCCCCTTCTCTCCTACTTTCCTGTAGGATAAAATAGATTTTTATACTTGAGTGTGTGTTATTCTCTTTTTCAATTAGTTCCACTGAAAGTAAGGTTCAAGCTTTGCCCACCATCCTGCCATCTTCCCCTCCATTGTAAAAGCTCTTTTATGCCTTTTTATGTGATACAATTTTCTCCATTCTACCTTACTTTACCCTTCCTCCTTCTCCCAATACATTCCTCTTTCTAATCCCTTAGTTTTATTTTTTAAAGATACCATCAAAAATCAAACTCACACCCATGCCCTCTGTCTTCTAACTACCTAATAATAATAAAATTCTTAAAGAGTTACAAATATCTTCCCATGTAGGAATGTAAAGAGTTTTACCTTATTAAATTTCTGATGATTTCTCTTTTCTCTTTATCTTTTTATGCTTAAGTCTTGTATTTGAAAATCAAATTTCCTATTCAGCTCTGGTCTTTTCATCAGAAATGCTTCAATGTCTATGGCATTAAATAGTATTTTTTCTCCTGAAGCATTATATTCAGTATTGCTACATAGGTGATTCTTATTTGTAATTCTAGCTCCTTTCTGGAATATGTCATGCCCTTCAATATGTTAATGTATAAGTTGCTAAATTTTGTGTTATACTGTCTATGGTTGCATGATATTTGAATTGTTTCTTTCTGACTATTTACAGTATTTTCTCTTTGACTTGCGAGCTCTGAATTTTGGCCATACTATTACTAGGAATTTTCATTTTGGGATTTTTTTCAAGAGGATGGCAAATTCCTTCTATTTTTATTCTGCCTTCTGATTCTAGTGGGAAAATTGGAGTGTTAAAAGATTTTTGGTGGAATTGTGAATTGATCTAATCATTCTGGAGTTCAATTTGGATTTGTGCCCAAAAGGCTTTAAAAATACCATCAAAGAGTTTAAAAAAAAAAAAAAGATTGGGGGAGAGGAAGAAGGATCTATAGGTACAAACATATTTATAGCAACTTTTTTTTGTTGTGGTAGCACAAATTGGAAATTGAGTGGATTCCCATCAGGATATAGTGTTGTAAAATATGGTTGTGATGGAGTATTAATTGTGCTATAAGAAATGACAAACAGAATGGTTTCAGAAAAAAAGTTGGAAAGACTTCTATGATTTGATGCAAAATAAAGTAAGCAAAGTAAGAAAACAGAGCAGTTTTCCTTGATAATTTTCTTGAACTATGATGTCTAAGCTTTTCATTTGATCATGGCTTTCTCTTGTCCAATAATTCTTAAATTATCTTTTCTCAATCTATTTTCCAAATCAGTTGTTTTTCCAATGAGACATTCACATTTCCTTATATATTTTCATTCTTTTCATTTTGTTTTACTATTTCTTAGAGTCATTAACTTCAACTTGTTCAATTCTACTTTTTAAGGAAATATTGTCATCAGTAACCTTTTGTATCTCCATTTGGTCAATTCTATTTTTGGTTTTTTTGGTTGTTGTTGTTTTGTTTTGTTTTTTGCTGAGGCAATTGGGGTTAAGTGACTTGCCCAGGGTCACACAGCTAGGAAGTGTTAAGTGTCTGAGGTCAGATTTGAACTCAGGTCCTCCTGACTTCAGAGTTGATGTTCTATCCACTGAGCCACCTAGCTGCCCCCAATTCTACTTTTTAAGGAATTATTTTTCCTTAGTGAATTTTTGAACATCATTTCCCATTTGGACAACTCTGTTTTTTAAGGAGTGCTTCTCTTCAGTAGATTTTTGTGCCTCTACCATTAGGCCTATTCTGTTTTTTAAAAGTATTGTTTTCTTCAATAATTTTTGACCTTCCTTTACCAAGATGTTGATTCTTTTTTCATAATTTTCTCGCATTATTTGCATTTATCTTCCCAATTTTCTCTCATTAAATTTATTTTAAAAATTTTGAGCTCTTCAATGGATTCTTGTTTTTGTTTTTGCTGAGGAAATTGAGGTTGAGTGGCTTATCCAGGGTCACACAGCCAGGAAGTGTTAAATGTCTGAGGCCAGATTTGAACTCATGTCCTCCTGACTTCAGGGCCAGTGCTCTATCCACTGTGCCATCCAGCTGCCTCCATGAATTCTTTTTTTTTGGTAGAGAGGAGGGAGCTGAGACCGATTCACATTTTGCTTTGAGGCTTTGGATGTAGCTGTTTTGACTTTGTTTTTTATCCTGAGTTTGTGTTTTGACCTTCATAATAACTTTATATGCTGAGATTCTTTTGTTGTTGTTGTTTGTTCATTTTTCCAGCCTATTTCTTGACTTTTAATTTGATTTTAAAGTTGAGCTCTGCTCCTGGAGTGGAAGGGGAGCACTATCCCAAGCTACAGGGGTTTTTTGTGCTGTGGCTTTCAGCACTAGATCTGGGGATCTTTAAGTTTTCATTCCTTCCAAGGTGGTATTGTCTAAGGAGAGGTATAGTTACTTCTCTACTGGCCTGCACTCTGGTTTGTGAGGGACCACATTCTTTTCCACCCTGTCTTGTGTCTCCACTCCCCTGCTGCTAGCACTCCTTCTCACCTTGGGACTGAGACTGGAAACTGAATATAGGCAATGCAAGAAAATGTTAAAGCACAGTTAGGTTGTCAGGCCAATCCAGGATTATTTATTAAATGTGAGGACTGAATTAGCACCCTGGATACTTTAGAATCAGCTGGAGTCAGGATAAGCAAAAGTCCTTGGTCTTTTTTCTTGGTCGAAATGAGAGGAATGGACACAGGAATCTCCACACCCCTCCTCTTTGTCTCCTGGCCAGGAGTCACTTTGGATTGTCTTACTCTGCCCTCCAAATCTCTCTATACACCAACAGATCGAGCCAGCATAGAATAGTGGGGCGGGCCATTTTCCAAGCAAATGCTAATAGAATATTGTCCAATCAGTAGTTAGCCTTAAGTGCTCAGTTGTCCTACCTCAGTGCATGAACTCAAGAGTTTCAGACCTTTACAATTAAACTCTTTATGTAGATGATAATAGAATACTACAACTCCATTTCTTCAGACTTAAGGTTTGTAAAGTACTTTATCTCCAATATCAAAGTAAGACAGGCAGTATAAAGAGCATCTAGATGGTGCAATGAATAGAATACCAGGCCTAGAGTCAAGAAGACATCTTCTAAATTTAAATCTGGCTGCAGACACTTATTAGTTGGGCAAGTTACTTAATCTTGTTTGCCTCGATTTCCTGATATGTAAAATGAGTTGGCGAAGGAAATGGCAAATCACTACATATCTCTGCCAAGAAAATCATAAATGGGTCTGAAGAGTTGGACACAATTAAAACAATTCAACAACAGGCTGTTAATGAGTCCTTTTCATGCATTTATTCCATTCATGATGCCATCCTGCCTTTTAAAGAACCTGACTATCTTTTATGACATTATTGCCCCCATTCTCAAAATGGGGCTGTATTTAAAAAAAAAAATTACATATTACTGTTCTATAAGAAATGACCAGCAGGATGGATACAGAGAGGCTTGGAGAGACATACATGAACTGATGCTAAGTGAAATGAGCAGAACCAGGAAATCATTATACACTTCAACAACAATACTACATGATGATCAATTCTGATGGACATGGTTTTCTTCATCAATGAGAGGATCCAAATCAGTTCCAATTGATCTGCAATGAACAGAACCAGCTACACCTAGAGAAAGAACACTGGGAAATGAGTATGGACCACAACATAACATTTCTACTCTTTATTGTTTGCTTGCATTTTTGTTTTTTTCTTCTCAGGTTATTTTTACCTTCTTTCTAAAGCCAATCTTTTCTGTGCAACAAGATAACTGTATAAATATGTATACATATATTGTATTTAATATATACTTTAACATATTTAACATGTATAGGACTACCTGCCATCTAGGGGAAGGGGTGAGGGGAAGGAGGGGAAAGGTTGGAACAGAAGATTTTGCAAGGATTATTGTTGAAAAATCACTCATGCATATGTTGTATATACAAAAGGCTATAATAAAAAATAAAATTTAAAATAAAAAAAACAAAAAATAAAAAAAATATATCCTAGATTTATTTATGTGAATGTTACATTCCCCTCATTAGAATGTAAACTGTCTCATTTTTGTATTTGTATTGTTTAGTACAGTGCTGAGTAGATGCTTAATAAATAAAAACCTTCTCTTTTCCTGCCTCCCAGGCACAGTCTTTTCCATCATAATATTTCTTCCATACTATAGTCAATTAAATACTTTTTTAAATGCTTACTTTGGTATTTACTCAACAGAAAATAAGTGTTGGACTATATCATCCTCAAAGGATAATCTTTATGCCTAAACAATACCCAATAGTCTAGGACTTCCCCAAATCCCCTCTAGATCCTTTATACCATTCTTGGACTGCACTCCTATTTCCACTTCCAAGGGACCTTTGCAATATGGAAGTAAATAATAAAAAGTCAGAAATGAAAAGAATGAGGAAGCAAGCAAAATCCTGCATTTCATGTTGAGCAGCCAATTTCTGAAAAGACTAGAAAGACTTACATGAACTGATGCTAAGTGAAATGAGCAGAACCAAGAGAACATTATACACTGTAACAACAAGATAAAGTGATAATCAACTCTGATAAAGTTGACTCTTTTCAGCAATGAGATAATTCAAAGCAATTCCAATAGACTTCTGGTGGAAAGTGTCATTTCACATCCAGAGAGAGAATTATGAAGAGTGAATGTAAATTAAAACATGGTATTTTCATTTTTGTTGCTGTTGTTCTTATTATTTGCTTGTTTTTTCTTCCTCGTGTTTTTTTTTTTTTCATTTTTGATCTGATTTTTCTTGTGCAGCATGATGAATATGGAAATGTGTTTAGAAGAATTGCATACCCTATATCAGATTGCTTGCTGTCTTGGGGAACAGGAAGGAAGGAAAGAAGGAAAAAAAAAATTAGAACGCAAGGTTTTGCAAAGGTGAATGTTGAAGACTATCTTTGCATGTATTTGGAAAAACAAAATTCCATTTAAAATAAAAATAAGTTTTTAAAAAATTCCTGCCTTACAGTACTTTTTAATCAGAAATTGTCTACCCAACCAGTTAGCATCAGATCATGGGTAATAATACAGAAAAAGCACTTATTAAGTACTTACCATGTGCTGGGCATTGTTCTAAGCATTTTACAAATGCTTATTATTGTTATATCTTGGGGAGGCGTCATTATTATGCTCATTTTACAATTGAGGAAACTAAGGTAGACAGAGGATCACTCAGCTAGTTAATGTCTGGGACATATTTGAACTCCAGTCTTCCTGATGCTTGATCCAGTACTGTCCCCTGTACCAGCGGCTCTCTCTAAGAGGATTTGGGGAAAGACTTTTAAGATTCAGTCCAAATCTGTCCTCATCATGGGAGAAACCTTCAGAATCCACCTTCTCCAGTCTCTAACTCTTCCCATCCTTGAACAAGCTGGTCCTTTTACCCATAATAGTGTTCCTCTCTATCCATGAGGGCATGAACACAGCCGGCACAGTGCCGAGTAAATAGTAAAACCTAATAAACAAACTTTTGTTAAACTGAAATAAACTGAATCAAATCTCTCCCTCTTCAATACTTTTTTTCCTTCAAGACCCGGCTTCTATTATGACCTCTTTCATAAAATTCTCCTTAATCACGCCAGTTGCGAGTAATTTCTCCCCTCTGGGCTTTCTCTTACAACCCTGCTGAGGGCTCTGTTCCGAGTTCATTATGTTAACACTCGCGTCATAACTATTTTACGTTTTTATTTTCTATTTGCGCTAGAACTATTTTAATATTTACATGAACTTTCTACAGAACTGAAGCTCCTAACGCGCAGGTTCGTGTCTCAGCTATCTTGGTATCCCCAGACCTAGTATAGTGCCTCAAGCTTGTTAACTAGGGGGCCAGTTCCTGTCCCTCAGACTGTTGGAGGGCCGGACTATAGTAAAAACAAACACTTTGTTTTGTGGGCCTTTAAATCAAGAAGCTTCACAGCCCTGGGTGAGGGGGATAACCGTCCTCCGCTGCCGCCTCTGGCCCGCGGGCGTAGTTTGAGGACCCCTGTATGCAGAAGCGGATTTAGTGGGGCGCATCAATTCCCCATACAAGTGACAGCGATTGCATTAAGGTCTGTATCTTGACGGGGAGGCGGATCAATAGTGCTTAAGGAGCCCTGGTTGGGAATCTCCGCTGTGTGCCCCGAGGAGTCACTTCAACTTTTCTGTGCCTCAGTTTCCTCATTTGCAAAATGAAAGGCTTCCACCTGTCAATCTCGAACCTTATAGAACCCACGCGTACGCAGACTTTGGTCTCTTTGATCGACAAGTAGAAATGCCTGTCAAGGAGGAGGAAACTAAAAAAATCACTGCCAAGGCTCAGTAGTGAGAACTCGGTGCCCTTTCTCTTTCTCAGTCCCATAAGTCATGTTTTCATTGCCCATTCCTTCTGTCTTTCCCTTCCACTTTAGCCCGGGTGCCAAGCCGAAACAGCCCCGGGGTTAACTCCTCTGATTCAAGGGCTTAGTAGACACTTCCGGAGGCACGTGCAATCATCTCAAGTGAACTACAACCCCAGAAGCCTTTGGGGCTAATTTCATACAATCCAAACCAATAGGAAAGGAGTTTCTTCACAAGTTAAAAGGCAGCGAGGCATCCCGGGAGTCGTAGTTTTCTCTTATTACAAAAACAGGGACCAGGACCCAGTCTTAAACTACCAATCCCAGAAGGCAGCACGTCCTTGTCAACCAGTAAGAAGAAAGGTCCTTCAGGAGGAGGCGGTGAAGGAAAGGCGGGACTGGACGCAGGCGCAGTAAGTAGGGTTGGGGAATTCATGTGGAGGTCAGAGTTGTGTCTGGTGAGCTAAGGTTTGGGCCCTTTTAATAACTGCCGCGCCGTGTCCTGCTCCTGTGTACTCCCGTGGGATCCATAAGGGAGGAGAAGTGGGAGGAGGTTTTAGGACAGAAGGAGGTAATTGAAGAAAGGAAGGAGAGCAGAAGGGCTGAGAGCCAGAATGAGAGAGGAAATGTGAGGAAGCCGAGGGAGAGAATGGAGGGGGAAACTGAGGAAGAGAATGGAGGGGAACTGAGGGGGAGAATAAGGGGAAACTGAAGGAAAGAAGAGAGGGAGAGAATGGCGGGGGGGAGGGGAGAGAATGGGAGGGAGAATTGAGAAAGAAGGGGGGGAACCGAGGGAGAAAATGGGAGGGAACTGAAGGAGAGAATGGGAGAAACAGGGAAAGAACAGAGAGGGGAACTGAGAAAGAATGGAAATCTGAGGGAAAGAATAGAGGAGGAACTAAGGGAGAGAATAGGAGGGAACTGCTAAAGAGAATGGCGGGAAACAGGGGGCAACTGAGAAAAAATGGAAAACGGGGAGAGATTGGGGGAACTTAGGAAGAGAATGGGGGAACTGAGAAAGAGAATAGGAAACAGGGAAAGAATAGAGGAAAAGAATGGAGAACTGAGAGAATGGCAGGAACTGAAGGAAAGAATAGAGAGGAAACAGAAAGAGAATGGGAGAAATTGAGGGAGAAGAGGAATTGACGAATTCCCCATATTCTCACCTGATCCCCACTGGGAGGAGGCTAAGGGAGAAGGATGGAAGGGGAAGGCCGAGCTTAGCTGGATAATAGGAGAGATGGAAAGAAAAAAATGGTAGGGGACTCCTGGGAGGCAAAAAAAGTTTGAGAGTTGATAGCCTAGTGTTAATGAAAAAGACTTGAATTTAAGAGTTAGAAAATCTAGGCACAGCTTGAATTCTTTGATTCTCAATTTCTGTGTCTGTATGAAAAGTTTGAACTATTTGGTCTTTGAAGCCTTTCTTAGCAATACAAATGCAGATAGAAAGACCTCAAAGCCTGGAAGATCCAGGTTTAAATCCTTTTTTTTTAACCCCACCCCACAATGTAGGCTAGCTTATGTCTGGGCAAGTTAAGTAACTTCCCAGTGCACCTGGCAGCTCTAAGACCATAAGTTGCAGAGAAGGTACAAACCTGCATTGCTAGCAATTTCCTCACTCTGTACCAGGAGCTCTTAAACTTGAGGTCCAAGGATAGCTTTTGGATGAGAAAAAACTTGTCTTTATTTTTACTAATGTCAAACTGAAATTTAACATTTCCTTTGATTGTAGGCAATGAACATTCTGAGGCAAGATCCATAGATTTTACCAAATTTCCAAAAGGGTCCATTATACAAAAAGCCTTCATTTATTACAATGAAGTTACAAGTCCAGTCCCTGTCCTTATGCCTTATAATAGTTATAAAATCTGTGCGCTTAACCTATAGTATATTGGAGAGGAATAATATAAAATTGAGGGGAGGGGAAAATAGTGAGACCATCTCTATGGTTAAATGAAATTTCTGGTTTCTGAGGTCTTGTTAATTTCTTTTAATCTCTGAAAAACTGCTAACTTTCCAAGAATCTATCCCTACTTATCATTTTCCCTGGTGCTCCAGTTTCATGCTGTCATCATTCCAAAGGACTTTTACAATGCAATCTTTCTTTCCTCTAATAACATGATATTCTCCATAATGGATTATGGTGTTAGTAGACCTACTATCAGTGTTGCATTGCATGTTGAATTTTTTTTTTTTTAATATTGGAATGGTATTTGATGAAATCCCTATCCTGTCATCTCATTCCTATTATGACTGCTGGAATCTAGTGTTGATTTGTCAGGGGAACGAGCTTTTACAGTGTGAAGTTAAATGGTATTAGAGACCTTGCCCATGATTTTGGTCTGAGGAGTACCATACCTTACCTAGTGAACTACCTTTCCCAAACCAGTCCCAGCCCTTATCCTTGTCATCCAGTGTTTTAACTGAGGATGAACACAAGATCCATGACTTACTGAATTTTAAAATCTGTCTTTTGAGTGTTAACCTGCTGGACTAAGGATGGGCAGAACCCTTAAGAAAATAGAAATCTTATCCTAATTAGAAAATAAATCTAATGGTGGAGAATGACTTTCCCCTAAGAAATGTATGGGCCAGGCTAGCTTTTTGTTTTTTTCCCTGTAGGTCTAAGAGGAGAGAAGACCAACACCATCTGAAGGAGACATGGCTGCTAAACTGTTTGAAGCTGTTGGCAAGTTTGGCCTGGGCTTAGCTGTTGTAGGAGGAGTTGTCAACTCTGCCTTATATAATGGTGAGGTGCTGAAGAAGAGCAGTTTTCTGACTCCTACTAAGGGTTCCTGTTGTCTAATGTAACACCCCTGATAGTGATGATTATCCATGAAAGTGATTGTCTGATAAAACTGGCCTATCCAGTCCTTTCCATACTGTGTATACCCACAATTAAGTTGGGATTTGTTGCTGTTTAAAAAAGATCTTGTACAACTTTTTAAGCTTTTGTTCTTTCCACTTTTTGTTTATTTGTTTGATTTTCTACCCTGTTAAAATCATGCTCCTCTCAACTTAAAAAGTATGTAATCAGATAACAAATATCACATCCTTTCTACCTCGGATGGAATGTTTCCAGAAGGGTCCCATGTAGTTTTGAGGGAGCCTATCAGATCCCACAACTGCTTCTGTATAACTAAAGTAGCACATCCCAAGTGCACAGCCAAGAAGTAGCAGAAAAGCAGCTTTCTGGACATATAGGTTTGACCAAGAGAACTTTTCCTTCATGGCAGTGTTGAGGCTTAAGAAGTAGAGATGCCAAATTTCCAAAAGTATCAGAGGGCAACTTCTGGGGGTCTGGGAGACTTTCTCTAGTGCTCCAATAGTCACATTTATACAGATGGATGGCAGGCCTTACTAGTGACATGATCTTTGATTTAGTGAGCATGAATGTCACTCACTCCCATAATGCTTTGAGAGAAACAAAGACTCAGAAAATTAAAAGTGGAGGTTCTAAATGTCAAACTCCCCATTGGGAGTGCTGCACCTGAAAAGCATTCAGGTAACTTGAAAGTATGCATATGACTCCAGTGGTGATGACTCAGGTACAGACTTTTAATGTAGATTGTATATTCCTGGAAATATGCTCAGGGGGAGCAAGAGAGAGCATAGTTAATCATAAAATCAGCAATTTTATCTTCCAAGGAGAAATGATGTTAGAGAACAGATCCTATTACCTAAGTCCTTGGGGAAGCACATGGGATAGGAAATGATTACTTGCTTACGTAACTCTTTAGAATCCTTTAGGGACACAGAAGTTCAGAAAGAGGAATCAAAAGAATGAAGGCTTACTAAATGAGCATACTTTATGCCAAGTCATCCTATCAGATATGTAAAAGAGTTTATCAGTAAGTTCATTTACCTGACTTGATCTTTTCCTTGTTCCTTTCTAGTGGATGCTGGCCACAGAGCTGTCATCTTTGATAGGTTTCGTGGAGTCCAAGACATTGTTGTAGGGGAAGGGACTCATTTTCTCATCCCATGGGTACAGAAACCAATTATTTTTGACTGCCGTTCCCGGCCACGGAATGTCCCAGTAATCACTGGTAGCAAGGGTGAGTATTCATTATGGGTTTCTATGGAAAAATAGCTATGGATACTTAGGTGACCCCAAAATGTGTTTGGCATTTGCTCTGATAGATGGAGGCAGCAGCTAGGTGCTGCAGTGGATACAGTACCATACCTGGACTCAGGAAGACTTAGTTTCTTGAGTTCAAATTTGACTTTAAACACTTAACTAGTTATGTGAGCCTAGGCAAGTCATTTCACCCTGTTTGCCTCAGTTTCCTCATCTGTAAAGTGATCTGGACAAGAAAATGGCCAACCATTCCAGTATCTTAACCAAGAAAACCCCAAGTAGGAGTCCCAAAGAGTCAGAAATGACTGAAAATTGATTCAACCACTGCTAAATGATAACAAAATCCCAGTGCTCATTCGATAGAATTCCCCATCATCATTTAAGAAGACATATATTTTATTTTTCTATGAGTTTCTATTATAATCAGGACACAAGGAGAGGGTAAGCTATGAACATACATAGCAAAGAAGTACATGGGTTGTGGGGGAACAATATATGCATGCATATATATGCATACACACACATATATTCTTCACTGAAGTCCTTTTCCAATCTCTTATTGTAGTGTAAAGGTAAAAAGTAACTTGGGATTTTTGAATGCTCTATAGAGTATAAACCTTTAACAAGCACCTCCAATCTAGAACAGTTTTTTTGGTATGAGCATGGTTTGAGCCATGAAAATTATAAATATAGTTAACTGTTTGTACATTCATAAAGTATAAAAATGTAATACTTCTACCCATACTGTATTTTCTTTCCCCTTTCTCACTCTCCCATCTAGTTTGTGCCTTACTAGGAGTTTATCATTAATAATATCTTTGTATGTGAATAACAGTTTTGCTGCAATTATTGCTTTACCATATTGAAACTGGTAAATAAAAGCATGGTGGTCTTTTTGATCCACCTTGGATGATTGGATGTTTTTTAAACTACTTAGTAAAGCTTAGCCAGGCGGCAGTGAGGCACTTCTTTTTGGTATCTATTTATCTGGTGCCAAGAGAGGAGATGAAAGTTGGCTGGAGTGAGCTCATTGGAATTTGAACTTGGAAAACCTAACTCTGAACTCCCTGCCATATTATATGCATTAAATACTGTGCTACTTTGTTCTTAGGGACTTCGTATGTATTTTCTTTTCCAGCTAAGTTGAAAGGGTCCTTGAAGATGGCTTCTTTTTTGTTTTCCTGTTTCTTCAGAGTCATCTCTCCCTACCCATAATTTACTAGGGTGGAACATAGGACTGTCAGATAGTGAACTCAATCTTTCTCTTTGACTAATAGTTTTGGAGAAGGGGTCTTTATAAATACCAACACATTGCTGAAAGGCTTACTTTCAAACTAAAATGATTATCTGTCATACTATAGGAAACAGGGTTGTAGAAAGATGGCAGACTAGGAGTAAGACTTAGCTTTGAGTCTTAGCATTTCCATTGGATAACTGTAGGAAGTCAAGTGACTTGTATGCCTCAGTTTTCCCATCTATATTCTGCTTTCTTTCAGAGATTTTTGAAGACTAATCTAGAATATGTATGGAAAGTGATTTGCAATCTTAAAATCATTATATAAATGTAAAATACTATTTGTTATTGTAACCTCCAGAGTGAAAAGTAATGACAAATGGGATGTGTGTGATGAGGAAATTTTCCTAGCCTTGGGGAAAAGTGGGTTGTACTCCCAGGGTTCTGAAGGATTATCTTTGTTTCAAGTTATGACATCATCTATCTTTCTTTTCATTTGACTTATTGGGCTTCTTTTCAGTACCTACCACATAGTAGGTTTGCTGGTTTTCTTTGTCTTGTATTCAGTCTTAATTACTGATAATCCAGGAAGGCTTGGGATAAAATGAAAAGTTATTCATCTTCCTTGGAAAATCTCTAATTGACTAATGTCATGTGGTAGATACCCTGTTAGGATCTGTGAGCATGTGTGTGTACAAACACACACACACACACACACACACACACAGAGAGCATATAAACAATAGATGCATAAAACCTTGTACCAGATTTTAAAGGGATCTCAGAATTCTAACAGATAGAAGTGAGAAGGACATTTAATCCAGGAATGAAGAACAAAAAGTAGAAGGTTGTGTACAAGGAACAGGAAGGCCATTTTGGCTGAAACTTAGCAATCATAGTGGAATAATGTGTAATAAACTTTGAAGGTAGACTGAACCATAAAAGCTTTATATTTAAATACCTTCCAAAAGTTTTATTCTTGGGGAAATAAGAGCTATAGAGTTTTGAATAAGGAATGACATGGTCAGACCTGGGCTTTAGGAATATCAATTTGGAATTTGGTGAAGAATGAAATAAAGAGACAAGAATCCTAAGGCAAGGAGATCAATGAAGAAACTATCAAAACAATCCAGGCAAGAAGTGGTAAGAACCTGTACTAGGATAGTAATCCTGTGAGTGGAGGAAGGGAACAGGTATAAGAAGTATCATGGTCATAAAATCAACCAGGATTGGCAACTGAAAAGATAAATGGATTGAGGGAGAGTGAACATTCAAGAATGATTCCTAGTTTCCAAACCTATATAACGAAAAGAATAGTAGAAGTTATGAAGACAGATCAGTTGAGGCAGGGGTAGAACATAATAAATTCTGCTTTTGGATCTGAATTTGACGTGCCTACAGGACTTCCAATTGTAAAAGTCCAGTAAACTTCCCAAAGGAAAGGGAGTGGGGGGAGGAGAGAGATGTGTGCACTCGTGCTTGTGTGTTTAAATCTTTTGATGGATTTAGGAGAAGCATCTGTGGAATGGGATAAGAAACCCCTTTAGACTAGTCAGTGCCTTTGTGCCATAAGAGCAGTGAGGAGGCTTGTTCCTGCCAGCCCATTGACAATGTAGAACTTGAAAGAGGACCTAGGGCTACATATATAGACTTGGGAGTCATGTGCACAGATATGATCATCAAACCTGATAGAAAAGACACCTGTAGACAAGACCCAAGACAAAATCGTGAGGTGCATCCACAGATAAAGTTGAGACCTTCACAGTGAGTTGGGAAAAGATATTAGGAAATAGTGGCCTGATAGCTAGGAGAATCAAGAGAGGACAGTGTTGTAGAAAGGAGAGGGAATCTAGGAGGAGAGGATGGTCAGTGGGATCAAGTGCTTCAGGCTAGTTTCCTGACCCTAAAACAGCCAGATTAATTAGCTCCTTTTTTTAGTTGGTACAAGTTTGGGATGGAAAACTAGTCATATGAGATTTTTGTGTCTCCCAAACCTACTTTGTCATGTCACCTCTTTTCTTCCCTGGATACAGATTTACAGAATGTCAATATCACTCTTCGTATTCTCTTCCGACCTGTTGCCAATCAGCTGCCCCGAATCTTCACCAGCATTGGTGAGGACTACGACGAGCGAGTGCTGCCATCCATCACCACTGAGATCCTCAAGTCAGTGGTAGTAAGTAATCAGGCAGCCTGTGGGCTGGAACCAGACCGCTTACATATTCCCAGGAAATTTAGCTTTTGTTTGATTAGGATCTAGGTATGGTTTCTTGGTTTGTTTCCCTTCTTCCTTACAAATCTCCTGTTTTCTAATCTTCTTTTGAGCCAGGCTCGATTTGATGCTGGAGAATTGATTACCCAGAGAGAACTAGTCTCCAGGCAAGTGAGTGATGACCTCACAGAGCGAGCTGCGACCTTTGGGCTCATCCTAGATGATGTTTCTTTGGTAAGATTCTCTGTTACCTTTGATTTCGTACTGGATTGTTCCTATAACAATTTGCACTTTCTGTCTTGCCAATATATGCTATCCCCCGCCATATAATGAGGCCAATAACTGAGAGTCATGTTAGACCTGAAAGTGCTGAGGCTTCTTGTCAATATGAAGTGGTTTTCTTGGAGTTTCTTTAAGCTTTAGCTGTCTCTGCACAAGTCTGAAAACTTAGAAAGCTGCCCTTTGTCATGCACATTTTTCTTATAACCCTTAGCCCTTCCCAGACTCTTCTTTGCCATTGCATCTCTCACCCCTATAGAAATGTGAGCTCTTCCTACAGGAAGGGAAGTCTCATTAGCCCTGTTTGACATGGGAAGAAGCTAACTAGAGTAAGGGGGAAAATCTGAGCAGAGCTCTAACAATTTCTGTCCACTTTAGACGTCCCTGACTGGTCCCTAGAAGTTTGAGAACACCCCTGGTCTGACACTTGTCAGTTGAGCATCAGAAAGGCCCCAGTGAAAGCTGAGACAGTGTAAATAACTGGTTTGTCTCCCCAAAACCTGATATGAGGGGTAAGGGACATCTCCAAGGCATAAGCCATTCTCTTGAGATGTTATAGTCTGTATTTATATGGCCATTATGTGGCACTGAATGTCATAGCCCAGATAGAAAACAATACAGGCAGGATAGCATTTCAGATCAAGGAAAGTGTGGAAAAGGGTTCGTGTTTCCAGATGCTCTGGGAAAAGTCATTTGGAGCAATTTGTCCAGGAGGGTGGTGAGGGAGAGTGTTTCCTGTTCCATTCTACAGCACATTGCTAGCAAAAGGCACCATTTTCCCCCAAGCGTATGCAGCTGTTCAAACAGTCTCCTCTTCCCCAACACCCACCCCATTCACTCTCTTTAAAAATCCAGAGACAGCAGTCGGACCTTGGAATAGATGCAAAAGTAGACTCTCTGTGCTCCCCCTGTTGGTGAAGTACAGGTTTGCAGTCTTTTGACCAATAGCACAGACTGTTCCTAATGTTCCACACTGAGTGTGAGAATGCACTAAGTAAGAAGCCAACAAGTTGGCATTTTGTTAAGCTTTATCCATATATTATTCTCTGGGAAAATGTGGGCTGCCCACAAGAAACTTTATCTTAGTAGCATGCAGTATTTTTGTGGGAAAATTGTTAACTTTCACTACTAGTCCCTTTGTAGTGAAATCTAATTCTACTTCATTTGCACCAAGGCCTTTCATTTTTGCAGTAGCTTCTGACTCAGTACTACATATATGCCCCTCCTCCCCAAAACTAAAATAGATTAGAAACTAAGCCAGCAGTCAGACAGCTGCAATTCTGAAGGGAGGTGATTAGGATTGAGGCACAAAGTGGGACCCAGGTTGTAATGTTTAGTATAGACAAGTCTGATAGAAAAACCAAGACTTTATTTTCCTTAATTTAAAAAATTAAAAGGGTAAACACATTGATTGCTCTTTGACTAGCCTCTAGTAGCAGTCCTGTGATGTGATCCCCACCGTTCCTAGGATTTGTTAGCATATAATTGACCAGCCAGGTGATTTGATTATCCATGTTATTTGGAGAACAGATCTATAGGTAATAGGTATCTGGAACCTTTGTAAAGAGAAGTGGTTTTACCTGCCTTTCTCTTCTTTAAACCTTTTACCAGAAGGGCTCTAATTTGAGCTCTTTCTCTTTCCAGCCTATAGTAGAGGTGCTACTGAGAAATGAATTGGCCGCAAGATTTAGAGAAGTCAGTGGGACTGGATAATCCATAAGGATAGTGCATTGTTCTCCTGGGTCATTGAGCTGGCCAAATCCTCACCTATCTGAGACTCAGTTTTTCCATCTGGCCATCTTTGGAGTTTTAAGCAGGGGAAATCAAAGGATCTTGGGAGAAAACTATCTGGAGGTGGGGGACCTGAGTTGTATAAGCTCCCTAAGGAAGGTTGAAGCCGGTTTCTTCTAATGCTTACAGGCTATTGTGAAAGGTTACAGCTGTCGCTTTCAGTGTGAAATTGCTATATTGGGTGTAACAGAACCATACAAAGTTGGATATTTGGGTACTTCTATAGAACCTTTAGTGAAAACTGTTTGGACCAGAGTATGGGGGAGGGAGGGAAGTTTTTGGCCTCATTGGCTCCTCCAGCTGCTGGAACCATTCCTGACCTCTCTTCCTCCATGAGACTGTGGGGGCCTCATGACCAAGCTGTGTGAGCAATTATGCTTCCTCATCTTATGCTCCCTTTCTCCCTTCAGACGCATCTGACCTTTGGGAAGGAGTTCACGGAGGCAGTAGAAGCCAAACAGGTGGCTCAGCAGGAAGCAGAGAGGGCCAGATTTGTAGTGGAAAAGGTGAGTGTTCGACCAGATGGCGGAAACCTCTCTTTCTCTTCCCTTTTTTCTTCATGCTTTCCCATTTGCTGGGTGGCCTGGAGATCTATTTTCTGTCATTTGTTCCTCTGGAATAATTTTGGGGAGGAGAATCAAGAGGTAGGACTCAAACAGTTCTATTTCATAGTTCTCTGGGAATGGTAGGAACATTTGAATTTATAGTCCTAAGTCACTTATGGAGAAAAGAAAAGATCACCCTTAAAATAAAAAATATCCCTACTGTAAATAGAAGTGTTTCTCACAGAATATTTTCAGCTTCTCTGAGAAAACCTTTTGAATCACAGTTATATAGTCTTCTGTGGACCTGTGGAAGAAAGGTTCTATCTGCCAGTTGAACTCAATAATATCTTGTAAACTTCTTGAGTTCAAATAGATCTTTTTAAGGATTCCCATTCTGATATGTAAAATAATTAGATTTCATCTCTAAACCTAACCTATCTCTTCACTACAGAACTGAGTGAAACAGTAAATGGTTTAATATGTCATCATCAGCCTAGTGTTTTCTTAATCCCTTTTTAAAAATATTTTGTATAGAATTGGTACCATAGCATAGATGCCTTTAAATATGCCTCCTTTAAATTCTCCTAAAGTATAGTTTATTGTCTTCTCTTCATTTTGCTTTTATAATTATTGGAGAGGTATATTTGTGTTGACATTAATAAGAAAGGCACCAAAAAATATTCATCTGAGACTTAGCTGGTCTCAGGATTTATAGGAATTAAGTTCCTTCCGATAGAATTAGATGCCTCCCAATGAACCCATGTGGTACCAAGGAGTTCCAATATTAGTCTTTAAGAATCTATTTGTAGGGAGACACAAAAGCCAAATAAGTGCTGGATGTGATGGGCATTGTGTATTATTTGGGAATTGGGAGTTGGGAGGAATGACTGATCCTGGAACTCCTTATGTCCATTCTTTTTTCTGCCCTCCTTGTCCATGGCTTCATCTGGTTCAGAGCAGGAGATGTTGGCTGTCAGGAAAGTAAGATAGAGCCAGTATCCCTACAATAATTGGCTATGTATGGGGAGTGGAGAGAGGAAAAAGGGTTGAATTGTGTTGAAAAATGAACTGAGCATCCCAATGGTCTTGTGATAAAGAAAGCCATCTGCACCCAGAGAGAGAACAGTGAGAACTGAATATGGACCAGACCACAACATGGTATTTTTGCTCTTTTTGTTGTTTGCTTGCATTTTGTTTTCTTTCTTGTGTTTTTTTTTTCCTTTTTGATCTGATTTTTCTGGAGCAGCATGATATTTGTGGAAATATGTATAGAAGAATTGCACATGTTCAATATATATTGGATCACTTGCCAACTGGGGGAGAGGATGGGAGAAGGGAGGGAAAAATCAGGTTTTGTAGGGGTGAATGTCAAAAATTATGTGTATATTTTGAAAATAAAAAGCTTAAAAAAATGAATTGAGGTAGACAAAAAGCTTTCTAGATGACATAGACTCTTGAGTTAAGAAGAGTTAAGGAAAACACTTAGAGCACTAAGACCCTCTGGCAACAAGTACAGGTAAAAATGGAGTTTTTCCACACTGAGATTCATTGGCTTGTTAGTTTCATTCATTGGTGATTGGTTTCCTCTTTATTGTGGACTCTCTTTCCAATTCTTTCAGGCTGAGCAACAGAAGAAAGCAGCCATCATCTCAGCAGAAGGTGACTCCAAAGCAGCCGAGCTGATTGCCAATTCACTGGCCACTGCAGGAGATGGCCTAATAGAGCTTCGTAAGCTGGAAGCCGCAGAGGACATCGCATACCAGCTTTCCCGTTCTCGAAACATCACCTACCTGCCTGCTGGACAGTCAGTGCTCCTCCAGCTTCCCCAGTGAGGTCTGTGGCCTCACCAGTCCTACCCCACTCAACCATGATCTAATCCACAGTCTTTTCCCTGCCCCCCTCCTGCCCAAAATCACTGTGAAATTTAATGATTTGGCTTAAGCAAAGGAAATAAAATTAAAGTCATTTTGGGATCTTTAATTTCTCCATGAGATTTAAGCTCTTTCATTCTTTACATCTTTCTTGTCCACCCCAATTTTAAGTGAGAACTAATATCTGTCTTGAACAAGTGGCTGGGGCAACAATACCCTCAATCCTCTGGAGAAGTTCAACCTCGGTGCTGCTGGGAACAGGTCAAAGGAAGAAGGGCAGAGACAGATACACAAGTGGACAATTTTAATGAACTGATGTAAACTAGAGCTTCCCACCATTTGACCAGAGATGGTGAAAAAAAGATAGCACCCAGAGCCTTAGTTAGCTATTAGAGAAGGGAGCCCTCCATTCATTCCAGCATTTTGTTTATAGTTTAGAGGAGGTGCTGTGGAGACTCAGGAAGGAAATGGTCCTTCTATTGCTATGAGGTTGATCATTAACTATGGGACTAATGGAAGCACACGTGTATGTGATTGGTACTGAGAAAGCTGGCCTTTCAGGGATATAAGGGAAATTTTCTCTTCCTCTAATCCAAAGGGTTCTAAGGATGGAATGGTCTTTGGGGGATCCACCTGAAAGCTTCTTTCTCCCTCATCTCTAGCATCTTTTAAAATGCTTAGGAGGGAACTCTCAGTGTGAGGGATTGCATTCAGCACTGACTGAATGTCCTCTCCATTGATGTGCAATTCTGAGTTCCTGGCTCTTTTATTCAGAGACACTGACCTTCCAGACAACTTTGTGGCTCAAGGAATGGGAACAGCCGTGGGGGAAGAGTACAAATTGTGTAACCTGCCTTCAATAAATGACACCCAAATTCCCTATCTTGGCTGTGTTGTGTTATTTGCTAGAATCCTGGGATTAGAACAAAGCTTTCTGGCAGATTTGGGCCACATGTCTTTGCCTTTCTAGCCAGGAGAAAAGTTTTGAACTAAGTAAAAAGAACTTGATGTTTTTGTTCCAGGCAAATCTGAAATGAATCTCCCTAGTGTCAGATAAAGTTTGTCAGCATTTGAGCTATTGAACTGGAGAGTGGAAGGAGGTGGGGATGAGATAATTTGCCATCATTGGTTGTGGGGACCACTAACCCTGACTATAAATTAAGCAGGTGCCCCTCAGCTGTCAACCAGTAAAAGTGTAAACTGTTAATTCACAAAAGGAAAATGATGATATGGATGACCTAGCAGTATATAACCCCTAAATTGATTTATTTTGATTTGAGAAATTTGTTAGATTAATGAGGGTGGGAATGCAGAAAAGTGTGGTATTTCCAATCAGGTTTATATACCAGATTCTACTTCAGCATAAAAAGGATTTGACATAGCAGCTAACATACCAAAGGAATATGTTATGAGGGACCAAGGATGGAAGCCCCACTGAAATTGGAGAGGATGAATAGTCTGAAATTGAGCTGGAAACAGATCATTGAGGATGTGTTTTGATTTTCATTCCCATTTTAATTCTAAGGAGAGGGTCATTCATATGCTGGTCTCTGACCTGAACGGCCCATATCCTCTCCCAGAGCACTTGGGCCAGCTGTCAGCTGTAGATTGGGGGTTGATCCACAAGTTTGGAACTGGAGACTGAACTGTCATCTCAGGTTCCACTCTGCATCCATCTCGAGCTCATTTCTGTATGAACCTCCTCTCACCATCTGGCTCCCCTTCCCCAAAAGGCCCTCGATGTATGCCTCTGATCTTGACCCCCATGTGAACCCCAAATCTCTGAGTAAAAGCCTCATATCCTATTTTGTCCTCTCCTGGGTTACCCATCCAGCTTCCCTCACTGCTACCTCCCCCAGAGTCATTTATCCTTCTCAGAGCTTCGTGTGTCTCCTGCTCTTTTGTTTTTTATTGTGAGAACAGTGGGGCCAGAGAATGATGAGGTGCCTGAACTTGCAAGCACGTTAAAGAGCTGAGCAGAAAGGGAGCATATTTCTAAATAACTTCCAGACCAACTTCCACCACGGGGCCCTCCTCCTTTCCTGCATTTTATTGCTTTGGACACCCTTTTGCAGGGAGGCTCCTCTCTCCTCCCTTGGCCCTTTTTAAAAGCACAGTTGCTTTTCCTGCCTTTGGCGGGTGATTGGGTTTCATGCTCCAGGTGTCAGTAGGAGAGCCCCAAATTGAAGGATGTTCCCTTTCCCTTCCCTCCCCTCGATTTCTCATCCCTTCCCTTCCCTCTCCTCTGTTTTCCATCCCATCCTTCCTTTCCCTTCCCTGCTTTCAGCTTCTGTGTTCCTTCTGCCTCCAGCTCCATCCTTTCAGCAGCTGGGCAGGTCGGGTTTCCTGCTGGTTTTGCCGTTAGCCTTCCCACCGTAGATGGCAGAGGCACATCCAAATGGCAGCCCCGGGGCCTCGTTTAGATTTGACTTCCTCTCTCAGTGGCCTATGTAATTCTTTTCACAAATGTTCAAGAGTTGTTAACTGCCTGTTTACCCCTGAGCCCCCCCATAGCCTCTGGCTTCCCTAGGAGTTGCCACAATGGGCTTTTTATCAACTCTGGTTTCTATCTGTCAAAGTCAGGCTCTGTCTTGATTGTTAGTGAGAGGCTGGTAGGCAGGCTCCCTTGTTCTGGCTGCCACATTTGTATGACAAGGTTAGCTGACATTAGATCTTAGAAGGACTGATAGAAAGAGCTAACACATTTTCTTAGAGGTCATTTTCTCTGGCTTTGATAATTCTACTTTGTTAAGTCACCTTTAATTAGACATACTCAACGGTGGCCAGAGCAGCAGACAGCATACATACTCAATACAGAAGTTTGGGTTAAGACTGGCAGTGTGGGTTTGAAGAGTTGGGCATATAAATGGAATTAAAATAACATTACGAAAAAATATATAACATCACAACAAAAATATCTCCTTAACAGGGCATTTTAATATCTTAAGCTTACCAATTTCAAGAAATATTTAAACAACATTCAACATTTTAACAAGCAACATTCAAGTATAATCAAAGGAATTGAGACCAGAGGATACTAGTTCATAGAAATGTCTCTTGCCTTTAGGAACATTACAATTAGAACCATAAAGAAAAGCCTGGGTTTTTCCTGCAGATGCCAACATTCTACAATTCTCAAGACCTCATGGGATGAAGGGGGAAAGGGAGAGGGTAGAGAAGGGAGAAAAGAAAGAACAGGTTCCAGGAAAGGACCAGGGGATGGGATTGTGAGCCAGAAGACATGGGGAGGAAAGGGGAAGGACAAGCTTCCCCCTTCTCTCACTACTCTCTTCCTTTCTTGTATGGTTCTCCTTCCCTCCCTCCCCCCCCCCCCACCGCCCCCCATCTCCTCAACTATTTCTGCCCCAGGTTAAAAAAAAATTCCTAGGAAAATCTCTGGTTACAGTATAGTTGAGGAAGAGCAACATAAATATGAAATAACTAAAGAACACTTTTAAAAACAACCCCTAAGCAAGAATAAATGATAAAATAAGGCAAAATAAAGGAGGAATACTTAAGGGGGGAAAGAGGAAGGACAAACTTCCTCCCTCTCTCACTGCTCTCTTCCCTCCACTGTCTCTCATATGGTTCTCCTTTCCTCCCATCCTCTCAACTATTTCTGCCTCAGGTTTAAAAAAAAAATCCCAGGAAAATCTCTGGTTATAGCATAGTTGAGGAAGAGCAATGTAAATATGAAATAACTGAAGAACATTTTTAATACAACTCCTAAGCAAGAATAAATGATGAAGTAAGGCAAAATAAAAGAGGGATACTTTAGTTAAAATCCATCAGTACTTCTAGAAAGAGGAATGAAGGAATAAATAAAAGGCATTTATTAAATTTCTATTATGCATCAAACAGTATGTTCAGGACCATGGATATTAATACAAAAGTAATGACAGTCCCTACTCTCAATTCTAATAGGGAGAGACAACTCATACAGGATGTGGTGATCTGGGAGGAATATTTTGGTTTAGAAAGTTATAGGGGTGGTGAGAGGAGTCACAAGGGTGTAGACTGATAAACTCTTTTGAGGATCAAGCTACAGTTCCAAGCACTAGAAAAGGGGAAAGGGGCAAAACATGACATGAAAGTTGATGGGAAGTCCAAGGAATGAAGCAAATCATGGTTGGAACCCAGTAGGAGGCAACTGAGGCAGGCAGGATTTGAGAAGTTTGGAGGATTACAACATCGAATGACAAGATTGGGATAATCAGATGTGGGAATTGGAAAGTGGAAAGCCCAAACAGAGGAGCCTTGGAAGGAAAGGGTTGACCCTTTTTGAGGGAAGGCACAAAATTATTGGAGAAATCTTGGCCTAATTTAAACCTGGGGACCCTGAGTCAGAACAGCTGCAGTAACTTATTTTATAAAGGAATTGTAAATAGGACTCATGAGTCTCCTGGCTTCTAGACTTTAAAAAGTTTGCCACTACCCAGAATTCCTTCAAACCCTCAACCTAAGCTTGGATCCTCATTGGGCTTTACTATGTCCTTCTGTCTCTGGCTAAATTTTTTTTTCTTCCATTATTAGGTCACTATTTGGTACAAATTTTCAGGTTAGAATTCATGGAGCCTTGACTCTCAGAGAAATGGAAATTGTACCATCTACTCAAACTTTATTAATAAATTATATCCTTGTCTTAGTGTTATCTATCAGACAATCATACATTTCTAAGTCAGGAGAGAGGAGAGAAAGGAAAGGGGAGAATTTGGAACTCAAAAAACAATTGTTAACCATGCGGGGAAGAAGAATACCTTACATTTATGCAGCATTGCATGGTTAGTTATAATGTATTTGATCTTTGACACAACTCTGTAAAGTAGGTAAACAAAGTGGATATTAATATCCCTGCTTTATTTAAGGAAACTGAGGCTGGTTATTTAAGCATCTATAATAGCTCCCTCCTTCTCCCACTATCTAAAGTCAACACAAGTAGGCCATTCCAACAATCTCCATCTCTTACAAGTGATTTCCTTATTCCCATCTCCCTTCTATTTTTTAAAAATAATTTTAATTTTTTTGTTTTGTTATTCTGAACTTTAATCCCTCAGTTACTCTCAACCTAATTTAGCCCAAATAGTTTGCCAGGGTGTGGTTGTACATAGTTATCTGTCTATTGTCTCTCCCTGGAGATTGTGAGCTTCTTGAGATAAGAGACAGTTCTTGCCTAGCTTTGTAAAGCCAGCAATTAGCACAGTGCTTCAAACATAAGTAGATGCTTAAGAAATACTAGTTGGTTTGATTTAATTTGACATCAACTTAATACTTTTATACATGCAGAGACACAAGAAACCACAGAATGAATGCCAGAACTGGAAAGGACCATAAGAGGTTATCCAATCCAACATTTTACAGAGCTGGGAATCTGAGGTTAGTAGAAGGCTATATTCTATTTTGTTGGGTTTTTTGAATATATATATATATATTTTTTTCCAGTTACATGTAAAATTTTTAATAATTGTTTTTTGAGTTCCAAATTTTCTCTCTCCTCCCTTCTCATTTAGGCAAGCAATTTGACATAGGTTGTACATGTGCAGTCATGCAAAACATATTTCCACATTAGTCATGTTGTGAAAGAAAACACAGGAAGTCTCAATTCTGTTAATTAATAGCTAACATTTATATAGCACTTACTATGTACAAGGAATTATGCTAAGCACTTTACAATTATTATCTAGTTTCATTCTCACAACAACCATGAGAGGTAGGTACTATTATTTATCTCTGTTTTACTGACAAGGAAACTGAGGCAAATAGTTTGTTTGTTTTTTTTTAAGTGACTTGCCCAGTCACTAGTAAGTGTAAGTTTCTGAATTCAGGTCTTCCTGATTATAGGCCTGGTATACTATGCCCTCAGCAGCCACTAACTGCCCCAGTTACCATGAAAGTCTCCTTGAGACAGGAGCCTTATTAGTTTTCTCACTTTTTTACTGGTGTATCTCATTTTATTTTTATATTCCTACATGATATTATTTCTCAAAAGCCTTGTAGTTGTATTGGGGGAAAGTATGCAAACACACACATATGGGAACATCTATGTGTATGTACACATGTATGTAGGTGGTGTTTATATCAGCTAAGTATAATGCACAGAGCATCAGGCCTGGAGTCAGGAAGATTCACTTTTCTGAGTTCAACTCTGACCTCAGACCCTCACTAGCTTTGTGACCTTGACCAAGTCACTTAGCTCTGTTTGCCTCAGTTTCCTCATCTGTAAAATGAGCTGGAGAATAAAATGGCAAACCTTTCCAGTATTTTTGCCAAGAAAACCCCAAAAGGGATCACAAAAAGTCAGATACAACTGAATAACAATACATACATACATATATATATATGTATAAATACATAGATAGATATATAGATAGATCTGTCTCTTTGTCTCTCTCTTCTCCTTCTCTGTCTCTGTACCTCCCTTCCTCTCTCTCTCTCTCTCACAATGCAAATGGATAGAGAACTAGGTCCAAAAGTGAATATTCTAATGATGATGTACTATGTTCACAAGTAATGAATCCCTACAATGTCCAAAGGATCAAAATTTCTGTGGACCTGGAGGACAAGAGAGGGACATATAGTAAAATCTATGGACAATTTATGGTTAAAAAAAATTACAAGGTTAGGGAAGCATGGGAAAGCTGAGTCAAAATGTACTATTGCAGGAAATGCTGTCACTGAGGGATCTACTAGCAAGCTGCTGAAATACTGACGAACATTATCAGTTGCAAGTCCCTGAACACTGAGTGTGAAAGATCATTACTTGGAGCAGGTTGGTGGTATAGCAATAATTCTGGAATCAGGAGGACTGGCCTCACATTTACTAGCTGTGTGACTCTGGGCAAGTCAAAAAAATAAAAGGAAAGATCATTTACTCATATAACTGGCTGGAGATGAGGTATTCCAACCTTCTCAGCTTTTTTCCTTGTTTCATACCTGAGAAGAGTTCCTTGCCCAAAGAACAACTACAAAGTTTTCAGGTACCTTTTAGAACAGAAGTTCTGAACTTCAAAAAATATTTTCTATTACTATTGTAATAGTAATATACTATATTACGATATAGTATATAATATATAATAATATATATAATAAAGTATAGTACTCTTGGCTTCCTTTGTAATCATATGTGTTTTAAAAACATTATTCTGAGAGGCAGTTCAGTAGTGGTATAGTGGATAGGAGCACCAGCCCTGGAATTAGGAGACCCTGAATTCAAATCCAGTCTTAGGCACTTGACTAGCTTACTATCTGTGTGACCTGGGCAAGTCACTTAACCCCATTCCCCTCTGCTCCAAAAAACCAACAACATTATTCTGGTAAGAGCTAGAATCCATAGGCTTCACTTGGATTGCCAAAGAGGTATCTGGTTAAGAACCCCTGAACTACAATTCCAATAGACTTTGGGAAAATGCCACCCATATCCAGGAAAAGAACTGTGGAGATTGAATGTGGTTCGAAAAATAGTATTTTCACCTTTTTGTTTATTTGTTTGTTCTTTTCTTCCTTGTGTTTTTTCCCCTTTTGGTCTAATTGTTTTGCACAGTGTGACAAATATAGAAATATGTTTGAAAGGACTGTACATCTATAATCCATATCAGATTGCCTGCTATCTTGGGAAGGGGGGACGTAAAGAGGGAGAGAGAAGAATCTGGAACACAAAGTTTTTACAAAAATGAATGTTGAAAACTATATGTATTTGGAAAAATAAAATATTATTGGGGGGAAAAAAAAGAACTTCTGAATTAGAAGCAATAGGAACCCACTAGAATTCCTTAACAATATATTTTAAAACATTCTGAAGGAAAGAGAAGAGAGTTCATGACAAAAGATTAACAACCTTTGCTGTAGGATGAAACAATATTGATAGCTTTCCTATATCCAAGATGGTTGGTACAGCCAGTAGCAAAAGGGAAGGCAAGGAAGGTTTCAATTTTTTTTGAGAAAGGTAAGGGAGAGATAGAATCTGATGGAAGGGAAACAAATGTCTACCCAAAGAAATCCCCAGTTAGATGGGATGATTGACAAGACTGCATACATGAAAACTTTTTAAAATTTATAATTTATTTATTTTTGATATTTTTTTAATTTAGAGTTCCAAATTCTTTCTCACCAGCCCCTTTCCCACTTATTGAGAAAATAAGCAATATGCTATCAATTATACATGTGAAATCATGCAAAACATTTCCATATTAGTCATGTTGCTAAAAATAGAAAGAAAAGTAAAGAAAGAGAAAAAAATATACTTTAATTTGCATTCAATTCATCAATTCTCTCTCTGGACATGGATAGCATTTTTCATCATGAGTACTCTGCTATTATCATTCACACATGAAAACTTAAAAGACAAATTATCTGCAGGTTTTGTCCTTCCAATAAAAGGCAAGATTCTTGAGAAGGAGTTTTTCATTTTTATCATGTATTTCCAAGGCAGAGTCTATTTTCTTGAAGGCAGTAGGTTCTTTAACAATATTTCTTGATTTCACTTTGTTTAATTGATGCTCAATTAATGGTTAGTGCATCTCTCCAAGAGAAACCAGTCTGATGGGAGTATATATATCTACAGTCAAGGAATCCACACTCAGATGGGATTTATGTGATACATGAATGAATTTTTAAAAGTAGCAAATGAATTTTTGGTGGCAAAGAATTAAAAATTGAGATAATGACCATCATTTGGGAATGGCTGAATAAGTTATAGTATATAATTATGATTGAATATCAATGTGTTCTAAGAAATGAATAGGCAGATTTGAGAAAATCCTGAAAAGACTTATACAAACTGATACAAAGTGAAATGAACAGTTTCAGAAAAACATTGTACACAACATAAGCAACATTGTGTGAACAACTATGACTAACTCAGCTTTTCTCAGCAATACAATGATCCAAGACAAATACAAAAGGACACTGAAAAAAATGCTACCCATAACCAAATAAAGAACTGATGGACTTTGAATACAGATTGAAATTTTTTTTAATTACCTTATTCTTTACAATATTTTCCCCCCATTTAATCTGTTTCTTCTTTCACAACTGCAACTAATATGGATAAATGTTTTACATGATAACATATGTATAAACTTATCAAACTGCCTCCCTTTGGATGAGGAGAGAGAAGGGAGGTAGGGAGAAAAATTTGGAATTTAAATCCTTGTAAAAGTGAATGCTAAATGACAAATGTGGAAATATGTTTAGAAGAATTGCACATGTTTGATCTATATTGGATTGCTTGCTGTTTTGGGAAGGGGGACATGGAGAGGGGGGAATAAAAATTTGGAGCACAATATTTTGCAAAGGTAAATGTTGAAAACTGTCTTTTCATGTATTTGGAAAAACAAAATGCTATTAAAAAAATGAATGTTAAAAATATTCTTGGCTTGTAATGGGAACAAATAAAATAGTATTTTTAAATTATTTATTGGAGCAGGTGGGTGCTGCAGTGCCTTAGAGTCAGAAAGACCTGAGTTCAAATCTAGCCTCAGACACTTGCCACTAGCTGTGTGACCCTGGGTAAGTCACTTAACCCCAATAATAATAATAATTTTTAAAGCATTTATTAAATATTTACTACCAGGCACTGTGCTAAGTGATGAGGATGTAAATATATCAATTAAAATAGTCCTTGCTCTCAAAGAGCTTCCATTCTAATGGTGAAAAATAATACATGGAGAAACTAAAACTGAAAGAGGGTAATTATATAGATAACATGGTTTGGAGATAACTGTAAAGCACTTTTAGGGACTAGACAATCCAATCTGAAAGGTCATCACTAAAACGCTATGGTTCTAAGTGTCAGAGTTTGAATGCTGGTTGGAGAATTAGAAAGCTGATAACCCCACCCATTAAAACTCGCATAAGAAACTATCAATTAAAGAAAACAATTGGAGTACAAACTCCTTACTTGCACAAGGTAGGTACTTAATAAATGCATGTTGGTTCCCATTGAAAATTTGAACAAATACAAAGTCAACTGTTGAATAGCATGGGATTAATGAGAAAGCCTTCTTATTATAATGAAACAGTCTTTTCTAAGTTCTTGAATTCCTCTCATCCCAGTGACTAGAAACCTGAATTCACTCATGACTACCAAATTTGTGATAGTATATAAGAAGTTCCACATGGTTCAATAATTAATGTTATTTTAAAATATAATAAAAACTAAAATCAAAGAATGATTTTTATCAATATTTTGAAAAAGAAATCTTATCTACTGAACATGAAAGAAATTATGAGATTTTGTTCTAAAAAAGGTTTCTATAACTGAAAAAACTGGGAGAAAATAGGGTACATATATCTTATATAAACCTTATGTAAATAATATTTTAAAAATATAAATCTTATATAAATTCAATAA
This sequence comes from Antechinus flavipes, assembly GCF_016432865.1. NCBI lineage: Eukaryota > Metazoa > Chordata > Mammalia > Dasyuromorphia > Dasyuridae > Antechinus > Antechinus flavipes. The sequence goes on along the minus strand of NC_067401.1, from coordinate 138,152,528 downwards.
ATCTATAATATAAATATATATAAAATATAAATCTATAAGGATGTTGCCTATCTTTAAAAAAAATGCTATTCTCAATGGATAAGGAATATGAATGAATGATTCTCATAGGAAGAAACAAAATTTGTCAATAATCAGTTCCTCATCCAATTTAGATTTAACTGAAAACAATTTGGAACTATGCTAGAGTTATAACACTATATATACCCTTTGACTAAGCAATACCATTGCTAAGTCTGTATCACAAAGAGATCAAAGAAAAGAATTTGTATGTACAAAAAATATTTATAGCAGTTTGTTTTGTGTTGGCAAAAAATCGAAAATTCAGAGGATGTCCATCATTTGGAGAATGGCTGAATAAATTGTGGTATATGGTTGTGATGGCACACCATTGTCCTATAAGTAATGACAAGCAGGATAATTTCAGAAAAGAGCTGGGAAGACTTATATGAACTGATAAAAAGTGAAGTAAGCACAACCAGGAGAACTGTATATAGTAACAGTGGAGATTTGTGAATGACTTAGCTATTCTGATCAATACAATAATCCAAGACATTTATGAAGGAGATATGATGAAAAATGCTATCCGAAAAAAGAACTGATGGAAATTGACTGCAGATCAAAGCATTTTTTTTTCACTTTCTTTTTCTTGCTTTTTTTCCAATATGGAAATATGTTTTGTTCACATATAAAATTATCATATTTCTTGCCTTCTCAATGGGTGGAAGAAGGGTAGGAAAAAAGAAAATAATTCTAAATTCAATTTTTGTTTAATTTGAAAAAATAACCAGCTCTTCAAACTCCAGTAATCAAGTAAATACAAACTAAAACAACTTTGAAGTAGCATCTAACAACCACATAATTGACAAAAATGGTCAAAAATCCCAAAAGCCAATATTAGCATAGTTTTGGGAAACCAGACATACTATCATATTATAACTGCATTGATATAATCTTTTTGGAAAGCAATCTAGCAAGATGCAGTAAGAATTACAAAACAGATTATAACCTTTTACCCAGCAAATACACTATTAGGACTATACCAGGATTGCCCCATACTCTCTCAGGAGGTCTGGATGTGCCTCAGTAACCATCTAAAGATATTATTAATGAGGGAAAAGGGAAAGAGAAAGTAACTCTCTGTACAAAAATATTCATTATTTATAACAGCAAAAATCTGGAAACACTTCATAGAAAGTTAGAAGAAGCCTGGAAAAACCAGTCCAAACCTCTTACTTTATAGATGAGGAAACAACCCCAGAAAGGTTAAAGAAATATTTAAGGTCACATGGAGAGTAAGTAAAAGAGCTAGAATTTGTACCCAAGTCCTCTAACTTCAACTGGGGGGCTACATCCATTGTACTTGTGTGCTTCCTCCTAATTGATGGGGTAAGAGCTAATGATTTTGTTATTATATAGGTATAACAGATCATCATTATGCTGTAATCATGAAGAATACAAAGAAATATGGAAAGAGTTACATGAAATGACAGTGTTTTAAAAAAAGCAAGATTAGAATAACAAATATACTAATTCTGATATATTATTTTTAAAAAATATTTTAATTTAAAATTTTAAAACATGTGTTAATAAAATCTGATAATATACACAAATGAAAAAGTAGTAGAAAAAATTTGGAAGCAAAGCAAAATGGGATGACTACTCTTTTTTTTTTTTAAGCAGTTTTATTGATCTAGCAGTATTTCTACTGGTTCTACATCTCAAAGAAATCATAAAAAATGGGAAAGGATCCATATGTACAAAGATGTTTGGAGCAGCCCTTTTCATAGGGGCAATGAACTGGAAACTGAGTGGATGCCCATCAGTTGGGGAATGACTGAATAAGTCATAGTGTATGACTGTATTGGAATATTATTGTTCTATAAGAAATGATAAGCAGAATGATTTCAGAAAGGCTTAGAAAGACTTACATGAATTGATGCTGAGTGAAATGAGTAGAACCAGGAGAATATTGTACACAGTAATAGCAAGATTATGTGATGATCAGTTATGATGGACTTGGCTCTTTTCAGCAATGAAACTCTTTTCAGGCCAATTCCAATAGACTTGTAATGGAGAGAGCTATCTGCATCCAGAGAGAGAACTATGGAGACAATGTGGAACCCAACATAGTATTTTCACCTTTGTTGTTTGTTTCCTTGTTTGTTTTTTTTTCTCATTTTTTCCTCTTTTGATCTTTCTTGTGCAGCATGATTGTCTTTTCCTTCTCTAGCTCATTTTTGAACTCTAGACCTCATACTGTAGGTACCACTCTTGTATCACTGTGCTTCCCTGATGCCCCAGACTTAATGCTATGTAAATATTTTTCGATCCTTTCCCTCTGCCTTTTGCAACAAATAATATAGAGTTTGGAGTGTCTGGTTTAATGATTTTGTTTGATCATTTGGGCAGTTAGTTTGCATGGCTGAGTTGTTTTATTTTGGTTTTGGTTTAGATTTGTGATTTCACAGGTGGAAATTCCCTTTGCCATATTAACCATCCTTCTGCAACTTCTAGTCACAGAGAATTTTGATGATAAATAAACCAATAGAATCTGATGAAATTACTGAATAAAGCAGGATCCATTCCTCTCTTTCCTCCCTCCTCCTCCATAATGGTGCAATGGGGTGTGTAGAATATGGAAACAGAAAGTCCTTTAGAGTTTTAAAGGAGGTCACACAAGTGACATAATTGTTTTCCTAAAACCCCTGTCCAGGGGTCTAATAGAATGTGATTGCTCCTAACCACCTTAGAAAAGAGCCTCGAGATAAGAGAAGACAAACACATTTCCTTGCCAAAGACACGTTGTCCTTGTTCACCATCCCTTGCCATCTTCTTTCACAATCACCCCCATTCTCTTGCATTCTCAACATTTTCCTATATATTGCCTCTTTCCCTACTGATTTCAAACATGTCTAAGTCTCTCCACTTTTAAAAAGCAAAAACAAACAAAAATAACCATCAATGAATCCTACATCCTCCCAAACTATTGTCTTATATCTGTCCTCCCTTTCTCAACCAATCATCTAGAAAAAGCTCCCTTGTCCTCCTGTCATTTGTTCTCCAAATCTTTGGTCTAGCTTCCAACTTAATTCCTCAACTAAAACTGTTCTTTCCCAAGGGATCAGTGATCCTCTTACTCACCAAGTCTGATGGTCCTGTCTTGGTCCTGATCCTTCCTGAGTTCTGCTGAATTGGATTCTCTTGTCTCTAGCTTTTCATGACACATCTCCCTTTTTATTCTGCTACTAGTTTTCTGACTACTCCTTCTCAGTCTCCTTGACTGGATCATCACTGTTATCTTCTCACTTTCTCCATTCTCTTTCTGGTTTCTCTTAATAACCTCATCACCTCCCACAGGTTTAATTGTCACCTCTAGACAGATGATTCACAGATCCATGGATCCATCTCTCACCTCTCTCCTGAGCTCATCTCACATCACCAACTCTCCGGTTTAAATTGGATGTCCCCTTTGCATTTCAAACTCGATACATAAAGAAATGCATTCATTAATTTTCCCCTAAAATCTGCTTCTCTTCCAGCCTTCTCAGTTTCTGTCATGGATACCACTATCTTCTCAGTCACCCAATCTCACAGCTTTGGTGCTATCCTTGATGCCTGTTTGCACTCACTATCTGCTACTCACATGCACAATTCCCTTTCCCACACTCTAGGATCCTGCTGTTAGATCTTTCTGTGCTCTTCAAGCATAACACCTCATCTCCTATCTCTGGGCATCTGTAATAGACATTCCCCGCCCCTCCCCATTCCCTAGGATGTACTCTTTCTTTACCTCCATTTTATAGAATTCCTTTCTTCTTTCAAAAAATAGCTCAAGCACCACTTTCTGAAATGAAGCTTTTCCTGAACTCCCCCAAATGCTCGTCACCTCTCTCCACAACCATCTTTTATTTATAAAGCTTACTTTTATCTGTTTAAGTGTGCATCTGTGTATATACTTATCTGTAGACACACATACACACATATATTTATCTCCCTTGATAGAATGTGAGCTTCTAAAGAACAGAAATTTCTTTATTCTTTTCATCTTTATCCTGAAACAAGTAGGTGGACAGTGGATTCTTGGGCCTGAAGTCAGTAAAAACTTCAGTTCATATCCAGTCTTGGGCACTTAACTAGCTGTAAGTGCCTCAGTTTCCTCAACTGTAAAATGAAAATAATAATACACCTACCTCCCAGGATTGTTGTGTGGATCAAATTAGATAATATTTAAGTGCTTAGCACAGTCTCTGGTAAACAGGAGGTTCTTTATAAATGTTTGCCTTTTCCCTTTGCGACTAATATAGTATCTGGCACATAGTAGGCACTTAAATGCTTGTTGCTTGCTTGATTTGTTGGTTAACAAGGTAAATTTCAGAGTGCATTCTCACTCACTTTTGTCATTTACTAGTTGTGTGATCCTGATTCATTCACTCTGGTTCTCAATTTTCTAATTTATCGAATGAAGAGGTTTGCATTAGCCATCAATTTTCCAGCCTTGACATGAAATCATGTGCAGTAATATTGACTTATGACCACTGGGTGGCAGTAGGAAACCTGTAGACTGCATTGGGATGACTTGTAAAGACCTTTACTAAGAAAAAAAAAGTACCATGTTTGTAAGGAGAGCTGGTTAGAGAGGTCAGATTGACCCTTTCTGCAGAAGACATTCTGATATCTGCACCCGGTGGGTATGGGAGTCTGTTTAACATACCAACAGACTTACCCATAAGTGCATAGCCAAATTGGTGAGGGCATTGTAAAGACAAACAATTTAAAACTAATCGATGCAGTGATCAATTACAATTCCAAAGCAACATGAGGATGGAATGGAATCAGAGTGCAGAATGTGTTATAAAATTTTGGATGTGGCCAACATGAGCATTTGTTTTGCTTGGCTGTGTTTACTTATCACAAGTACTTTGTTTTTCTCAATTGGGATAATTAGGATTAGTCAATTAGGTAGTAGAAGTAGAGTAGACAAAAAAAAGTAATCAAGAAAAGAGGGTGACTAGAGAAACTTTTTTTAATGGACAGAAGGAATTACAGATAATTAGGACAGTTTTTAACTCATATGTTAAATTTATTATATGCTTAAAACTAGTCATGCATAAGAGAGATTAGAAGTTTCAAGTGGAAATGCTACTTTTTACTTGGTGTTTAAGTTCAGAATAAAACAATTACACTAAAAAATCTGTATTTTTGTGTGTGTGTGTGAAAAACTGGGGTTACTTGTAAGAGGCCTGAATGGTATGCCAAACTTGCCAAGCCAAAGGGTCTCCCAGAATAGAAAATAAGGGGTGAATGCTGTTGAAGTCCCCTCGCTTCTTTTTTGGAACCCTAGAGCATTGGAATCAGAATAAAGAAGCTTGGGTTTGAGTTTTGACTCTGGTCCCCACTTTCCTAAAAAACTGGGATCTTTTCCAAATCTAAATTAATGCTCCTATAATTATTACTAAGTTTTTAGCATAAGGTTGCGCCACTAGGAGGAGCAGTGGATAGTGTGACCAGCCTGCAGCCGGCAGACTTCCCTTCCCGAGTTTAAATCTGGCCTCGGACACCTATTAGGTGTGTGACCCTGGGCAAGTCACTTAACCCTTTTTGCCTCAGTTTCCTCATCTGTAAAATCAACTGGGTAAGGAATCCAGTATCTTTGCCAAGAAAACCCCAAATGGGGTCATGAAGAGTTAGACATGACTGAAAAACAACTGAGCAGCAACAAGAACAACTAGCCATGATAGAGAGAAAATGGGTTTGGAAATTCCATGCAATCAATTCTCATTCATCCATGATAATAAAAGAGGGCAATGGGTGCAGGTTAAGCCTGCATGTACATGAATCATGTACATGAATCATGTACATGAACTTTAGGATATTTTTCAGGCATAATTCTACCTAATATAAGGTTAGATAAAATAATATGATATTACATTACAATACAATAACATTACAAGGGGCACTTGGGCTTATGAATGTGATATACATGTGACTAAAATTTATAGTATAAAAACTTTAGTCGGGTCATTACAGATGCCACTTCTTGGTCATCTTTTTTTCATGGACCATCCCTCCCCACTCTGGGATGCAGAGCTCTGATAGATGAGCTTTCCCTTTAACTTGCCTTTATACTCTAGTCTTTCTAGTTCCCTATTAGGTTTCCTTCTCCCCATTAAAATGAAAATAGGGACTATCTAACTTGTTTGTATTGTTTCCTCAGTACTTAGCACATTTCCTGGCACACAGTATACAATTAATAAATGCTCTATGTATTCATCTAGCTACCTACCTATCTATGTGCTTACTTAGGACTATTCCTGGGTCTCACTAACCAGCGCCTGGCCGGCTACATCTTCCCCTCAAGGTTTAAGGAGAACCTGAAGGGTTGAGATTTCTCATTTTCTAATACTATCACTTCCATCTGGATGTGGTTCCCTCTTGCTCACAGTTTGTTACCAGTGGTTTCCTCCCCAGTTCCATTTAACCAATTAGTATCAATTAGTCTTTACAAAGGAATAATTGCATCAAAACTAGAATAAGAACAGAAGTACAAACATTTCTCCCCAACACTTCTGGGACACACTCCTCCTACACCACTTTTGTGTTGGAGAAGAGTGGATTCTGATTTAACAGTTTCTACACAGCTTTGGTTGAAATACAAATGCAGCATCCCTACAAGATGAGCCCTTTGACATTGATTCTACTATTGGATTTCCTATTGGTTCACTCTCCTGACATCAAAACTCACAAAGTTGAATTTTCTTTATTTGGAGGGGAAGGTCCCATAAATTCTTCCTTCATAGATCCTTTTGTAATTGATTTGAGTATTTATGATACTTAGAACACTGTTGTTATATAAAATTTTCTCTTGGTTCTTTTTTTTTTTTTTTGCAAATTTTTATTTTATGCAAATCTTTCCATGTTTTTCTAAAATCAACCACCTCATCACTTCTTACAGTAAAGTTGAAGCCTTTTTCACCTAAAACAAAAGTACAAATGTTGAAGCAAAGAAATGAGATTCATATTCAAGAGCCACATCAGTCTTGGACGGGGAGGATCTGACATTCCCTTTTTGGCATTGTCTCTCATCAAAATTTCACTTGACTGGAAATCAACCTGAAAGAAGGGAAGAGGTTGACTGCTCCCTTTTAAATGTATTCCCCAGTTGTAGCTACAAAATTGTAGCCAATAAAAGAGGCTCCTATTTACCATGTAGTTAGCCAACTAGAACAAGTTACAGAATGTCTATAGATGTTCCAAAACTTAAGGAAGGGCATTCTGTACATTCTTTTAAGAACAGTACTCATTCTCTAGTCCCCTCATTGCACTTGCTATGCACCTTCATCTTTATGCTGGTTCAGGTTGATAAGTAGCCATCTCCCTCTTACAAACATAAGCCTCTCAAGGTGAAGGACTTTCTCATTTGTAAGTGTAACCTTATGTTTAGCATAGTGCCTGGCACATAAGTAATTAATAAATGTTCTAAGTGTTCTATTTATCTATCTATATGTTCTACTTATCTATCTATCCAACTGCCTAGCAAGCTAAAATAATAATCATTTTGAGTTTTTAAAAAGATACAAATAATCCCTAACCACAACTTCATCCTTATTCTCTCTAGGGTTTCTCATCTGGTAGGTGGAAGAAGGATTTGAGAAGATGCTCAGAGACCATGCTATTTCAATAGTTCCCTAAGGCCTAAGTCTTAACCAGATTCAATCTGAAATAAGAAAGCTATCTCAAAGTCATTTGCCCTTCTAATTACTTAGACCCAGCCCTTGACCTTTATAAATCTTCAGTGCCCAGCCCTAAAATCTTATTTCTAATTTAATACTCCTAAAATATCTGTCACTATTTGTATCAAATGAGATATTATTTGAAAAATAGTGTTTAGTCCAGTGCCTGGAACAGAGTAGGTGTTATGTAAATGCTTATTCCTTTCTCTTTACCTTCTTCTTATTACACATCATATCTTCTTGGGAAATTGATACTTAAAATGGAAACATAAAGCACCTGTGGGCTACTGAACAATTTCAGTTTTACATTGTTCAAGCTATTTACTCAAGGTGCATATGTAAGCTTGGTCTCATCTTCCTAGAAGTGGTCATTTTCTCTTTTGAGGACATATTTTCTTCTTCTGGACAATAGCAACTGGACTCAGGAACTCCTGACCTCTCAGTTTCATGAGGTTGCCAGTAAGATTAGAAATATCTATCTCAGGATTGCTATTCAGTCAGAAACATACAACAGAAGATAATAACTAGAGTTAAAGGAGAGTCCTGAGTTCCAATATCAGTCTCATCTAGACAATCAACTATCTAGTCTCTTGCAATTATCTCCAAGAAACCTGCATAGCTTTAGGAGGCAAGGGGGAAAAAAATCCTCTTCCCCTCTGTGAAAAGTCCAAAGAAGGGCTGTTGGAATCCTAAGACACACACATTATGAAAAGAGAAAGAAGAGACTGAAAATGAACATTTTCTTTCCTTCTTATGTTCACCCAGTGAGAAACTCTGGTTATTGGCCAATTCTCTTTAATAGAACCTCCCTCCCACTTACCACTAGGGACCCACTAGAAGTCTATAGTTGTATATGCCCTTTATTAAGCATCTATAACCCATACAGAGTGTACTCATTTACTCCAAACTAAGTGCACCAGCTAGAAAACCTGTATCACCAGAAATGGCCAGGCTACAGCTCAGCTCCACGTGCAGATCCCACATATAATTTCCTCAGCATGCTTCAGCAGGTGGGTTCTAATACAATGCCATCATCCTCCTAACTTCATTGCCCTTTATTAAAACTCTCCATAATTTGATTTCAACCTACCTTTCCAGTTTTTGCATTATTCCCCTTTATGCAATTTAATTTCTAACCAAATTGACATATAAGTGACTCCCCAAACTCAATATGCCATCTTATCACTTTGTGCATTCCTAGAAGGTACTTCCTTCCCATTACCACTTGCTGATATATCAAGTGTGATTTCTTCTTTGAAGTCTTCTGTAAGCCACCCTCCCCATCTTATAATAGGAAACTAAGTTTTTCCTTTGTCTCCATCATATCTTATCTTGTCCTATAATTGTGTAGCAAGGGTTGGGATAGAAGTAGAAATAAGTCCACAGGAGCCATTACAGGGACTGTGCACCAGAGAATATTTGTAAAATGCTTAGCAGAGTGCCTGGAACCCAGTAGGTGCTTTATAAAATATTTATTATCTCCTTTCCCCCTCCCCAGAAAGAAGATAAACCTAAGCCTTTACCTGGCTTGCCACAAAATATTTACCTTGAGGAAATTGTTTGGATAGTATAGCGCCAAGGTGAAATATAGTGATGCCTGATCAGTATAAATATAAACTGATTCATGTTTATTTGTTACAAATTGTAATAATAACAAAAATTATCAGTCACTTGTTTAGTTTGCTCAAAAAGTTTCTGTCAATATTATCCTAACAAGAATTATATTACAGGATGCTGTTTTAAGTCTTTCTATAAGAACTTCCTGTCATTAGAAGCCAGGGTCCCCCATCCCCCAAAAGACACATCCAAAGCAGGTACCTCTTAGTGAAAAGCTGGGGCAGGTGTGCCCTGGCCTTTCCACCTCCCCCCAACCTCCCAGCAACAAATGTAGTTGTGAGAATTTCCCCTCTCTAGCAGGCAGGAACTAGGTCTTTTTTATTTTCTGTTAATCCAGTGCCTAGTGCAGGTCCTTGCGGGTACTAAAATATTTCTTGAATTTTAAAAAAGAGGATATTCAATAACCACAAACAAAAATGTTGAAGAAATTACTTGCCTAAGTTAAAAGATTCTCAGATTTCCTAAATATTTCCTAGAGTCATCAGCTTTTCTTTAGCCTAACACTGTGGCCAGTTACCTCAGGGCAGTTGCTATTACTTAATCAGGAGGTGGAGCCCACCCCACTCATATCTGTTCTCTTTGTGGTCCCAGGTAGAATCCCCTTTCTCTTTTTTTTTTTTTTTTTTAATAATTTTTTATTGATAGAACGCATGCCAGGGTAATTTTTACAGCATTATCCCTTGCAGAATCCCCTTTCTCTTTTCCAGAACCTCATGCATTGCTTGGGATCTATTTAGGTGAGCTCAGCCCAATGGCGATTTTAACATTTTCTTCCAAACACCAGTCAGTTGGGGTGCCACACCCAACCCTGAGCAAGTCCTGGGCCTCTGCCCATTCCTGTGCATAGGAGCAGATATGTATAACTGAAGCAGGCTCCACCATCAATTCTACCCTCACCACAGACAGTGATGGATACCTGCCCCACAGATCCCCTCTATATCTGTTCTAGACAATATCAGAGTGGATGGAGAAGAGAAGGAAAGGTTTACTACCTCCTTCAATGCTGCTTTGAGTATTTTCCCAGGAAAAGCCGGAGATATGGCAATGTCTCCCTACTGTCTCCCAGAGTAGAGGGATTCTTTAATGGAATCCCAGTGTGAATGCTGCAAAGAGCCTTAGGATTCACAGATCCTGCACCAGGCCTAATTCCTGACTGGCCAAAGTTTGAAAGGAGCTCAGGTGGATTGATCCCTGGCTTCCAGCAACTAGAGGGTGGATAGGTTTTATGTTTCTGTGGGGAGATCCGCCTTGCCAATAAGGTTTTGTTATGTTATGTTGGGACTTGATTCCAATATATTAATGATGGTTTTGTAAGATCATGATAAACCTTGTGTGAGGTACGTTGTATTTTGACTTTCCTTTCCAATTTTTCTTCCTAATTATTTATCTCAAGCTGATGTACATGGTTTTAGTATGCTTTCCACAAACACACATGGTGCCATGGAAAGAGTCTTCCTGACTCCGGGCCAGCACTAGAACCACTGAGCCATCTATTATACATTTACTACTTGGATACTATGGAAAACACTAATGAAACAAAGAAAAAGCAAAAACAGATCCAGCCTCTCAAGGAGCTTATATTCTAACAGAGGAAATGTGCACGGCAGGAAAAAAAAAAAAATAGGTATAAACCTGTGCAAGGCAGAAAAAAAAAGTTTAAAAGATATATAGACATAGATACTTACGATACAAAAAAACTTAGAAAGGAAGGCACTAGCCCCTGAAAAATCTGAGAAGGTCTGAAGAAGTCAGAGTGAATATAGCAGAGGCAGGAATGGAGTGGATAGTAGGGAAGATGTAACCCAAACTGTCAGATCTGAGACACTCCCAGTCTACCCTATCAAGAACAGTAAGAGGTAAATAAAAACCTCAGGTCAAAAATACTCAGCTTGTTTTAAAGAGAAATAAGAACAGGAAGGAAGTGTGGGGTTGAATCAAAAAGAGTTGACAGAAAGCCCCAGAGGAAAATAATGAGAACTTTTTGGCAGAAACGGCTCAGGTAAATGGGTGCTCTGTGCTCTGTGCAGAATGTTGAGGAAATGTTTATGCAGGATGTAAGAAGGCAAAATGGCCATCTTTTCAGAACTTGTTCTAGATAAAGTCATCTCAATAGGCTCATGATGACCCAGTAAGGCAAAGGTTGTGAATGCCTTTCTTGAATTCTGGTGTAGAGTTTTTTATCAGGGGGAAACATTCTCAGAAAAATAGACCATTCGCTCCATGAAGCTGGGAAATTAATGTTGTCTTTTTTGGGAGGAGGGAGAACTTAGGACATTGGGATATTCTTTTTTTAAATAGAGAACAAATTTAAGAGTTAGAACAACCCAACAAATAACACAAAACCCATAAGTAGTCAGAAAAACTACCCTTCATTTCTAGTGGGGCTCTTCTTCCTAGGGATCAGCTAGTCCTCCAGATTTATAATTCTTCTGAGTGGAACTCCCTATCAGGATACAGAACTTGAGGGTCCTAGGGAGTCAAATAAATGAGCCCCATTTCTTCAAGAGCCTTCAGAAGTCCCCCAAATATAAAATGCTATCTTGGGCAAGCGTTCTCCTCCATAAAAGAGAAAAAAATGGAATTCCTAGAGAGTTGATTGCTTTCCTCTGAACATGTATAGTCCACATGACTCACAGTATCAATGAAGGGCAAAGTCTAGCAACTATATATCCTACCTAATATGTGTGGTGGCAAAGATGAGAGTTCCAGCTTTGAGAGGACATTTAGTTCTTGCTTGAAATAAAGAGAGAAAAGCTGAGAAACTACAAGCAAGGTAACAAAGAATAAAGAGTCTGTTGGGAAGGGACCTCTGCAGTCTTCAGCTAAAGGGGGTTGGAAGTGAGAAAGGAGAGTGAACAGAAGGAGGAGAAGTTCTCATTCGGCAGGAAAGAAGTCAATTCTACTACTGGAAGAAGAATTAGAATAAGCTCTTTTTTTTTACAGGTTCAAATCTTTATTATTTTAAAATTCTACATGTCTTTTACAATACAATAATTAGTTATTTAAATAATTTTTATATGGTTGATGTAGGAGTGTTGTTTTGTTCCTGAACTCAACCATGAATTATAATTTCATTAATATGATTTTTCTAAATAGATTAATACCAGTTTTCTTTGTTATTGGGAAGGTTCATGCGCTTACATTTAAAACTGTGAATGCCACAGATTCTTCCCTTTAGAAGCAATATGATCAATCCATTGAAAGTGCTTTGAAGATTGCTGATTACCTGTGGCTCATCTTAAAATCAGTCAGTCCTATTAGAAGGTTCCTTTTTTTTAAAGAATAAATTCTTAATTGACAACAATAGAAGAGGGTTTTTTTTTTTTTTTTTCAGTTTGTTAGCTCACTTGCTGAGTTGCTATACTTTAGGGGCAGAAATTCTTAGAGGCAACTATATGGTTCAATGGATAGAGCTATGGGCCTGGAGTCAGGATAGTCTCAGTTCAAATCCAGCCTCAGACACTTACTAGTTATGTGACTCTAGGCAAGTCATTTAATCCTGTTTGCCTTAATCCATTGAGAGGAAATGATAAACCACTCTAGTATTTTATGCTGAGAAATCATCATACAGAGTATAGTCTCTGGGATCATGAAGAGACAGATACAAATAAATGACTAACAGCAATAACATTATATATCTAATAGAGCTGTTTAGCAATATTATACTTCACAAGCAGGTGTTACTATCCTGTACATGATGATGTACTATGGCTGGAAAGTCCTTAAATTCTTGGGTTCAGTTCCATTGAAATGAATTGATTCCTACTTTTTTGATTCTATTAGTCTGAATCACTTTGGAGGGGTTTTGTTTTGTTTTGTTTTAATAAGGAATACCTGTATTCAATATCCTTTTTTTTTGTCCCCTTTCTTTTTCAGTAAGAGTTGCAATGCTGCATGGAACATGAATGGCATGGACAATTTTTTTCTGATAGTTTTAAGCCTCAACCTCCTTAGAGAATATAATACTGATAAATTATTACAGGTTACTTCATTTTTATTGTGCTTTGCAGATATTGTACTTTCTAACAAATTGAAGGTTTGTGGCACTCCTGCATTGAGCAAGTCTGTCAGAGCCATTTTTCCAATAGCATGTGCTCTCTCAATAGATGCAGAAAAAAACTTTTGACAAAAGATAATACTTATTACTATTAAAAACACTAAAGAGCATAGCAATACATAGGGTTTTCCTTAAAATGATAATCAGCATCTATCTAAAATCACCAATAAGCATTATATATAATAGGGATAAGCTAGAAGCATTTTCAATAAGCTCAGGAGTGAAATAAAGATGCCTGTTATCACTATTATCATTCAATATTGTATTAGAAATGTTAGCTTTAGCAATAAGAGAAGAAAAAGAAATTGAAGAAATTAAAACAGCCAATGAGAAAAAAAAAACTATCACTCTGCATATGCATGATGGTAAACTTAGAAAATCCTGAAGAATCAACAAAAAAACTACTTTAAAAATTAGCAATTTTATCACAGTTACACGATATAAAATAAACCCACATAAATCACTGGCATTTCTATATGTTACCAACAAAATCCAGCAGCAAGAGATAGAAAGAGAAAATCCATTTAAAATAATAGTAGACAATATAAAATATTTGGAAGTCTACCTTAGCCAAGACAAATCCAGGAACTATATGAACACAATTACAAAACACTTTTCACAGAAACAAAGTCAGATCTAAACAATTGGAAAAATATCAATTGCTCATGGGTAGACCAAGATCATGTAATAAAAATGACAATTCTATCAATAGCAGATGTTCACATCTTCTTTCTGTGTCACATTTGGGTAATTCTTGCAATATTTCAAACTTTTTCATTATTAATATATCTATGATCTTTAGTATTGCTATTGTAATTATTTGGGGGCACTTACAAACCATGTCCATATAAGATGGCAAACTTAATAAACCTTGTATGTGTGTTCTGACTGCTTTAACAAGAGGCCATTCTTTGTTTTTCTCCCTAGCCTATTTCCTGAGAACAATATTGAAATTAGGCTAATTAATAACTCTGCAATGGCCTCTAAGTATGCAACTGAAAGGAAGAATCAATCAATATGGTAAATTTCAATATTGTTTTATTTTAAGAAATTAGCACAGCCTTTAGCAATTACCACCCTGATCAGTCAGCAGCCAATAATATCCAGGCTAGACCCTCCACCAGCAAAAAGATTATGACTTCCTGAAGGCTCAGATGATAGTTAGCATTTTTTAGCAATAAAGTATTTTTTTATCTAAGGTATGTACCTTTTTTTTTCTAGACACAATACTATTATATACTTACTAGACTATAGTATAGTATAAACATAGCTTTTATATGTACTAAGAAACCAAAGGTAGGATTGGAGTTGAGTCTTTAGGGAAGTCTGAGAAACCAGAAGGTATTGGTGAGAAAGGAGAGCAATCCAGGCAGGAGGGTCAGCCATTAATAAATAACTTGGATCAAGTTATGAAGGGCTTTAAAAGCCTATTCACTTTTTTAGAGATCAGTTTCCTCATCTGTCAAGTGAGGAGGCTGGGTTAAATGATTTCTTTTCTTTTTTTCCCATTATTTCTTTGTCTGCTTCTCCCCATCCCCACATACATATGCTTAGTATTTTATTTTTTTAAATACATGTAAAGATAGTTTTCAACATTCATTTTTGTAAGATTTTGAATTTCAAATTATTCTTTCTCCTCTTCTTTCTCCCCTCCCCAAAACAATAAACAATCTAATATAGGCTACACATGTACAATAATTTTAAATAAATTTCTATATTTGTCACATTGTACAAGAAAAATCAGAACAAAAGGAGAAACCATGAGAAAGAAAAAGCAAACAAAAAATGGTGAAAATATAGGCTTTGATCAGCATTCAGTCTCCATAGTTTTCTCTTTAGGATATAGATGACATTTTCCATCATGAATCTTTTGGAATTATCTTGGATCCTTATATTGCTGAGCAGAGCTAAGTCTGTTATAACTGATCATCACACAGTATGGCTGTTACTATATACAATGTTCTCCTTGTTCTGCTCATTTCACTCAGCATCAGTTCACGTTAGTCTCTCTAGGAATTTTTGAAATCAGCCTGTTCATCATTTCTTACAGAATGATAATATTCCATTATATTCATATACTACAATTTATTTAGCCATTCCCCAATTGATGGACATCCATTCAATTTCCAATTCTTTGCCACAAAAGGGCACAAAAAGGGCAGCTATAAGCATTTTTGCACATGTAGGTCCTTTTCCCTTTTTAAAAATGATCTCTTAAACTGGAAACTGAATGGATGCCCATATATTGGAGAATGGTTGGGTAAATTGTGGTATATGAACGTTATGGAATATTATTGTTCTGTAAGAAATGATCAGCAGAATGAATACAGAGAGGACTGGAGAGACTTACATGAACTGATGCTAAGTGAAATGAGCAGAACCAGGAGATCATTATATACCTCAGCAACGATACTGTAAGAGGATATATTCTGATGGAAGTGGATTTCTTTGACAAAGAGACCTAACTTAGCTTCAATTGATCGATGATGGACAGAAGCAGTTACACCCAAAGAAAGAGCACTGGGAAATGAATGTAAACTATTTGCATTTTTGTTTTTCTTCCCGGGTTATTTTTATCTTCTGAATCCAATTCTCCCTGTGCAACAAGAGAACTGTTCGGTTCTGCATACATATATTGTATCTATGCAATATATTTAACATATATAGGACTGCTTGCCATCTAGGGAAGGGGGTGGAGGAAAGGAGAGGAAAAATCAGAACAGAAGTGAGTGCAAGGGATAATGTTATAAAAAATTACCCTGGCATGGGTTCTGTCAATAAAAAGTTATTTAAAAAAAAAAAAAAAAGAAAAGAAATGATCTCTTAGTGATACAGACTCAGTAACAGCATTGCTGGATCAAAAGGTATGCACAATTTTATAGCCCCTTGGGCATAGTTGTAAATGGCTCTCCAGAATGATTGGATCAGTTCACATCTTCACCAACAATGTATCAGTGTCCCAGTTTTTCCAAATCCCCTCCAACATTTATCATTTTCTTTTTCATTTTGATCAACCTGACAGGTATGAGATGGTACTTCATAATTATTTTCTTTTTGTGTCATCTTGACCAATCTGACAGATATGAGGTGGTACTTCATAGATGTATCAATTTATATTTCTCTAATCAAGAGTGACTTAGAGCATTTTTTCATAGATAACTTTAATTTCTTCATCTGGAAATTGCCTGTTCATATCCTTTGACAATTTATCAATTGGGGAATGACTTGTATTCTTATAAATCTCTTGTGTACCTAACATATTCCACTGATTCCCCACTCTATTTCTTAGCCAGTACCAAATTTATATAGATAGATAGATAGATATAAAATCTCTAAATATTTTAGAACTGTGACCTTTATCTGGCTATAAAAATTGTTTTCCAGCTTTCTGCTTACATCCTATTCTTGGTTGCATTGGTTTTGTTTGTGCAAAAACTTTTAATTTGATGTAATCAAAATTATTCATTTTATATTTCATAATGTTCTCTATTTCTTGTTTGATCATAAGTATTTCCCTTCTCCAAAGATCCTTGCTCTCTTAATTTGTTCATAGTATTACCCTTTATCTAAATCATGAAGCCATTTCTACCTTATCTTGGCAAAGGGTGTGAGATGTTGGTCTATGCCTAGTTTCTGCCATACTATTTCCCAGTTCTCTCAGCAATTTTTGTACTATCTCTTGTGTATCTAACATATTCCACTGATTCCCCACTCTATTTCTTAGCCAGTACCAAATTGGGAAATAAACCATCCTTTCAAATCAGAGATCTTCCATACCCAGAGACACCATCCTTGAGATAGTTGCTAGTAAGAAAGTCAAAAACCTAAGTCCCAAAATAATCATAATAATAGCTAGCATTAAGGTTTACAGAGTGCTCTACTTATGTTACCCTCTTTAATCCTTACCACAACTCTGAGAAGTAGATGCCCTTATTTTCCTCATCTTACAAAGGAAGAAACTGAAGTTGAGTGACTTGCCCAGTAAGATTACACAACTAGTAAAGTATCAGAATTCAAATTTGAACTCAGGTCTTTCTGACTCCAAATCTCGAGTTCTCTTCATTGTACGACCTACCTACTATTATTCTCTGATAAGAAAAGGACTCAAAAATAAATTAAAAAATTGCAGCAGTTAAAAAAAAGAAAACAACTCACATTTCACTGGAGGAAAAAGAGATATTAGAATTGAAAGACATGATAGCTCTAATTAATGCAGTAACTGATCCTGACCTCACAAAACTAACTTCTTTCTCTTGACAGGGTGAAAGTGAGCAAAGCCTATATTTCCAGACATAACTATGGGTCAGTTTTTTTAAGGCTGTACTTATTTGTTGGAAGAAAAATTTCAAGGGAAAAGAAAAGCTTCTCTATGGCAGAGAAAGGCTTCACAAGGAAGTGGTAGGGATACTTTTTAAAACAAACATCAACAAAACATTTTTAAAATATTAGATATTGGAGCAGGAATAGAGACCACACCCTGAGGTAAAAAAAAAAAAAAATCCCCACAGCACTAACCCACATCCAGTACATTATGAAAGCACCCACCTGCACTGGGAACTCATAGTCTGAATTCTACCTACAACTTTTTAATGTATCCTTTTTTATTGTGAATTTAACAAATCCCAAATGAAATGGGCATTTTCACAAACAATAAAGAATAAGAGTGTAGATGAAACTGTGGGTTTCTTATTAGGTATAGTTTGTTTTTTAAATGCATAATAAATGCTATCCTGCCTGTCTGTGATTATTTTTGCCTTTCCTTCCTTCTTAAGGTTTTTAGGGGCACCTGGAAGTACAGTGGATAAAGGACCTGTCCTGGAGTCAGGAGGACCAGAATTCAAATGTGACTCTAGACACCTGCTAACTGTGTGGGCAAGTCACTTAATCCTGATTGCCTCTAAAAAAAGAGAGATTTTTTAAAAATGACTTAATGATATGCTTTTCTTCCTTTTCTTTTTCTCTCTGTCCAGAAAAGACGCTTTGTCAGAAGAAGCAGCCTGATTGAGCACGTAGAAGACTAGTCTTTGAATCATAAAGATCAGTGTTCAAGTTCTGCCTCTGACACATATTGGCTGTGTGATCTTGAGCTAGTCACCTGATTTCTGGTCCTGAGACCAAAGACCACAGATTTCTTTTGCATCAATCTCCACCCAAAGTGCTGCTAATACTGATGAAATCATATTTTTCAACCTCCTGCTTCCTCTTCCCATTCTTATCCTTCCATCAAAAATAAATAAATCAATAAATTACCTAAATAGTTTTGGGTAGATAAGTAGATTATTCCCCCATTTTGTTGCTGTTCAATTGTGTCTGACTCTTCATGACCTGAATCGGGGATTTCTTGGCAAAGATACTAGAATAATTTGCCATTTCCTTCTCCAGTTCATTTTACAGATGAGGAAGTTAAGGCAAACAGGGTAAAGTGACTTGCCCAAGGTCACACAGCTAGTATGTGTCTGAGGCCATATTTGAATTCACAAAAATGAGTTTTTCTAACTTCTGGCCTGGCCCTCTGTCTGCTGCCCCACCAAATATCCATTTTACAGCTGAAGAAACTGAGGTCCAGAGAAATTAAGTAGTTTAGCTGACTTCACATAAAGCAAAATGAGGGTTTGAACTTCAGATTTGAAAGTGTGAGCATAAATTGGAATAGTCTCCCAGATATTCCACCATCCCACAGTTTATAGGTCTGTAGAACAATGCCCTTGGCTAGAGGCTGGCAATCTGTATCCTGGGAAGCTGAGTTGCCTCTATTTCCAAGCTGCTGGGTATCCTCCCCTACTGCTTGCATGAAGCTTTTTATGCTGAGGATTCCCACGTAATCTAGGGTTTCAAGTGAGAAAAGTGGCTGGACTGTAGCTCTTGGGAAGCAGAAGGGGAGGGATGGGAATTTCAGAGTGTGGGATCTGGGTAATAAAAGCAAGGGAGAGGAATCCTGGTAGAGTCCCAGGTGTGAAGCGGGAAGGGTGTGGGACCTCACATTCCTGGATGGTTAGGACGCCACTGCTGATGATTATCATTATTATTCCTACTCTGGTTTTCCCTGAGTCTTTCATCCCATAAGACCCTGCCTCTCTACCAGCGTCACCAACCAGTGCATCCTCCTAGGGTGGGGTAGGGCTGCTGGCTCCATGGGAACACTGTGTGATTGTGGGTTTCTCCCCCCTCCTTGAGCTCAGGGCACGTTATGGTATTGATCTCCATCCTAGCCCCAGAAACTTGGGAATCTTCCCTCTTTTTTTTTTTTCCTTCAACAGGAAAACTGAGGCACAAAGTCAGCAAGCAGCTTGCCCAAGGGAGGAGAGTAGAGTTCTCCTCTTTTCCTGCCCCTATTCCTTACCAGGCTGTGCTTGCCCCCAGAGAGAGTGATGAGCTAGAACCTTTCCTGGCTTGGAAAGAGGCCAAGGGAGGTGTGGATTGCAGGAAAAAGAACTGGGACGGAGCCAAGCGAGCCGAGTGGGTATCCTCCTTGCCAGGTGCTTCGGGCACCATGAGGTCAGGCTCTCAGTTTCACATCTACCAGGAAGGGGCTGCCAGGAGGGTGGGTCCTCCTCAGTCCTCCCGAGGAGGAGAGGGGTTGGGGAGAAGGGAGGGGGGGGAAGGGAGGGGGTAACAGTGCTGACAAGTGAAGGCATCCCGTGCTCTGGCGTCAGAGGCCAGGCTCCAGAACCGAGGATCAGAGGAGCCCAGATCTCATAAAGATGGGCTGGGAGAAGGGGCACCAGGCCAGAGGGTGGCTCCAAGGAAGGGAAGGAAAGGTGTGTATGACTGTGTGCTGGGCTTCCAGGCAGTGCGTGTCCCTGCCTGCAGAGACCAGATCAAAGCAAGACAGACAGACGGGAGGAACACCAGGGACTGTCTCGTGGCAAGATTACGTGTGTTTGGAAAAAGAAAAGGACTAGGGAGAGAAACAGAATCCCTGTGCCAGGAAGGGATTGCGTCCGGGAGCAGCAAACCCAAAACCATCACTCAGCAGGTCGCTATGAGGGCCCCAGGCTCTGAGACTGGAGATCCATTTTCTCCAGGTTTAATCTGAACTAAGGCAAATCTCATCTCCCTCAGGGCTTTCCTTATCTAGGGAAAAAGGGAAGGGAGGATGATAGGGAATTGGACTTGTTAGAAAAGATCTGGACATTAAACAGGGCTGCAGGAATCCTATCTTAGGACTCTGGGCCCCAGGACAAATCCTCATTCCTTCATTGCTTCCCAGAATCCCGCTTTCACATTTGCCTATGATGGAGGGACCCTCTAAGCACTATCTCAATCTACCCTTATACACAAACACACACACACACACACACACACACACACACACACACACACCCCAGCTCAAACCCCTTAGAGAAAATAGGTCACCGAAGCAAATTTTAAATTTTAATAACATTTGATTTTTTCCAAATAAATGCAAAAATAGTTTTCCACATTCACCTTTGCAAAGCCTTGTGTTCCAAATTTTTCTCCTCCCTCCCAAGACAGGAAACAATCTGATATAGGTTAAACATGGGAGAGTTTTTTTGTTTGTTTGTTTGTTTGTGTTTTTACTGCACAAAGAGCAGAAAGAGAGAAATAGGCTCTGGAAGTTGACATGTGGACCTTAATAATAATAATGTATAGTATTTTAAGATTTAGAAGATAACTAACTTTGTGAGAAAGATGTTAATATAATCTCTATTTTACTAAGAAGGAAACATGCACTGATAGAACTTAAGTGATCAGCCTGGAATACAGAGAGCTTCTAAGTCAGAATTTGAATTCAGGTCTTCCTGACATCAAGTCCAGAACTTTCTACATCTACATCATACACCATACAGGAAGAATGAACTGTACATAACAGATATTTGCAGTTTCATGTATAATCTTCTTCTTATGTTTTATTTTATATATAGAAATGCTCATTTTATTTGTTGTCAAATTAGAATTGAAATATAAACAAACAAAAACAAACTACATGGAGTTCTTTGTCATCATCAAGTCCCTATACATCCAATTCTTTTCTTCTTCCCTTATGGCCTAGTCTGCCAATAGAGTTGGAAGAGAACTAAGAAGCCCCCCAGGTTTATAGATGAGGAAGCTGAGGGTCAGAGAAGTGAAATAACTGGCCTGGGGTCACACAGCAGTAAGTGGGGCAGGATTGGAATCTAGATCTCCTGACTACAGATCCAAAACCCAACCACTGTACCACATTACCTTTTCTCTAGCCTACATTCCTTTCTTCCTGTTCTCATTAACCAATCAATAAACATTTATTAAGCTCTTTCTCCTCCCTTGCTCTCTCTCTTTCTCTCTCTTCTCTCTGTTTCTCTTTCTGTCTCTGTCTCTTTCTCTCCTCCCCCCTTTCTTTGCTCTTTGTCTTATTTCTTTCCCTTTCTTTCTCCTTTTCCATCTGAACTTTTCTTGCTTAGGACCACACAGCTAGTATTTATCAAATTTGAATTCAGGTCTTCCAGACTATAGCTGGCTTGTGCCAAAGCCAAAAAAAAAAAGTCCCAGCTCTATGCTATTTTGTCCTTTTTAAAAGGGCAAAGGCCGTAGCTCATATATTTTTATCTTTTGTGGGCACCATGGACCCCACACTCCGTGTGTGTGTGTGTGTGTGTGTATGTGTGTGTGTGTGTGTGTGTGTGTGTATGTGTATGTATGTGTTGGAAACTAAATAGACCTTTAGCAGACAGACATTTTTAATGACTGTGAAGAGTAATGGCCACCAAAATGCTCTGAAGGGAAAATGACTCAAAAGAAGTGGCATAAAAACTGGTTTTGTTGGATGGAAGATCTCATCCTTTTGGAAGGCTGGATCATTACCTTTATGTGGTTCGTCAAGTAGCATTTATTAAGGACCTACTATGTGCCAGATGCTGGACAAAGTGCTGAGAATACAAAGAAAAACAAAAATAGTCCCTGGTGTCAAGGAGCTAATGGAGGAGGTGCAACTATATCCAAAGACATGTGGAGGACAAATTGGAAAACATCTTGGAAGGAAAGCACTAGCATTATAGGGACTGGGAAAGGCTTTTTACAGAAGGTGTGGTTTTATCTGAGACTTGAAGGAGTCTAGGGAGGCTGAGATGAGGAGAGAAAGAATTCCAAGCTTGGGAAGCGGCCGGTGAAAATGCCGAGTCAGGAAATGAAGTGTTTTGTGTAAGGAACAAGGAGGCTATTGTACCTGGCTCACAGAGTACATGGAAAAGAGTCAAGTATAAGAAGAAAGGCAGGAAGGGGCTGGTCTGAAAGGCTTTACAAACCAAACAGAGTATTGTATATTTGATCCTGGAGGTAATAGGGAGCCAATAGAGTTTCTTGAAGAGGGGACTGACAACGGAGTAGAGGATATAATGGAGTAGGGAGAGATTTGAGTCAGGAAGACCAGTCAGAAAGGAGGTGTATAGTGATCCAAGTGTGAAGAAAAGAGGCCCTGCACCAAGGTGTGGGCAGTGCCAGAACAGAGATGGAAGCACGTACAGGAGAGGTTATGGAGGTAAAATGTGCAGGTTTGAGCAACTGAATTGATATATAGGTGGAGATGAATGGGGGGAGGGAGAGAGAGACATAGGAAAAGATGAAGTGAAGAGAGAGAAAGAGAAAGGGAGAGAAAGAAATAGAAAGGAAGAGAAAGAAAAAGAAAGAAATAGAGAAAGGAAGTGAGAAGAGAAAGGGAGAGAGGAAGAGAGAGAAAAGGAGAGACAAAGGAAGAAAAAAGAAAAAAAAATCATGTATTTGAAATTCAAGTCCTCTACAACTTCTTAAGATTAATTAACCATTAAACATTTAAGCACTTGCTGTGTTCTAAGTGTTGAGGATACAAAAGACTCTACCCTCAAGTTACTTCCAATTTAATTGGGGAGATAATAAACAAGCAAATATAGATAGATAGATATGTGTATATCTATCTATCTATCTATCTATCTATCTATCTATCTATATGAAAAATAGGAAATAACAGAGGGAATGTTTTGGAATTAAAAGGGGCTGGGAAAGGCTTCCTATAGAAAATAGGATTTAATGAAATCAAAGAGATAAGTAATCTGAGCAGAGGAGGAAAAGTGTCTCAGGCATAGAACATAATCAGAGAAAATGCTAGATCCTAGAAGCGGGATGTCACCAGAGGTGGAAAAAAGGAAACCACTGGGATTTACTGAATAAGGAGGTGACATGATTAGACCTGTACTTTAGGAAACTTTTCAGTGGCTGAATGAAGGATAGATTGGAGTTGAGAGACCAGCAGGCTATTGTAATAATCCAGAGGCAAGGTGATAAGGACTTGCACTAAAGTGATGGCAGTGTTAGAAAAGGAAAAAGGGGTATTGGAGAGATCTCACTATTGTTCTTCATACCCTTAATATTCTTCCCAGTTGGAGCATTCCTCAATCTCAACTGTGTGCTTCCATCTCCTGCCTTGCTGCTTTTGCTCATTCTCCTCTGAATGCTCTTTCCCCCAGCCCTACACATCAAATCCTTCAAAATCCCATCCCAATGCTATTTCCTCCATGGAATTCAGGTGTGTTGTCCTTCCCAGATCATTTTGAATATCTCTTACTGTATTTGCACAGTTTTTTGTATTATATTCTCCCCCAACTATATAGATCTAAAACAAAAAGAGACCTTGAAGGTGTCCAACCCTCATTACTATCCCTAACTTTCAGATGAGGAAAGAGAAGCAGACTTGCCTAGGATCACACAGCAGTGTCTGAATTGGATTTAAACTGAATTTATTTGAGAATCTGAATTTCAAGTCTACAACTTCATAGAGAAGTGGAATGTCCAACCAAAATCTCTTTGCTTGCCATATAAATGCATTTCTTTGCATTCAGTCCTCTCCACGGAGTAAGGAGATGAATACAGCTTCATGATCTTGAAAACAGCTTTCAATGACCCCTCAATCTTCTCTTGAGGGGTGTAATTGACCTCTAACAGTTTTCACTGAGTCTATTTTCTGTGCTGATTATTTTTTAGAAGAAAAATTAAAATGGGGAGCTCAATATCCAGGTCCTTCTCAAATTCTATTTCTAACTTAGATTCTACCTACTCAAGGCATCAATTATTACCTGGCGGATAACTCTTTTGATAGGAATATTACAAATCTCTTGAATGACCAAAGGAAGCAGTTTGTCTGAAGGGTGGTAATGGGGTTACTTTTTAGGGTGTATTCACCACATAAAGGCTGTTATCCAATGTGACAATGAAGTTGAAGGAAGTAAAGAAGGAGGTAAAGGGCTGGTGGTTAGAATTTTTTTTTTTCTATCTCCAAAATCTACAACAATGGGCTTGTGTCACTGCCCCCACAACCCAGACCTTTTCTTATACTAGGCCTTCCTCTTGGAATATCAAACCTTCTTCCCCTTAGCTCATTTGAATTTTATTTGTCTTTTAAAGTCTGACCTAAGTTTCTTCTCCAAGATGCTTTACCTAACTCCCAACCAAAACATATCATTCCTTTTTCTGAATTATAAAACCCTTTGCATTTTAGGAATCACAAAGGAGCAACATTTTGGAGCCAGCCCTCAGAGAGATTATCCAGCACAATGGTTTTCAAAGCAGAGTATGAGGGATATCTCAGGGTCATTGAGATTTTCAGAGTTCTTTAAGGCTTCTTTAAGGCCAAAATTATTTTCATAATAATATTAAGATATTTTAATTTTGAATGACCTCTCTGCACCCTTTGATAATGTCAATCATCCTCTTCTCTCTAGGTTTTTGGGACCTTATTCTCTTCAGATTCTCCTCCTCTTAGACTACTCTTGCCTTATCTGTAAAATGGGGATGATGATAGTACCCACCTCCCAGGAGTTAATGTGAGGATCAAATGAGATCATATTTGTAAAAGTACTTAGCAAGTGTGCTTGGCACATAGTAAGAACTCTCATATTAACTATTATCATTATTAAATCTGCAAAGACTATTTCAATCTTATGACTTGTAGCAACTTAACATCACCTGATGATCATTGATATTAAAAGTTAAAATTAAGAACATTAACCTTTGTTTCAGGTTATTAACAGCACTACACAATTTGCCAAAAGCAATTTAATCTACTTTCCTCCTTCAGTTCAATTTCTAGACCCAGTTCATTTTCCATCTTCAACATTTGTACAAGATTTCTTCACACATACACACCCACACTCACAGGCACACAGACTAGCACTGTATGTTGCCTATCCAATACTTATCACAGGTGTTAAATTCAAACCATATACAAAGATTCCTGCAAGCAGCATATTGAGTTAGTAAAGCACCTATTAGCATTATCTTTGGTTGTATTTTTACTTATTTTGTTAAATATTTCTCAACTACATTCTTTTTTTTTTAAATTTAATTTTATTTAATAATAACTTTGTATTGACAGAATCCATGCCAGGATAATTTTTACACAACATTATCCCTTGCAATCACTTATGTTTCGTTTTTTCCCCTCCCTCCCTCCTCCCCCCCCCCCCCCCAAGATGGCAAGCAGTCCTATATATGTTAAATATTCAACTACATTCTAATCTGGTTCGTGGAGTGTTTGTTCAGAATTCAGCCAAAAGCTTTTGTTTAATATTTTTGGCCTAAACAACAGATGTTCTTTATCCACTTGTTTTTTCCTGTGTGGATAGTTAAGCTTAATTCTTTTGAATGAATACAGATTTCATTCACATGGCTGCTAAGTAGTATAGTGGAAAGATTAGTGGATTTGGAGTCAGGAAGATTTGAGTTAAAAATCTTGTTCTGTGGGCAAGTCACTTAATGACTCATTCAGCCTCAGTCTCTTCATCTGTAAAATGGAGATAAAAGCTGTTGTATCTATTTCATTAGATTGTTGTAAGGTTCTGAGACAATGGATGTAAAAAGTGTTGAAAATTTTAAAAGCACTCTATAAAAGAGCAACTAGGTGGCATAGTAGATAGAGCACCAGCCCCGAAGTCAGGAGGATCTGAGTTCAAATTTGACCTCAGACATTTAACACTTCTTAGTTGTGTGACCGTGGGCAAGTCACTTAACCCCAATTGCTTCAGCAAAAAAAAAAAAAAAAAAAACAACTATATAAATGTCAGTTATTATTGAACTCTATCAATAGATTATTAGCAAATAAAAACAAAGAACATCATCCATAGGGAATTTCTCTTCTATTGTAACTCTACACTAGATATTCTCTAAGCCAGTGACAAACAGTTTTGTTAAGCACTTATCTTCCCACTAAATACTAATAATCACAAGGCCAGACAAAAGTACCAATTGTTGTATTTTTCAAGGATTCTTGTATTTTGATATATACATGGGAAACACCCTGACCGAGAAAAAACTTGTTTTCCATTTTAATAATTTTTTATTGTACCAAATACATGCAAAGATAGTTGTCAACATTCGCCTTTGCAAAACATTGTGTTCTTACTTTTTCTCTCCCCCCCACCCTTTCTTCTCCCTCCTTTCCATAGACAGCAAGCAATCCAATATAGGTGAAACATATGCAATTCTTCTAAACATATTTTCATATTCCTCATGCACAGAAAAGCTTTTAAAGTTGTGTTTTAGTGCACGGAAACAAATGCTTTCTTACAGTTGACATATAACAAGCCCAGCAGTGTTCTATGGACTCCCAAGTCAATTGTATGACAGAAAGATATAGTCTGCTCTAGAATATCATTAAGTTTGCTTGTTCCTGTGCAGGATGGTCACAGTGGAAGGAAGACCATCTCAGGAGTTAAGAGGACCCAGATTCAAATCCCACTTCTGACACTTGCTAGCTACAATATGCTCTTGGACAAATTTTTTAAAAATTGATTTCCCAATTCCTTCTTCTGTAAAATGAATGACTAGATGGACTCTGAGCATCCTTTTAGGTTCTTGATCTCTTCTGAAACCATCCAGGATACCACCTGTAACTGACTAGATACCTCTCTTCTATCCCCCCACAAAAATCCTTTGCCCTATCTCCAGGTCTTTGTAGCAGTGCTTCTTCCATGTCTGCAATGTCCTCTCTGTACCTCTATCCACCTTCTTTCACATGCTGCCTATGACTCAAGATCATCCCTGGCCTCCAGAGTTGTTAGTACTTTCTCCTTTTTGCCATTGACTATAAATACACCTTGTCTTTCAGTAACCACGTATCTGTGGGTCATCCCTTTCTCCCTCTGTGCATCCCCCAGAGAAGGTATCAATGTGGACTCATTTATGGCAAGGACCATTTCATGTTTGCCTTTGTGACTTTTTTGTCTAGCACAGCCCTGCCAACAGCAGACACAATAAATATTAGACAAAATGCTCTTGATATATGTAAAGATCTTTTTTTTTTTTTTTTTTTTTACAAATATTTCATTATGTATGCAAAAGTAGGCATTCAGGGAATGAATTATTCATATTTCCTTTTCATCCCTTTTGGAATGTAATTTTTTCCCAAGCCTTCAGTATCTTTTCCTCTTTTCTACTGTCTTGAGAACTATTCCTCAATGCCCTCAAAATCTTCTTGTCTTCAACCCAGCATCGCTCTGTGTGTTCAGTCCAACACATCGTTTCCTCCCACTTGTTTCCTTAAGTGTTAAATCTCCTTCCTGGAATAGCACATCAAGATGACACCTACTAATGACAAATGCTTTACTCTTAGGTTTAAAGCAGGGACTGGCAAACTACAAACTGTGGGCCAAATCTGGCTTGCTGTATATTTTTCTATGAATCTACAAACTAAAAATGGTTTTAAAGATTTTTTTTTGTGTATTTAAAAATAAAAGCATTTTAAAAGAAAAAGAAAATGTAAAATAAATAAAAATTTAAATACAAAATGGATGGCAGGCTGTAGTTGGCCTATGACTGAAGTTTGTCAATCCCTGATTTAAAGGATCAATTTTTCAAGAGCTAGATGGATCAAGCTTTTAGAGGATCATATGTTTTGATTGAGAAGAATCCTGAAAGGTCATGTTGTCTAACCTCCTCATTTTACAGGTGGAAAAAGAAGAGACTTGCCTGGTGTCACACAAAAAGTGATGGCAGACCTTAGCTTTGAAGAAAGCTTTTTGACTACAAATCCAGGCCTTTTTTCATTTCCCTGGGCCAGACCTTGAAGCAGTCATGGTTTGGTAGGACCTGCCAGAGCTTGTGTTTGACTGGCAAAGTCTTCAAGATGGGTCATTTCCAGGGACACACTAGAGCCAGCTCAAAACAGCTTGAGAACTGATTGTTAAATTTTCTGTGTATATATATTTCTGAAATCAGCAAATGCTACAACTCAAAGTTTGACTTTTTTTTTGTTTATTATCTAGACTTGAGAAAGTGGTGAAAAAAATTTTAATAATGCATATTAAGTCAAAAAGTAAGTCATTTCTGTTCTCTCCACCAATACCAAAGTTGGTTGTTAAACATTTACCAGCATACTCACTCCTGGTCATTTCCATGATATAATGAAGCACTGGAGCAGGACTTTAGCAAAAAATATAAGTATCTATAAAACTATGTGTATATATGTGTGTGTGTGTGTATGTCCTCCATATGAACATGTGGTTATAAAGACATGATTTCATTAGCATTAGAAATTCATCATATGAACTCTCTCACCACAAATGAAGATAATATACATGTGTGTATACATATTTATTAACTAGAATATTTGATTAATAATAGCAGTCTAGTCCAATCCCCAATCAAATGTCATATAGGAACATATAATCACAGCATTTAGCTTTTAAAAATCATCTAGTCTGGACCCTTTTCTATTTAACTACTCCTAGCTTCCATTTTCCAGATGGAGAAACTGATGCTTAAAAAGGTGCCGTAACTTGCTCTTTCCCATCTCATATTATTATTATATACTCTATATATTATTATGCATTATTATTACCTTGTATTTACTTATCTATGTACACATTGTAAACACTTTTTCTTCAGGTAGAAAGCAATCTAATTGTTTCAATCAGTTAACAAACAATTATTAAACATTTACGATTATGTTAGGCACTGTGGTAAGAGATGAGACTAAAAAGCAAAAACAAAGATTGCCCTCAAGAAGCATATATGGTAATAGAGAAGACTAATATGAAGTATCATAGGTATTATAGGGGAGAGAATGCTGGGCCTAAAATCAGGAAGACCTGAGTTCAAAGACTGTTCCTAGCTGTGTGATGCTGGAAAAGTCATTTAGCTTTTCAGTTTCCTCAACTGTAAAATGGGAATAATAGCAACATTTCTCAAGATTGTACGAGATAATAACTGTAAAGTGTTTAGCCCAGTGCCAGCACATGTAAGTGCTAAATAAATGCTTTTTATTCTTCCTTTCTTTCCAGGTAATTTACTAATTCCATACAAAAAGCATACAAAGTAGATGAAGGTAATACAAAAAGGGCAAGACATTAGCACATAAGTTGGGAGTAGAGGAAAGAAAAGACAGCTTCTGAATGTGGAATGTGTGCTGAATCTTGAAAGGAGCCTGGGAAACTTAGTGAGACTAATGCAAGAGGGGCAGGATATTCCAGGCACTGAAGTCAGCCACTGCAAAGGGGAGATATAGGCTTACATCTGGAGAACTGTAAGTCAGCATAACTGGACCTTAGAGCTCAGGGTAGGGAGTAAGGTTTATGAAGCCTGGAAAGGTGGGAAGGACTCAGGTTATGAAGAATCTTAAATGCCAAAGAGAGGATTTTATATTTGAAGCTGGAAATAATAGGGAACTATTGTAGTTCACTAAGTGGTAGGGAGAAGGTTTATGTGGTCACAGCTATGCTTTAGAAAAATCTAATCCCAAAATGTTAGTTTTGTAGAGAAGGAAAGAGTAGAGAAAGCAAGTACCCAGCTGAATTCTCCCAACATTCCCTTCTAAACGACTTTAAAATAATATCTCAAATCAGATTCTGAAGTAGCAAAACCAACAAAAAGTTAGAGTCAGATTTAGTTCCAGTTCAAGTCAAAATAAGAAGTGACACAGGAGAGGAGGCTGGACTAGCATCCATGTAGATGAAACACCAGTGGTGAGACTAGGTGGTGGTGATAAAAGGAACAGTAGCTTTGGGAATTCTTAAGCCAAGGGAGAACTGGCAACTGATCAGAAAGAGATTATAGGGGACTCCTGTGCCAGCACGGGATGAAGGACCAGAAGCTGAATATCTGGCAACTCCATTGCTCATACTCACTTCTAGATCACAACTCAAGGATTGAAAGGAACACTTTGAGTCAAGAGGGAGTGAAAGCAAAAAAAAAAAAAAAAAAAAAAAAAAGAGTGGAAGTTTTGAAGTACAGCATTATTGCATTATTTCTGGCCCCCAGGGATCAGGTTTCCCGAGGAATAGTATTGTTTCTGTTTCTAAGAGAATAGGGGCCCTTCCTAGTAAGACCAGAGTATAGACCAGGAGAACAGTGACCACACCTTTGCCCAGATCATACCACCTTAGAACCACCAAAAACTTCTAACTCTCTTGAACTAGTTCTAAAAATAGCAGTGTGGTAAAAGCCTTAAGCTTCCCTGGCTCCTCCCCATGCCAGAAATAGAGCCCAACATTAACATAAAGTTCCAAATGAATAAATAGGGTGGGAAAATGTAGTAAACAATAATAACAACAAAAAGAATCGGACCAGGAAAATCTATTATGGGGACAGAAGATTAAGGCACAAACCCAGAAGAAAATGAAGCTAGAACAGCTAAAGAAAAGTCAGGGAAAAAAATGAACCCAACACCAGCCTAATAAGAATTTCTGGAAAAGCTAAAAAAAAAAAAAAAAAGATTTAAAAAATCAAATAAGAATGGTGGAAGAAAAATTAAGAAATGAAAGCAAAGAAAAAATATGAAAAGATAATTTTCAGACTGGTAAAAGAGCCATAATACTGAAGAAAATAACACCTTAAAAAGAGACTTAGCCAAATGAAAAGATAGGCATGAAAATTCACTGATGAAAAGAACTCCTTTTAAAGTAGAAATAAGTCTTCAGAAAGGCCTGGAGTAACTTACATGATTTGATGCTGAGTGAAATGAGCAGGACCAAGAAATTATTATACACTTCAACAACAATACTATATGATGATCAATTCTGATGGACGTGGTCCTCTTCAACAATGAGATGAAACAAATCAGTTCCAATAGAGCAGGAATGAATTGAACCAGCTACACCCAGCAAAAGAACTCTGGGAGATGCCTATGAACCACTACATAGAATTCCCAATCCCTATATTTTCGCCTGCCTTCATTTTTTATTTCCTTCACAGCTAATTGTACACTATTTCAAAGTCTGATTCTTTTTGTACAGCAAAATAACTGTTTGGACATATATACATATATTGTATTTAACATATACTTTAACATATTTAACAAGTATTGCTCAACCTGCCATCTGGGGGAGGGAGTGGGGAAAAGGAGGGGAAAATTGGAACAAAAGGTTTTGCAACTGTCAATGCTGAAAAATTACCCATGCATACATCTTGTAAATAAAAAGCTATTTAAAAAAAAGTAGAAATAGTCCAATGGAAAAGGAAGTACAAAAGCTTACTGAAGAGAATAATTCCTTTAAAATTAGAATTGGACAGGTGGAAGTTAATGACTCCATGAGACATTAAGAAACAATGAAACAAAGTCAAAAGATCAAAAAAATAGAACAAAATGGGAAATATCTCATTAGAAAAACAAATGACCTGAAAAATAGATCAAAGAGAAATAATTTAAGAATTATGAGATAACCTGAAAGCCATGATCATAAAAGAAGCATAGACAAAATAGTTCAAGAAACTATGAAGGAAAATTGTCTCAGTATCCTCAATCTAGAGAGTAAAATAGACATGAAAAGAATTCACCAATCACCATCTGAAAGAAATTCCAAAATGATAACTCCCTGGAATATTATAGCCAAATTCCAGAGGTCTCAGGCCAAAGGGAAAATACCTCAAGCAGCCAGAAAGAAACCATTTAAATATCATGGAGGCACAATCAAGATCATACATGATTTGGCAGCTACATCAAAGAATGTACTAGCCAGCAAATAAGAATAACTTAGCCAGCAAGATTATACCGCATATAATCAATCTTTCAGGGAGAAAATGGATATTTAATGAAATAGAGTATTTCAAATATTCCTGGTGAAAAAAACAGAGCTGAATAAAAAACTGACTTTGAAATACAAGACCCAGGAGAAGTATAAAAAAGATAAACATGAAAGAGAAATCATAAGGGGCTCAAAAATGCTAAACTATTTACCTTTCTTTGAAGACGAGACATGTATTTTCTAAGAACTTTACCATTATTGGGGCAGTCAGAAGGATTTTATATTGAAAGAATGCAGAAAAGAGTTGATTATGTTGGGATCAGCATATTGAGAAAACTTATCAGTATATATTACTATATAAATAACAAAATCAACAAAAATCATATAATTATATCAATAGTGCAGAAAAATAATTTTATGTATAATATTTCCATGCTCTCCTAATTTACTTATGTTATCCTTCCTGTATAAATCATGTGCCCATTTTGACCTCATCTTGGTATATGGTACAAGATGTTGGTCTATGCGTAGTTTCTGCCAAACAACATTACAGTTTTCCCAGCAATTTTTGTCAAATATTGAGTTCTTACTCCAAAAGCTTGAATCTTTGAGTTTATTAAACATTCGATTAGGATGGTCATTTATTCCTGTTTATTGACTAAACAAATTGTGGTAGATGAATGTAATGAAATATTATTATGCTACTGGAAATAATGGGCAGGATAGTTTAAAAAAAAACAACAACGTAGGAATATGTAAAAGTGAAGTAAGCAGAACCAGAAGAATATTGTACACAGTATCAGCAATATTGTAAGGATGATCAATTATGAAACTCTTAGCTACTCTGATCATGAGGGGCAACTAGATGAATTGGCTAGAGCATTGAGTTCAGAAATCATGAAGACTCATTTTTATTAATTCAAATCTGGCCTCATTTACTAATTAGCTGTGTGACCCTGAATAAGTCACTTACCCCTGTTTGCCTCAGTTTCCTCATCTATAAAATGAACTGGAGAAGGAAATGCCAAACCACTCCAGTATTTTTGCCAAGAAAATGGGGTCATAAAAAATTAGACCTGGCTTAAGTGAATCAACAACAATTCAACTGTGATCAAAACAATGACACAAGAAAATTCCAAAGAATCCATGATGAAAAATGCTATCCACCTCCAGAGAAGGAACTGATGAACTCTAAATTCAGACTGAAGCATACTTTTAACATTCTCTTTATTATTTTGTTTGTGTTTTCTTTTACAATGTGGCTAACATGGAAATATGTCTTGCATGTCTTCACGTGTATAATAGATATCAAATTGCTTGCCTTCTCAAGGAGGGGAGCAAGGAGAGAATTTGTAACTCAATTAAAAAAAAAGATTGTTTAAAAGTTGTTTATATGTAACTGGAAAATATTTATTGAAATAAATAAAACTAATCAAAAGAGAAAAAGAAAAATCACCAGGACATCTAAGTGAAGGATGATTTCAAGTGGGGAGAGAATTGAGTGAAGAAGGCCAATTAGAAAATTACTGCAATAGTCCAAGCAAGAGATGATGACAGCCTGATCTAGTGTGGCTGTGAGAGTGAAGAAAAGGGAATATATATATAGAGAGAGATGTTAGAGAGAAATGAGAAGATTTGGCAATAAATTGGACATAAAAGATGGAAGGAGAAAAGGAAGGAAGGAGAAAAAGAGAAGTAATAGAGAAAGAAGGATTGAGGATGACACTGAGGTCTTGAATAACTGAAAAGACAGCAGTATCCTTGACAATGATAGGATAATTCAGAAGGTGTGAAAATTTGCAGGGAAAGGCTATGAATTCTGTTTTGGATAAGTTATTTTTGAGATGCCTATGAGATCTCTAATTTGAAATGTCCAATAGACAGTTGGTGACACAAGACTGAAGCTTATGAGACTTCTAAGATTGGATAAAAAATAGGGGAGTCATCTGCATAGAGATGATAAATGAACTTACGAGAACTGATGGCATCATCGATTGAGAAAGTATAGAAAGACAAGAGAACATGGGATAAAGCTTTGAGACACAACCGCAGTAATTGGATGTGACAAAGATGAAGATTAAGCAAAAAAGACCTAGAGGAAGAAAACATGGAGGAAAAAGAAGAAAGAACCAAGAGAAAGCAGAGTCACAAAAACTCAGAGAAAAAAGACTCCAGGAGGAAAAAGTAGTTAATAGTATCAAATGTAATTGAAAGGTCTAGAAGGTAAGGATAAAAAAGAGTCTATTAGCCTTGGTAATTAAGGGACCATTGTTATTTCTGGAAGAGCACTTTCATTTTAATAATAAATTTGGGAGTTAGATTGAAAACGATTTAGAAGAAAGGGAAAGGAGAGGAAGTGAAGTTAACAAGTATAGATGCCTTTTTCAAGGTGTATTGAGAAATTGAGGAAAGACAAAATGAGAGTTGATGGGCATAGTAGAATCTAGTGAGGGATTTTTAAAGATGGGGAGACTTGGCTATGCTTATGGGCAGTAGGGAAGGAGCCAGAAGATAGAGAGAGAATGAAGATTAGAGAGAGGGATATGGTGGAGGCAATCTGCTAGTGAAGATAGAAGGGGGTGGGATCCCAGATACATGAAGAGCAGTTGACCTTGGCTAGAGCCTGAAATGTAAGATGATAGTGGATGAAGGTGTCAGAAGCATGTAATATGAAGGAGAAAGAAAAGGGAACACTTTTAAGTGAAGTAGGAGGTAAGATCCTCAATAGAAGGATTGGGAGAAAGAGATCATGGGAAGGTTATAGAGAATAGACAAGATTTAAAACAGCTGCTGTGGTGAGTAGAATGGACTATTAGGGAGGAGTAGAATTACCTTAGTGTAGTGAAGTGAAGGTTCATTTGAAATTTGCTAGCATAAATTTATAGGAGACTGAACACGGTTTCATGATTTCTTCCATTTCTGTTCAACAGCACATGAAAAGAAGCAAAAGCGTTGAAGGGGGGAGGAAAAAGACAAAGAAAGTGGATAATGAATATAATCCAGGGTTGGAGTCTGGCTGAAAGATTAGGACAAGGGCATAAAGGATTTAAGACTAGAGAATAGTGTGTTGTTGAACTGGTTCATCAAAAGAGACTGAGAAGGGTGAAGGGTTCAGTTAGTGCAAGAGTGAATCTAGGATAGTACTAACAGTTGTAGAGATTGGAGGAAAGGTAGTATTTCATTTCTATCTCTGTCCCTGGCACCTAGAATGGTAGTCTTGCCCACCTTGCCCAAGGTCACCTGGGTACTAAATAAATGGTTGAGACAAATTTCAAACTTAGACCTTCAGGCATCAAATCCCATGTTCCTTCCACTTTTGTAGAGAATTAGTGTCCTCAAATTTAGATTCCATTCCTTCCTATACTAAGGACTACAGGAAAAGTTAGGAAGGCTAGAGTATAAAGGAGATGCAGAATGATCTAGGAGTCAAGGATGAATGATCATTCACTAGTGTTGGGCCACAGATTTAATATAGGAAGAGGGTTCTGGGGCAGCCAGATAGTACAGTGGATAGAGTATTGGCTCTGGAGTTGTAATGCCGGAGACACTGAGGCAGGAGAGAGATTAGAGAGTTTTTAATATTTTATTAATGGGAGAGTACAATTGACTGGACAGGGCTCTCGTCTCAAATTATCCAGTCAGACAGAGATAAAGATATACTGGGACCAAGGAATCCATGTTGGTCCCAAGGCTGGAGGAGACTGTCATCTCAAAGAATCCAGCATCCAGCATGCAGCCGCCAGCCGCCAGCCGCCAGCAATGAATGGAGGAAGTTGGGGTTACTTCTTAAATACTTTTTCTCTAAACAAAGGTAGGAGTAAGAAGTGAGGGAAAACCTCTATCAAGATGGGGGAGGCCACAAATTCTAAGAACCCAGAGACAGGATGTCTGAATACAAAGAAATAAAGATATCAATGAGATATCTTGGAATATTCTAGAGGGATATTGTAAATTCTTGAGGACACAAAAGAGTCAGGAGGCTACTCTCTTGTTTATCTTGCTAATTTATAACCTTAGAACAAATAGTCCTCAGTCTTACTGGGTCAGAGTGGGATTTACAACTAAAGAGATTGAGACAGAACAGTTAAGGAAACTGAGACAAGGGAAACTCGTACAGGGAAACTGAGTCAGGACAGTTAAAGAGAATTGTGGCATAACAGAGCCAGGAGAACCTGAGTTCAAATATTGCCTCTGACATTTAACACTTCCTAGCTGTGCGATCCTGGGTAAGTCACTGAACCCCAATTCTTTTTTTCTCTTTATTATTATAGCTTTTTATTTACAAATCACATGCATGGTTAATTTTTCAACATTGACCCTTGCAAAACCATCTGTTCCAAATTTCCCCTCCTTTTCTTCACCCCCTCCCCCTCCCCAATTGTCTTGCAAAAAAAAAAAAAAGTAAGAAAGAAGGAAAGGGGTTCCCCTTTGCTTCCTTAACTCATAGGGCTTGGGGAGACTGAATGAGAATCATATTACTGAACAATGCTGAGTTCTTTGGAAGATATGAACTAAGCAATGTGTAGATTGCCATCTTTTGTGTTCAAATATAGTGGACAGAAGGCTAGTCTTGGAGCAAAGAAGTCTTGGGCTCAAGTCCAGCTTCCAACACCTACTCACTATATTACCCAGGATGTTACTTAATATCTCAGTGCCTCAGGCAACTCTAAAACTAAATTACAGAATTGCAGAGCTGTCTTACTGGAAGGAATTTCCATGCCAGGAGTCCCACCGAGATATAAAATCACAGCCCTGGTCCTCTTCCCACCCCTCAGCCCCAAATGACTGATGGAAATAGCTAGAGGTGTGTGCCAGAGTTACTGAAAGCCTGCCTCAAATCCCCTCCCTGCTGGAGGGACATGGGATTTAGAGCCATAGTTGCTATTTGCAGTTCTTGTCCCTATTTACACTTCTGCCTCTCAGATTCATGGTTAACCCAAAACCTTTGCTCCAAAGTTGCCACATGCCTAGCTGGTCTGTCGGCTTCTTTTTCCATAACCTGGAATATCTTCCTTCTTCTTCTTTACCAACTTCTGGGCACTAGCTCCTTTTAAGACTTGGCTCAAGATCTCTGTTTCCCAAACAGCTTTTTCTGAATATGGACAATAAGTTTTAAAGTGGAAGGGATCTTAAGGTACAAGTAGTCCAACAATCTGGTTTTACAGATGAGTTCATTGAGGTGGGGCAGTGAAATGATTCTTCCATAGGCAAACAGGTAGAAAGTGGCAGAGCTGGGATTCAAACCTGTTTCTTTATTCTAAGTTCCAATAGTCTACATATCCATATGTACTACTTTGTCCTTGATGATTAATGTTCTGGAATTATTCTCATCCCTTTGTGCTCCTTGTCTCAACCATTAATTTCACAAGTGACTACAAGGCAAATGCTACATCTTCTTTGTCTGGGCCTTCATGGTTTTTTTTTAATCCACAGTAGGGGATCAAAAGGTATCTGTTAACTGTTACCTGGCCCTCCATAACTATCTCATCTTGGATTATGGGATCTCAGAGGCCAAGGCATCCAATACTCTCCTTTGTAACATCCTTTCCCAAACTCAGTTTAAATACTTCCAATGACAGCAAAAGCATCACTCTAAGAAACAATCCCATTTCCAATTTTGGACAGTTCATTACAAATTCCAGTTTGAAATTAAAGAAAAATCCTTCAAATCCTTAGGGATGGTATCACTTGACCCTCCCCCCCCAACAGACCAAGTGGGTGCATGATCCTGCTGTGGTCAGTTCTCTGTAAAATATCTGGCCCAGTAATTCAATTCAACAAGTGTCCACTATAAGATGCATCACTCTATGTCCTATGGCTGGAATACAGAGATGCAAAGACAAAAAGTGTCCCAGCCCTTAAGGAGCTGACTTGGGTGTCCCCAAATCATGGCGTTTGGGGATATTCTCTAGTCTACCTGAGAAGGAAATAGCACATGTATAAAAACGAATAAATACAAAATAAAGTCCTTTGTGAATGTGAGTGGGGGCATACTAGGGTACACTAACAATCT
This sequence comes from Antechinus flavipes, assembly GCF_016432865.1. NCBI lineage: Eukaryota > Metazoa > Chordata > Mammalia > Dasyuromorphia > Dasyuridae > Antechinus > Antechinus flavipes. The sequence goes on along the minus strand of NC_067401.1, from coordinate 138,114,188 downwards.
GGTGTGAGGTGGATTAGAGAAAACCCTGTGGCACCTGCGCTGAGTCTCAAAGGAAACTAGGAATTCCAAGCCATGGCGGTAAGGGGGCAGGCCTCCCAGCCTGCGGGACGGCCTGGGCAAAGCCGGGAGATAGAGCGGGGCAATGGCAAATAGGGCGATTTGTCTATATAGTGTTTGCAGAGGAGTTGTTTCCGAGCGAGCAGCGATTTAAATACTTTGTACAGACACTGGAGACCTCACAACAGTTGGTCCACAAGAGCACCAGATTTTGTAAACTAAGCCAGGCGGCACAGGGTACTGGGCCTGGCAGGATGGAGACGGGGCACAGTAGGCTAAAGCCAAACATAGGATGCTTCCCATAGAGGCTTCCCACCCATCCCAAGAGCACGGGAGAAAACACAGCCCTGAGGGAAAGGAAGAATTAATAACTTAATGCCTACAAAGCTTTAGGAACAACTTGCTACAGATAAAGTCTCATTATCCTTAATTGTTATTATTATTGTTGTTATTGTTATTATCCCAACTCCTGTGTAAAGCTGCCACAGGACTGCCAATGACCTCAGGTCAGGAGTTTAATTAGCACCTCCATTAAAAGCTGAGGCCTCAGGCACCATGCTACCACCCCCACATTCTGACTCTACCTTTTCCCTGCTTCAGCTCCTCCCAACTGGCTCCCTTCCAGGCCTGGGTCTCTCAGGGCCCTCCTCAACAAGCTTTTTTTTTTTTTCCTTATTCTTTCTTCTGCCCACTAACCCTCAATGTTGTAGCCCCCACTCCCTGTGACCTCTTCATTCTCCTTCTCCCCCATTACTCCACAGATCTCATGGCCAACCCCCAGATTCCTATTTCTCTCGTTATCCTACTGGCTCCTTCCTTGCTCTCAAATAAGGTTGCACAGCTTTTGGGGTTGGGGGGAGGGAGTTCAGAACGATCAGTGACAGCCTTCCCGGGTCCCCACTTCTCACACTCTTGCCCTGACTCTCTCAGTCCTGGGCTCGGATTGTTCTTCCTGCTCGTGGGGCCGGTTGGGTGGGTTGAGTGGTTTTGAATTACAGAGTTTGGCACTCTCACAGCCCCGTGCAGCTGCCTTCTTTAATTAATTTATTCCAATTTTTAAAAATCATCTCTTAAATTGGACCTCATCAAATGCCTCTGAGGCATGTGTCATGTCAATTACATGTAACAATTAAAAGCGGTGCCGTAAAGAAACCCTTGGCCTCTTTAATGAGGAGCAGGACAAGCCAGACTTAACTCCTAAGGTGGCCTTAGGGCCAAACAGGTGGGGGAGGAAGAGCTGAAACCGGATGGAGAGGCTGGATATTGACCTGAAACACAAGCAGGGAGAGCATGGGGATACTCTAGAAGGAAGACACAGCTTTTACTTCTCATTCTTCTAAAGTTTCTGGGAGCCCCACATGATGCTAAATTGGAAACTTTCTATTTAATAGGAAAAAATTTCAATACCTGAAAGGCAACTGAAAATTCCTACTTCCCATTTTAAAATAATGGGCCATCCCAAAAAAAAGAAAGGAAAGAACAAAGGGAGGAAGGGAGGGAGGAAGAGAAGGAAAAAGGGATGAAGGGAGAGAGAAAGGAGATCGAGAGGAAGAAAAAGAACTACCCTGCCCTACATTAAAAGGAAGAAGCAGAAAAAATACTGCATAATGTAACAAGAGACTTGGGTTGGAATTCCAGTCGGCTACCATTTGCCATTTGAAGGAGAATAGCCAACTCTGGCTTGGGAAGTTTGTCCATCTTTAAAATGGAAATGAGGCTCAAACAAGATAAAGTGAAAGAACTAATTATATCATTGTCAACTGTGGAAGCAATGCCTTGTCCTGCAGGCCTCAGGACAGAAGATATGAGTTATTCTTTTGATACTGAGGCAGGTATGCTACAGTTAGTCACTCTCCTTTTCCTATGGGTTGTCCCCCCTCCCCCAATGCCCGATGGCATTCATTTTGGACTGTCATATGCTAGTCATATGCAAAGGAACATTCTGTGGCCAGCATCACAGAACTTTTCCTCTGGATTGAAAAGTAAACTGACCTGGAAAGAGGTCTAAATCCAAAAAACTTGGCCTTGTTAGAGTGTGTTTTACCCACCTAACCTGGAAAACAATAATGCAGACAATGTCAACATACTTTTCCTTATTTACTTCATTCATTTATTCATGGAGAGTCCCTGCGTTCCCTAATGTTTGTGCAAATCTGTGCTGTCCATTTTAGATCAAACTCCCAGAGGGCAGAGGCCAAGTCTGTTTGTATGGTGTCCAGTTCAGTGACATGCATAAAAGAATGCTTACTAAACACTCTCAGATGAGAATGATGATAGTAAGATAACCCATACTCAAGTCTTTCACTTGGGGAAATTGAAGTCCAGAGAAGATTAGAGACTTAGAAAATGATAAATCACACAATCGCTTGGGGCATATTATATTGACTAATGTCTCCATAAAGACTTAGCTAAGGCAGAGGGGAGATGGCGGCAATGGAAAAAACAAACAAACAAACAACAAATCAAACAATCTCCAAACTATACATAAAGTCAAGCCATAACCCACCATTCTCAAGCAAGAAGGGTAGCATTATCTATTCCTCCATGAAGTTCACGTTTACAAATCTTGCTGGCTTTTCTCCTCTAAAACTGTCTCTGATATTAATTTTAATTTGATCATTTTATGTGAATACAAATTTGAGGGGAGGAGGAGCAGACAATATAATTTGTACAGGATCTGTCAAAACTCTCTTTAGAGATAGGTCTGGAGAAGACAAAGTTCATTCAGTAAAGCCAAAAGTCCTGTCTGGATTGGTCTTATCACAGAAAGCCTCCCCAAGGAACCAAACTCCATGAAAATCTTGAAAGAAGCTAATGGTACGAGAGATTGGAGAACTAAGGATGCCTTTGGGGTTATTTAGCTGAGAATCAAAAAAAGACTCTGCTCCCATCTCAATAATCTCATACTCACCTATTAATGATATCATAAGTAGAGGAAAGGGTATACTGAAGTGAAAGGAGGTTTGTATGTGTTCAGGAAACTGAATGTAGACAGGAACTATTTTCCTCTTTCATTGTATCTCTCAGGCAATCATTAAAAAATTGATTCTTTGCCCTCAGAGAGTTTACCCTCTAATTCCTTCTTCAACGTCCACCAGTCCTTTAAACTAAATCAATCATTAGTCGATTATAGTGGATAATAATGGGCATGGAGCCAGAAAGGCTTGAATTCAAATTCTTTAACTCATTTAGAATTTAGGCAAATCACTTAATCTTTACCTGCTTCAGGCAGCTCCCGAGGATCTAACTATTAAATACAGATTTCTGGGAAAGGAATTTCCTACTTGTAGAAAATCACAAATCTTCTGCTTTTTCATTTAGTGAGGGAAAAAACCCTAGGAGAATATACTTTCATAAAATCAAGGACCTAATCTTTTAATGTAGGTCTAGGAGACAACCCAGTGAAGTGGATCATAATCGAAAGCTTGTCTTTTCCCTCAAGTCAGACCCTCCAGAAGGCCACATGTAGATACCACACAGTACCACAACTCTGCCTCTTGGCTCCTCTGGCTTTCATCAAGTCCCAGGAAAAATCCCCCTTCTACAGAAAGCCTTTCTCTAAACTCTCTTAATTCTAATGCCTTCTCTTATCCTGTATATAGCCAGTCAATCTGGATCGGCACTTCTAGAAATTGAAGTCCTAAAGACCAGGGATATATAGCCAGGTGAGTTTACTACATGTACTGAGGCAGCCCTGAGGCATTAGCACCAGCAAGAAGAGTTACATTAAGCCCTTGGGGATAGACTCTAGGATTCCCCAGATCCTGGAGAGGGAGAAAGAAGAGGGGGAAGGAGCATTGAGTATGTTGAATAAGGGGAGTAAGAAATCCACAAAGGGAGTCAGCCTTACACCACCGGAGAGCACAGTGGGGATTACTAAGTAGTATTCCCTCAGACTAGGCCTGCCAGTGTTACCAAAAAATTACCTTGTTAGTTTTTAATCAGCCTAAACAAATGAGGAAAGGAGTCCTCTCTATTGCCTTTGAAAAACCCCTAGAAAGAAAATACTTAGTTATTTAGAATCACAGAATGTCAAAGACAGAAGGGACCATAGATGTTAATTAGTCCAATTGTCATATTTTATAGGTGAGGAAAATAAAGCCATGAGAATTAAAATGAGTATACTCAAAAGTTTTTTGTTCAGAGCTCACAAGCCTTACTTAATACCAGGTTCTTTCTTATATCTAACTAAATATCCTCTACAACTGCTTACAAGTATTTTTCCAACCAAAGATTTCAGCCAGGGTACCAGAACTTTTCTCCTGTTTTATATGTAATATCATTTTCAAAGGTCATTCACTGAAAATATCTACAACTGAATAAATGGGTTCAAAGTTGAAAGGAATACAAGTATTGGGGTCTGGTATTTATATGAATTTGGAATCAATATCAGGCACCTTTCTTTGTGCTTAGAGTCAGAACCAGGAAATCAGACCCTTATGTTTATAAAATTTCTGTTCTTTATTTTTTGTGGTTTTGAATCAAGTTCAATTTCTTCCTACTCTCTAAGTTTCACTCCCCAGGGTTTCTTTGCTCCTGGGAAGCAGCACCTGTCCTAAAAAGATCTGTGTGAAAGAGAGTGACTTAAGGATAGGAAAATATGAAATGTACTCTTAATAAAAGGATGCTGGGTTAGAATTCCAAATGCAAAAGGGCCAATCTTACTCTTAAGTAGGAAAACTTCAAGGAAGCTTTGGATAGAGATGGGGAAAGGAGGTATTGATCTTGATGACCTCAGCCTACCAATATTCTTTCTTCTAAGTAACTACACTTTTGTTCCATACATATATATACGTGTATATATATATATGCGTATATATGTGTGCATATTAAATTCAACTCACTTGTATTTCTTCGCAGTTTCCCTGAAATCACTTTAAGACATACAAAGACATACATGTGTATGTTTACATATTTATATGAATAAACACATACCCATATATATACACATACACACATATCTAAATCTATATGAAGAACATTGGATCCTTTGTTCTGAAAGTGGATATTTTTGTTATTACTATCTTATTAATAACAATGAATTAGTAATGTGGCCAATAATAACTGTGTGACCTGCAAAGCACTAATAGTCCTGGGACTCAGCCTCATGTTCAATTCTTATAGCAGATGAGAACAACTAAACTTAACCCCAGTTTTACAATTCTAGGATTCCATTCCCTCCCTAGGATTTCCCAATTACCTCCTCACGCCCGCAGGGAATCTTCTCTGCTTAGATTTCCTTTAGCAGGTACTAAGCTGCTCAAGGCAGCTAGGAAGTTCATCGGATAAATATTGGGCCTGGAGAAAGGAAGACCCAGGTCAAATGTGACCTGATACTTACTGGCTGGACCCTGGGCGAGCCACTTAACCTTGTTTGTCTTAATCCAATGTTGCTGTTTGCCTTTCGTTCTCCAAGAGGACCATAAAATCAGGGAGTAGATCCCATGGCATGTAAGTGAATTGGACTGGAGTGAGGGAGGGCTGTGCAAGGTCACTGCCTCCCTTTCCCCTCCAGAGCCATCTGGGTCCAGTGGCCAGATAGAGATCAGGACGACTGGAGATAGACTTGGACGCAACGAGGACCTTGGTCTTTTTAAACTAAGGTCTTCAACAGGTCTCAGAAAATGCAGTACCCAGTATTGGCCGTATTCTGGTCCACAAGGTCACAAAGAGTTGGACATGACTGAACAATGACCTGGAGCCTTCCCTCTTCAGGGGAAGGGACTGTTATTTAAATTTCACTTTTCGTGCATTCCTATTCTATCTGATGGACTAGACTGTAGGCTCTCTGAGGGGCAGGACCTCAGCTTCTACTTATATTATTCAGAAACAAAGCCTTGAACACACTAGATGCTCCATAAATACGGTCTGATTGGAAGCACCAATGCCACGATCACTCTCAATCCTCCCCACAGCTCCATTTTCCTGTTCTTAACCCTTTTCCTCCCCTCTCTGTTATTCCACACCCGATTCCTCCAAAGTCCCACTTTTGGAACCTTCCTCTTCCCCCACGCCCCCAATGACCACTCCCCTCTTGCTCCAGTGACCACCCTTCTCCTCAAGGGAGGGTGGTGCGCATGCGCGGTTGTCGCTTTTACCTGGGAACTGCAGGGGGGGGGTGCGGGCGGGGGTGGAGTAGGGAGTTGGCGGTTATCTAGGCGGCGGAGCGTTCACTTTGTGGCAGGAGAGAGAGAAAAGGTGCGCCCGGGCCAGCCCCAGAGGGGCCGCGCATGCGCACTGGGGCTATACAACGGTGGGGATGCCAAAGGGGGGGTGAGTGGGAGGGAGGTGTTGGAATCACTCTATGCGGGGGGGGGGGGCAGTGAGGAGGGGAGGGAAGGGAAGGGGAGGGGGAAGGCACTCGTGCTGCCTCTCGAGCTCCCTCCCCTCTCCACATACACACACATACACGCGAACACCCCCCCCCCCCGCCCCTTCCCTCCCCGCGCGCCCGCCCCGCCGGCCCCCGCTCGCCCTCGCGCGCTCGGAAGGGAGTCGCGAGACGTCGGAGCGGCGGCCACGTAGCGCTGCGGCGGCGGCGGCGGCGGCCCGGACTGAAGAGCAGCCCTCAGCAGAGAGCCTGTTGGGGAGTGAAGGGAAAGGAAGCGAAGAGAAGGGAGGGGAGGGGGGAGGGGCCGGCCCGGGGCGGGCGGGCGGTGGTTACTCGAGCGAGCGCCGCGGCGACAGGCCCCCCGCCGCAGGGATGGACCGCGGAGGCGGCGGCGGAGGCGGCGCAGGCGGCCGGCCCGGGTGAGTACGGACGGGCCCCTTCCCGCCCCCACCTCGCCGCCGCCGCAGCCCGCGGCTCGGCCCTTCCCGGCAGCACCCCTTCCTCCCCCGTCGCCCCTCCTCTCCCCCTCCTCCCGGGATCAGGCCTGGCTCCGGGGGCCGGGTTAACCCTTTCCTGAGGCGGCAGCTGCGTGCACTAGGCCGGAGAGGTCCCCGCCCCGCGGGGAGGCCCCGGGCGCTTCCATGACGGGGGTGTGGGGGTGGCGTGGGGGCCGCCCGGCTCTCCTTCCTACCTCCCAGTCTGGAAGCCTAGCTTGGCTCCAGTTTGTACGGCCAGCTCGCTGCCCCCGAAGCCCGAAGGAGGGAGGTGGTGGTGGGGTTGCATCGGTTGTGAGAATTGGGGGTGGGCGGGGGAGGGGTTGCACCAGGTCCGTTTGCTAGCATTCTCCTAGCTCTGCAGCTGGTGGTTTGCACCTCTTTGCCTTCTCCGCCTTGAGGTTGAGTGCAAACCTCTTCCTGGAGTATTGTTCCTGTGCCTTTGGGATAGAAAATGCATCCTTCGAACATCCCTTCCCCCGACACAAACTCACCCCACTGGGTAATGCACTCCCTCTCCTCCAACCTGGCTCAACGTGCCAGAATGGAGACTGAAGGTAGTAGTGTCACCCTCGGCTACTTCCCTCACACCATGTGCACTGTCAAAGGATGCCTGGAGTGGATCAGGTGCCTCTGGATTCCTGTGCACAGAGCAATCTACATGCAACCGTCAAATTTCTCTGAATTTGTTATCTAACAGTGCAAGATCCTATATATTCTTCGTGGCAAAGTGCTGGATCTTTTGATCATACAATCACTTTAAATTCCTGATTCCTGAAAAACCTCAGTTACAGAAGAGCCAGTTCGGGGGAGTAGTGGGGTTGTGTCGGTGTAGGATGCATGTGCTTCAAAATCTGTTGGAGTGTGCCTTGATGTTGGGAAGATGCTACCTCTCTTCAGCCACTTTCTTAGGGTGCTTCTCTTGAGTGGATTTGTTTTTTCCTTAGCTCTCACCCCATAGTGAAGGATCATTGGCAGAGTCTGCCTTGTCCGTTCTTTGATGGATCTCTTAAATGCCTCAGCCATACCCTAGTGATGAAAAGATAAGAAAAGATTATTATAGCAGCACATAATATTTCCGTTTGATTCGGAGGCGTGTGTGTGTTTTTAGGAAAAAAAATTTCCTTTTACATTAAACATTTATAGGCCAGAGATAGTAAATGTATGCGTAATGTTTTGAGGGAGAATATATGTGTATATTTGGGGAAGATGTTCAAACCCTTTATTGTTCTGGGAATGGCAACTGGCACATGCTTTGTTGACAGAGGTAGATGCACTATGAATGAGGAGGAGCTGCTGCTGAGCTGTGAGTACTGAATAGGAGGAATGTTGTACAGGAAGATCGATTTTTGAATGATGAGTTACATCACGTCAGCTTTGTCAGTTGAGATGTTCTCATCTTAACTGTGAACTTGTACTCAAGACAGTCTTGTGAGGCATGTGTGTAATATTTGAGTATAACTGAATCCCAGTGATTATAGAAGTATCTCTTTCCAGAAGTCACATCAATGGAATTATTTTTTAAAGCATCTATTTTACTTTGTAGCCTTCTGGATAATAAATAATATGGATTAGATACTTTTAAAAACCTGCATGTTAATTAGCTATTGATTTTCAAATGAAAATACAAAAAAATCCCCAAAAAAGTTAGTTAGAAGTCAAAGCAATTTGTGTAGGTATCAGTAGCTTGATAAATAATGTGAAATCTGCTTCTTTTTGAGTATGTTAAGAATTTGTGACCTATTTTACAATGCCTAAGGAGGAGTCTGTGATTTGACTTGAAATTGGTTACTCTTAATCTGTTTAAAAAGAGACCATCTTTTTTATGGCATTGTATTTGGTCTTCTAAGAGTTTTCCACATCTTTATTAAATATAGTTTTAGATTACTTGGGGGGATTTGTTTCTGCATATAGCCATTTGAATCATTTCTTGATTATTCAGAATTTGAGTTAATTACCTATAAATGGTACCAAGTATCAACAGTTTTGATTGGTGTGTAAATGAACAGGTGGAAAAATGCTTTTTTAGAGATGGATTTGAGGTGTAATGGTAAAGGAATTTAGATTCATGTTTAGAGTCCACCCACACTTAGGAAATAAATATTATTAATTCATGCCCTTTTGTGTAATGTCATGAACCATCAAGAATAATTTGTGAAATTTTCAACCACATTGAATGTTATTCTGAAAATTATGTCATGTCAAACATGATTCCAATTTATTACTAGCTTGCAATTTTTACAATATTGTTCAATTGAAAGTTTAGGAATCCTTTGGTTTCTTGGGGGTTTATTTTATTTTGGGAAGGTTCTTAAATGTAAGGTTTTGATCAGGATTTTAATCATGGCAAGAGATCTTCTGTGAGTCTTAATTTAAAAAATTACTTTCACATATCTAAAGAATGCTATTTATCCCAACAAACCACCAACAATTAGCTAATTAATATGAGGCAGTAAAGTCAAGTGGTATGCGGCTGGTACAACTATCACAGCTTAAAAAACCATTATTTTATAAACATGTTTTAATGGGTTGGGATATCAGCTGCATTGTGTTCTTTGTTTATGTCACACCTTCATTTTTACTGCTGAAGATAGTTTCAGGCAGTCAAATAATTTCAAAATTTCCAGCATGGTATTTTTTTGGTTATTGGCATAGTATAATGACAGCCTGTTGAGAGCATTAAAATCTCAGGGGAGTATGTGCTTCCTTGGTTTAATATTGCAGAACCTCTTGTAGCCATTCACTTACCTAGTTAAACACCCACACACCACAGAGCAGCTGATCATATAACATGTATGGCTGTGAGAACAGTAGTTTCTTTGCCAGGTTAGAGCTTAGAAACTGGAAAACAATTGCATAGCAGTGAAACTCTTGAGATAGTAGTGGTGCCAGCAGCTCACTCTCATTAATACAAACAGCTTGCCTTAGTTTCTTTGACACTCTCTTCTTCAGACACCCTTCCCTTAGGAGGTTTCAGATCAGCAGTTCCTACTCAGAGAAACAACACCTACTTTCTGCAAACTGTGGTCTCAGATTTGATTTAGTGCAGTACAAGATTGTTTCCATTTTGCTCTCTGAGTTTTGGAAGTAGTATGGTAAGAAAATAACTTCTCAACTCTATAGAAAAGAAAGTAATGTTTTTGTAACTTTTTGAAGCATAGTGTACTAAGGGATAATATTAGCAAGAAATTGATTATCCATTCTGAAGGGTTTGTTTGTTTGTTTGTTTTAATAATTTTGTGCAGGAAATCTGGATAGATCCTTAGTTTCATTTCCTCTGGGCTAAAAAGTCAGTTGTGTTACTGCCAAAAAGAATACTACATTTTCTCATGTTTGAGAATGAATCTAAAGGGGACTGCTTTTCATTTCCTCACAGAGATTGAATATCTTGTGTTAACCATTTAAGATGACTTTCTTGTCAGCTGTCAGATCATTCAAATAGATAATTCAAAATTTGAGTTTTGTTCTGATAAAGAGGTTAGTGAAAAATGTTTTGTGGGCAGGAGGATGGGAGTTTTTAGGTGTCTTTGCAAGTGATCTAGTGGGATGGAATTATAGTTTATTTTGGCTCACTAACAGGCAATAGATTTATAGGGTAAAAGCCTATGATCCGCATACCTTCCATTATGTAGATTTAGGACACAAAGAGTTGCAAATATTTGACTTGGAGCATAACTGAATCTTGCAGGTGCTTTTTGGAACTTTGATTTGTTGCTCCATGGCTGGCTGATCTTGGTGGAGACAATAAAACTCTGCTCCAAATTCTACAGTGTTACCCACAGGCAGTGCTTGTTTAAGCCTATTCAGAGCTTATGTGGTGAAAGGGGTGTTTTAGGACATTAACATGTCTCAATGAGTTCTGTGTCCAGAGCTGAATCACGTGGAGAGCCTTGTGTAAATTTTCGTGGTTAATGCAGGCAGTAGAGTGTTTAGTAAAATCAGTAGAGACATAAGATACTTTACAGATAATCTGTTTTTTGATATAGGATTGCTTATATCAGTGTTTTCATTTTAAAAAATACTTATGATAATATGCTATTATTGAACTACTATTGCCTACCAAGGTTTCTCAGCATAAATTCCAGTTTCCAGAATATAGAGTGAAATACTATAAGCCTTTTTGCTTTAATATGGAGAAGATGGGGGAAAAAAACCCCTTAACTTATCAACATTATAACAGCCCTCCCGTTAGTTAATTATGTGGGTGATATTTTTTTCCTATCTTTTATTTCTAGTGATAAATGTAATTTTATGATAAAATTTGACATTAAATTTCTTTTTTTTTTCCCCTGTAATTCAAGAACCACTATGCAGTAGATTGAAAATTGCATTTAAGGACACAAGAAGTTTTTATTCCATGAAATTGCTTTTAAACCAGGATTTCTGTAGGATTGAATTATTTTATATTTGTTCTATATTTTTATCATGACTAATGCCATTGAAACCACAAAAGTTCCTAGGGACTTCTTTTTGTGATGGTATGAACTCATAGTTAATGCATTTAGTTTCATTGCAGTAGGATCTACTTTTTCTTTATTATTGGAATTGCTTAGAATCTTTTAAACTAGTTATCTTAGTGCATGGTAAATAGTGGGCTTTTACCACAGTGCTTTCCCATTTAGCTTAGTTTTAATAGAATACTTTCCAAAACTTGAAGCTAGATCAAAATAATAAAACAAAAACATAACACTGTGTGTTAGTTCAATTCAATAAACACTTATCAAATGCCTACTATTTGTAAGTACACAGATACTAGGCCCTAGGCATGTGAATATGATTTAAAACAGGTTCTTCTCTAAAAGACTTTACATTTTCAAAGAAGGACAGAAGGAAACACAAACACCTACTATGTGAAGATATTTCATTAGAAATTCACCGCAACCCTGTGAAGTACAATGTCTGTTTTACAGTTGACAAAATGGGCAATAGCGCAGTGTCATATAGCTAGTTAGTTTCTGAGGCTGGATTTGATCTCATGTAGGAGAAATGAAGCTGAGATATATTTATGATATGCAAGATTAGAAAATGTTTAGTAAAAAAAGGAGTTAACTAGAAGGTTATAAGAAATTAAAGAGAGCCTTTTCTTGTACTTGGGGAGCCAGAGAGTTTCATAAACTATTTAGGTGATTGAATAAATTACATGGTTTTTTTGTTGTTGTTGTTTTTAAATGCACTTGCCAAGTAATTCTAAACTTTTAGTTTATGGTGTATCAGCCCCTCTTTGTTTACTGCCTTTTCTTTGCTGCACTAAGTTCAAGTGAATTTGCCACTTCTGATGTGTTAAATTTTCAGACACTAATGAATAATTGTGAGAAGGGATCGTTTGGAAGAAAGAGTTGGTGATAGAAAAGAATAGTTAGTTACATTGCTTAATTTTTTCAAGTGTAATGGGAGTGATATCTTAAGTTTGACTCACTTAAGATTCCTTTGCCTATTAATGGGTACAGAACTACAGGTTTTAAATCTCTCTATATGTAAGGATTGTTGGGAGAAAGAATTAAAAAATCACAAATTTGAATACAGTGGCAATCATCAGATTTCCTTTTGGACCTTATTGGAACTGTTTTTCTGTACTTTATCACATGTTATTTAAGTACATTTTAGCATGTAGTTCAGTTTAGCGAGCATTTATTAAGCATTTATTGCCAAACACTATGCTTGCATACTGAAGCAAAGACAAAAAGGAAAAATGGTTTTTGCCTTAAAGGACCTTAGAGTGGTATGCATATTAACTGGGACAAAGTAAAAATAATTATTGGCTTATACAGTAAACTTTGCTACTTTTTATATCTGAATCTAGCTTTGCTAGATTTTCTTTGGAGTTTAAATCAAATTCTCCAGCCATTGAAACATATTTATCTCTATTTCTTAGATTCAGTTTTAATGACATGTGGCATGTACAAGACTGTGTGGCAGTATTTCTTCTCCATTTGGGAATTTCTTTAATGCTGGAAAAATTCTACTTCTCTGTATATTACTATATTTATCAGAGTTCATCATTCTCTTTTTGGAGACAAGATTTCCATGCCTATTGGAAGTGGGGAAAAAAATCTCTAAAACACTTTTTGGTTGGATATTTTATAGTCTAATGAAAATGAACATATCTTACAGGTTCACCTGAACTTCCTGACTGTGGTTTTAGTAGTCTCCTAAATAAAAAAGTGAGTTTCATCATAAAAATTACTTTTTCCCAATCTTCAGTGTTTTAGAGTTTTTTGTTTTTGTTTTTGTTTTTTTTAATTTTATTGTCTTGTCCATGACAAGTTTTTTTTCTTCATAGCAATGGTTGGCATCTTTTTTTAAAAATTGGTTTTCCTACTGTTCATCCAACTTTTAAAACCCCACATCTATCTGTGTGGTCTGAGGATCCCTAGGAAACCCTGAAACCATTTCTTTTTTAAACTCTTTAAGTCAAAACTATTTTTATTATAATACTAAAATTATTTGCCTTTTTTACTTTCATTCATTTACAAGGATGCAGTGCAGTTTTCCAAAGAATATATGACCTGAGAATTACAAATTTAGCTGCAAACATGAAAAGTGAGTTAATATTTTTTAGCAGAATTGTATTATTTGCCTTACAAGGCAAATCTATAGATGGGGCTGGGTTTACTGTTTTGATTGTATTTGTCCAATTTCAGCACCAACTAACCATCTAAGAATTTCTTTTATGCCAATGTCTGACAGCAAACACATGTGATGTTGAAATATTTAAAATATTGAATAGCTTTTTTGAATCTCTTGGTTTATCCTGGAACAACTTGTGATACTTTGCAATGATGATTTAAAATTGATGGTGACTTTCAAAGTCCAATTCTTTTTGTACAGCAAAATAACTGTTTGGACATGTATACTTATATTGTATTTAATTTATATTTTAACATATTCAACATGTATTGGTCAACCTGCCATCTGGGGGAGGGGATAGGGGGAAGGAGGGGAAAAATTGGAACAAAAGGTTTGGCAATTGTCAATGCTGTAAAATTACTAATGCATTTAACTTGTAAATAAAAAGATATAATTTAAAAAAAAAGAAATTTGTAATAAAAAAAAATTGATGGTGACACTACTGATGTTTTAACACAGATTCAAATCAGTGGCACCAAACTGTACCAGCGGTCATTGTATTCTTCAATCCCAAGTTTTAAAAGAAAAAAAACAAGTTTTACTTAAAGATATCCTTAACGAAATAATAATTTTATTAAATTTCAACCTTTTGAGACATGTTTTTAATGTTTTACTTGACAAAATGAGAAAATTGGATAAAGCATTTCTTTAAGTAACATATTTCAAGGAAAAAGCAGTTGTATGATTATATGAGTTATAAGCTAAACTACCACTTTTTTCATAGACAACACTTCTACTTGAAAGAATGATTGATTTGTCAGACAATTTCTCAAATGACCCTGTTACTTCAAGGAAAACAATTGACAGTATTTGTTGCCAGTGATAAAATTTGAACTTTGAAGTGAAAATTAAGCTTTGGTAGTGATATTAATGAATGATTCTTAAAAATACTATATAATGAAATATGTCCTCATTTAGAAGATTTGTATATTTCAGTGAACTAATAGTTTTTAAAATGACAATTCATAGTGTCACAACATTGTACATGATTTAAAAATTCATTCAAAGTGCAAATGTATCAGTGGATTTTAATTTAACAGTACAAGAATCTCATTATTTGGTTTCACATTCCACATTACAACTTACCTTTAAGAAACTATCACTTGTTGAGTTTTGTTGGAATATCATAGAGGAGTATCATATTATGTGAAAAGGATATTAAAATACTCCTTTTCCCAATAGAATGTCTTGGTAAGGGCAGATTTTTTTTCACTATTTCAACCAGTCAGTCAGTTAACTTAGGTAAAGTACCTATCACGTGCCAAGAACTGTGTAACATACATGCTAAGGTTAAAAAGAATGACAAAGAAAATTCTTAGTTGTCAAGGAGTTAACAGTCTAAGAGGAAGAGACTATATGCAGACAACTCTATAGATAAGACATATTCAGGATAAATTGAGGGTAGTCTCCATGGGAAAGTGCAAAGGATTGGGAAAAGCTTTTTACAGAAGGTAGGACTGTAGCTGAGTCTTGAAGGAGGAAGCTAGGAAATGAAGATTAAGAGGAAAAAACATTCTAGGCATGAGAGACAGTCAGAAAAAATGATGGAATGTCTTAAGAATAGGTAAGAGGTAAGTGTCATTGGATCACAGAGTATATGGAGGTTTGTAAATGTAGAAAGATTGGAAAAGAAAGGGAGTAAACATGTATGTGTCAGGTCTCATATATTCCACGACAACCCTGTGCAGTAGATGCTATTGTTAACCCCGTTATTTTACAATTAAAGAAATAGGCTAACAGAGGTTAAGTGACTTACCTGGTGTCATTCAGTTAAGTACAATAAGTCAAATAGACTGTATTTGAGCTCAGGTCTTCTGAAAGCAAATCTACCACTCTTCCCCTTGTACCATTAGCTGCCTCTGGTGGGCTATAGGGGTTTGAAGAAATGGAGATAGGAGGGAGAAAATTGATAATGTGTAGATTTAAAGTTAAATAGGCCTTTACAAATCATTGAGTCACAACTCCCTCATTTTATAGATGAAGAAACTTAAGCTCGGGTTATCACACCAGTAGTACTAGGAAACTAACATTCAGATTGTCACATGAGTAGTGCCAGAGCCAGAATTCAAATCCAATTTCTCTGACTTCAGATCTTACTCTCTTTCCACTCCTCTATCCTGAGTATGAGGGGCAAACTGTTCAGTGACACAGAAATAGATAAGTTAGTGATGTCTCAATACAAAGTGCATTATGTAGTAGATCTTAACATTTTTCTTGTGGTTCTTTTTTCTTTTGAGTTAGAAGTATGTATTTGTGACATTGGTTTGATCGGAAAGTAAATTTACTTGTTACTTTCCTTTGGCTCCTGGAATTCTTAGTCTTATATAGATGCTGTGAATTTCTGTCTTATTTTTAAAAAATCAAATGTGATAATGACATAATAATCATTATAATAACCAATATTTATCTAATGCCTTAGTATTTGCAATCACTATCCCTGTTAGAAATAACTTTTATTAATTATTCTTTGCAAACTAAACATCATACTTAGGGACTAGCCATAATATAATTCTTTCAGACTGAGTTTGTGGAAAAAACATCAACAGTGAAATATTGAAGATAAAATGAAAATGTATATATACACACATACATTTATACATTTGATGTTTGCAAAGAAATACTTAATAAAAATTACCCTCAAGTGTGCCCTAAGGGGGAAAAAAAATAAATGTTTTAAAGTAAAATAGATAATGAACCATCTCATGATACAGAATTAGTTACCATTATTTCATTTGGAGTATGCTTAAAGGATAAGGTGAGATTTTAACATTTTGAGAAAATTCCCAAAAAGCAAATTTATATTAAATCTTTTTTCAAAAAGTAAATGTCTGTCAATAAAAAGTTATTTTAAAAAAATAAATGTGAGTTTAATGTGAGAAAAGGTGACTTTTTAAAGCACAAAACTTTTTTTTTGCTGTAGCAATTAGGGTTAAGTGACTTGCCTAGGGTCACACAGCTAGGAAGTGTTAAGTGTCTGAGACCAGATTTGAACTCATGTTCTCCTGACTTCAGGACTGGTGCTCTATCCACTGCATCACCTAATTGCCCCTAAAGCACACTTCTTTAAAGAATATTTTTTCTGTGACCTTCAGATTTTACCTTTATCATTATAACATTTCATGCACATCAAAGTTATCACAATCACATCCTGATATTTAAAATGTTATGTGATGTTATTTTAATTGCTGTGAAAGATTTAGGCTTCTATGGAAATTCAGATTCTGTAAATGACAGCATGAAAACTTAAATCTCTAAGTACAAAGATACTTTCATTTGAATATTTTTAGATGTCTGATGACAGTGACCATTGTAATCGTGTCTGCAGTTGATCCAAGTACAACTGTATTATATGTAGCTGTGAACTTTTAAACACTGACATCAGTAGAAGAACTAGGCTTATATTTAAACATTGTGTTGTTTCAAAACTTGTTGACTTCCTGAAATTTCTATTTAGCAGTGAAAACTTATGGCAATCAAAATTTTCTGGCGTTCTGGACAAAATACTTAGATGTAATTTTTTTTTCTCTTTAAAGTACCAAATCTAGGAGGCATCTTACATAATGCCATGAAAGTAGTAGTAATTTCATTATTAACTTTGTTATCTTTGGTATGTAAAGCTATGTTTAGTTAATTTATTTTAGACAGTCATTCAGTATGTAAACATTTATTAAAAACCTATGTATACTGGTGGTATAGCTCTCTGTTACAAACAAGATTCTCTTTCTCTTTCTCTGTCTCTCTCTCTCTCCCCCTCCCTCTCCTCCCTCTTTTTATTTCTCTCTCTCCCCTTTCTATTTCTCTTTCGCTCTTTCTCTCTCCCTCTCTCTGTGTCTGTTGTCTCTCTATCTCTCAGTCTCTGTACACACACACACACACACACACACACACACACACACACACACACCCCAAGTAGTGCAATGTGAATATAGGACTAGGTTTGAAATCAGGAAGATTCATCTTCCTGAGTTCAAATCTGATCTCAGACACTTAACCAGCTGTGACCCTGGGCAAGTTACTTAACCCTACTTGCTTCAATTTCCTCATCTTTAAGATGGGCTGAAGAAGCACTTCATGGTAAATGAAACTTTTCATTTGCTGCAGTATCTTTGCCAAGAAAATTCCAAATTCTGTCAAGAAGTCTCAAATGATTCTGTGTGAATATAAAATATGTATGTATACAATCACATGCATAAAATGTAAATTCATTTAGATAATGTAAAAACAAAATATATCAATAAAATTAAATGAAAAATTTTCAGTAAATTCTGAGAGTTTTTAAAATATCCTCCTAAAATTAGTGAAATGTTGGTCTTTAGAAATCAAAATTGTGCATTGTTTGTGCTGAGCAAAGACTGAAGGCTGCCTTTTCTCAGATAGCAAAAGCTTCAAACAATGGCAAGTCCTGTTAGCTGTTTTAGATGCAAAGAACAAACTGTTTATTTTTTGTAAAAGGATTCTATTAGTCTTCTTAACTATGATAGTATACCATTTCAGTAGTATCAGGTTTGAATGTAAAGGCGAAACTATGCCATAATATTGTTCGGTACTTTAAAATTTTGATAAGTGATGTCATTGGTGAAAAAATTTTTTAATCCATCTTGTGTAGGTTTCATAATTTGCTATCTTGAAAATATGTAGGATTCTGCATAGAAGCTGTAATAATACATGCATTTACAAACATGTTGTGTATGTGAATACCTGACATTTGTTGAAGCAAAATGGATGTTAATTACCATTAACATAAATAGCAAGTTCTACATAAGGGCACTTTTTGAGGTGTGTTCTTTATTTTCCTAGTTTAAAAAAAAAAATGCCACAACCTACAAAAGTATTATCCTTGCATTTAGGTGTCTTTTGTAGCAACTGAGTTTGGCTTTTTCTGAAAGCCTACTTGGATGCTATTGTAGAAAACTCTTTTTGGATATGAAATTAGTGCCCCAAACAAACCACTGTATGAATTTTGAAATTTTCCTTGAAACAATTTGGCAGGACAGGTAGTGGCAAAATATTAATAACATCAGATGTATATATAGATAGGTAGATAATAAAAATATAGTATCAGTCTTGTTATGTCCAAATTCAATTTCATACAAGTTAAATGAATTCCAACTATTCTTTGCCTTTTCCTTAACATAATTTTAAAAATATTTTTTATTAATGTCTTTAAATAGTACAGAATTTTTATAATAAATAGATCTTGGAAGATGCTATATCAGGAATACAGCTTACCTTTTATTGAACTTGAATTGAGGAGGCACTGTATTTTAAATCAAATCAACTAAAGGATTGTCCCTTATTGAACTTATTCATACTAATTATTATATACTGCTGTGTTCAAGGTATTGAGGAAATAGTAAAAGATAAGACATTCCTCACTCGCCGGTAGTTTACAGTGTAATTGAGGAAATGACACAAAATATGACTAACAGCAATAAAAGACATTATGTGATAAGTACTATCTCAGTGGCAGGATTCAAGGAAAAGAAGATTGACATTTGAATTGAGAGTCAAGGGTCTGTTATTCCATATGAACACAGTGTCTTTAGTACCTTGCTTCCAAGAAATGTGCTTGCAAGGATGGGTAGAATTTCAACATCTAACGATTAGAAATGGGGATAACAAGTTCAGATGTCAGGAAAAGCCTAGCTGAAGCATTTTTTAGGAAAGGCAATTTGGATTGTAAATTTTGGATAGGGGAAAAATGGGAGAGAAGACTTGAAGAGGCAACATCCTCTATAATGGAAATATTGTTCCTTTGATTCTAAAAGTTGACTCCATACTGTAGAGGATCTTGTACATCAGGCTAAGAGATTATGATTTTGTTTGTTAAGTTGTAAGAGTTTATTTGAGGAAAGCCTCTATTTATCTTGTATGTATGTAATTGTATGTTATTTCTCCTTAGAATGTGGATTCCTTGAGGGCAAGAGGCTTAGTACAGTGTCTGGTACCTTGTAGAACTTAATAAATACTTGTTCACTTGACTAAAAAAAAGGAACTGTGATCAAAATGGTGCTTTTATGGATTGGAGGTAGAAAAGATTAGAGACCAGTTAGGAAATTATTGTAGTAATTAGTAAAGTGAGAGGAATCTAGACTAAAGTAGTAGCAATGAAAGTGAAAAAAGAAAGGATGAATTTAAAATGTTAACAGAAAAAAATTTGAAAAATGATAACTGATTGAATGTGAGGCGTGAAGAAATGAAAGGAGTTGATGGTGAATTGAATCCTAAAAAGGTGTTATTCTGTGTCCCTCCTGGTTTCTAGCACAGTCTTGACAGCATGATGGGAAGTACAGAAAAGCTTAATGAATGAATATTTTGCTTTCAATTTGATAATAAGAACATAGACATAAAGAATGCTTTAGTTTTTATTCTTTTGCAAATGGAAATATCCCAGTATAGAAAAATTTTAATTGTAAGCTTGACTGAGTGAGGGGACCTATGGTATAATGACTTGAATAATATAGAAAAACCCTTTTGTGTACTTTGAGGTCTACCCATATATAAGTAAATGTATTTTGGATAACTTGTTTTAGTTGTACTGATATGTTGTGTATATTGAAGAGAAGAATTAAAATGGTTGTTTTATATTGTTACTAGATGGATTATTGCGCCAACTTACGAACAACAGACTTCAAGGAAAGCTATTGGTTGAATACCAGCCATGTTTTTTAGGAATGTGATCTAGAAACCTAACCTGCACTTGGATCTACATAATGAGATTCACCTGGCAGACAAAAGAAAGTATTTGGTTTGATTTGACTATTCTGTTGGTTTGTGCCAGTCAGTAAATGTTTGGAAAATGTATTTATCATTCTGTGAGATACTTAATGGCCAGTATTCTAGGGGGCCACCTTTTTGGAAGTATAATTTTCAGACACTTGAAGTATAATTCCAAAAATGAGATATTGTTGGAATAATTTCATCAATTCTGAGACTGAGTTTTTTGTAATTTGGGATAAGTTGTATTATTTGGTGCCCATTTCTTTTTTCTGCCCAGAGGAAAATATTTTCAGAATGTTTTATTTTATCCATGTATTTAAAGCATAAAAGGTTTACCTTATGTTAACCTTAAAGGTGAATCTTTATGAAGTATAATAAGGGTTTCACTGGTAGACAGAGGAAAGCAAAACACAAAATTGGAGTGATGTCTTGTCAGTATTGGTAGGTCTTTAATGATTTTATACTTTATAATAATTTTTTTGTTTTCTAATAGAATTTATTGATAGTTTCTCTTTTTACATTTCCTAAATTTCACACTTCTTCCCTCCTTGTGGAGAGCCATCTATATAATAAAGATTGATTTTTTTAATAAAAAAAAAAGGAAAGGACACTCAGCAAAACTAATCCAAAACATAAGAAAAACATGAAAATATATTACAACATCATAATTTAAGTTTTTTTTAACAACATTTGACTTTTTTTATTATAGCTTTTTATTTACAAGATATATGCATGAGTAATTTTTCAGCATTGATAATTGCAAAACTTTTTGTTCCAGTTTTTCCCCTCCTTCCGCTGCCCCCCTCCCCCAAATGGCAGGTTGACCAATACATGTAAAATATGTTAAAGTATAAGTTAAATACAATATATGTATATACAACATTGGACTTTTTACCTCTGAAAAGGGAGATATCGTCTCACATTTCTTCTTTATACACACACACACACACACACACACACATATGTATTCTTTGCTAATTTGAATTTTAGATGTTGATTTTCTGTTGATTTTTGATCTTTCCAATTTCCTTTTTGTAGTTATTGTGTGTATTTTCTTGGCTCTGCTTACTTCATTCTTCATTCATTGGTTTTTGTCTTTTCATGCTTTTCTGTATTCATTTCATTGTTCCTTAAAGCAGAATATATGATAGAGATTAAGTACAATAGCATGATATTCTTCAAAGACTTATAACATGTATGGAAATTTATATTAAATGGTCTTATAGTCTTTAATGATTACATTCATGGGTTTATATACTTTAGACAGGACTTTAGAGATGAACTAATTCACTTTCTGAAAATATTTTCTCAGTTGTTGAATAGAGTGCTTTCACATATCTTTAAATTGCAATATTTTAGATATTTTAAAATTATACTATTTGAATCACTGCATTAATATAGGTCACAATTTGAAAAAAAAATATCCTTCCTATTTGCTTTACTTAAAGCTTTTAAAGTTGCTTTCAAACTCTAGAAATTGGAGTTATATACCTTTGTCATAAACTGCATTTTCTTGGGGAATTTAACTGGTGAGAAGTTGTGAGAAAAGATGGAGTAGATGTATTTAAATCAAACAAGTAGCCAGTCAATTAATCAACATTTATTATTATTAAGCATCTACTATGTACCAAAATCAAAATGTAATCCTGTACTTAATGCATTGTTGGTGGAATTATGAACTAACAGCCATTTTAGAGAGCAATTTGAAGCTATGCCCAAAGGACTATAAAACTATGCATACTTTTGATTCAGTCACTATTGGATCTGTATCCCAAAGAGATCATAAAAGAGGGAAAAGGACCCACACATGCAAAAATGTTTGTAGCATCTCTTTTTGTATTAGCAAGGAATTGGAAATTGAATGCATTTCATTCACTTTCATCAATTGGAGAATGGCCAAATAAATTATGGTATATAAATTAATGAAATATTATTGTTTTATAAGAAATGATGAGCAGGCTCATTTCAGAAAAACTTGCAAAGACTTCCATGAATTGATGCTGAATGAAGTGAGCAGAACTAGGAGAACATTGTACCCAGTAACAGCAAGATTTTGTGAGCTGTGATAGACTTAAGCTCTTTTTAGCAGTACAGTGATCCAAGTCAGTTCCAATAGACTTGGGATGAAAGATGCCATCCACATTCAGAGAGAACTCTGGAGACTAAATGCTAATCAAAGCATACTATTTTCACCATTTTTTGTTTGCTTTTTCTTTCTAGTGGTTTTTCCCCTTTTCTAATTTTTCTTTCACAACATGAAAAATATGAAAATATGTTTAAAATGATTGTACATATATAACATCAGGTTGCTTGCTATCTTGGGAACAGGGGAAGTAAAGGAGGGAGAAAAAAACTTGGAACTCAGTTCAACATTTCAAGAATGTTGAAAACTATCTTTACATATAATAGAAAAAATAAAATACTATTGAGCAAAAAACTGTCCTACTATCAAAGAGCTCATAGTCTTTTAATGGCAGAGACAACATTCAAACAACTGTGTACAAACAAGATAAATATACTAAATAAATTGGAAGCAGAGCACTGAAATATGAAGCAGGGCTAGAAAAGGCTTCTTGAAAAAGATAGGATTTCATTTGAGACTTGTGGGAAGCCAGGAAAGGATAGGAAGTAGGGATGAGGGAAAGAATTCTGGGTATGGATGGATTAATACTAAGCTGGGTATGGACAGCTAATAAAAATGCATTGTTTGAGGAATACCAAAGGAGGCCAATGTTGCTGTTATTTGGGGTTGTATGAGGGAATAAGGCATAAGAAGACTTAAAAAAAGGAAGGAGCCAGTTTATTAATATCTTTGGCTTCCAGAGGATTTTTGTCTTTTATTCTGGAGATAAGAGAAAGCCATTTGATTCTATTGAATGGGGCCTAGCATGGTTAAATCCTTTAAGAACATCAGTTTAGTAACTGAATGAGGAATATAAATTGGACTGGAGAGGGAGAGAATTGAGGCAGGGAGACAAACTCGAAGACTATTTTTGAGTGAAGCTGGTAAGAACCTGTAATAGTATGGTGGTTGTATCAGAAAATAGAAGGTAACATATATGAGAAATAATTTGAAGGTAAATGATAATGAGTCAAGAAGGTCACTTCTATCACCAGGCTAAGTTGACTATCCTTGATTGTAATAGACAAAGGTTTGAGGGGAAAAGATAATTTAGGTTTAGATATATTAAGTTAAAAATGTTTACAAGTCATCCACTAAAAGATGGCTAATAGTTAGTTTGAGATGTGAAACCAGAAGTCAGGAGAGAAATTAAGGTTGAACAAGTAGATCTGAGACTCATCTGCCAAGAGAAATTCAAAATCATGGGAACTAATTACATCACCAACTAAAATAATATAGATAGAAAAGAGGGCCTTGCACAACCCCAGTGCTATGAGGCACCCCTAAGGTTTTATCACACATGTTGTGGAAGAAGATCTAGCAAAGGAGAAAGAGAAGAGTGGGTCAGACACTTAAAAAAAAAAAAAAAAAACCAGAAATGTCAGCATCAGGAAAATTTAGAAGAGAGACAGGGGGAAGTTAATTTATAATGTGAAAGATTACAGAGAGGTCAAGAAGAATGAGAATTGACAGAAGACCAATAGATTTGGTAATTATATAAAGACATTTTTAGACAGAAATACATATTCTTTGAAAGACAGTGGCATCCTCATGTATAACATCTCAGATTGCTTGTGTCTTGGGGAGAGGAAGGATAGGAGGGAGGGAAAAAAATTGAAAGTGAAAAAGTCTTTTAAAAAATCAATCTAGAAAACCTTCTTTACATGTAATTGGAAAAAAATAAAATATCATTTACCCTTCCCTCTTCCCAAAAAAGAAAAACAGAGGCATCTATTAACAAAATGTGGGTAACATAGGAGCCCAGCTCTGTTGGATAACCTGAATGTCCAGACTGAACATGACAAGGAGAGTTATAAAATTTTGAGAGCCCTTATTTTTTGGGATTCTGGTTTTTCACAAGCAAAGGAAGATTGAAAAATGCTGCCTATAAACAGTGGGATATAAGACTTCTTGCTTCATACTGATAGACTGTGTGATCTTTAAACTAGTGGAGTGGGCAAAAGACAATAAAATTCCATTTTTTCTCTGATTCTTTGGTCTCAAATAATCAGGTAAGCATAGAAACTTGAAAGAAAGTCATTGTACATTGTCAATAGGGCTAGATTTTAGTTAGCCACTTATCAGCTATGTGATTTTGAGATTTTTTTTTTCCTATTTCTGAGTCTTTTTCCTCCATCTCTAGAATGCAAATTGGAACTGCCCTGCCTACCTCACTGGTATATTGTGAGGATTCGATTAGATAATTTGTTTTCTTTTAAATTAAAAGCTTCATGAAGACAGGCATAATGTTTTACCTAAACTTACTATCTCCTTAAACACTTAGAGCATATTGCATAGTATGTGGAAAGTACAGTGGTTGTTGAATTGAACACTTAAGAGTAGAACACAAATTGTGCAGGATGAGGTGTGGCCAAAGTGGTGATATGCACTGCTCTGTTAGAGGGATTACATGGGGATCATAGATCAATTGTAGCATCCAAGTGTTTGGATCCAAGCATTTCTCATAAGTATCTTGTGAATCAAGTAGAGCAGGATTTACAAATGGAGAAATGGGAGTTTCAGAGAGGTTAAACGACTTATCCATAATCGTTCGGCAGTGGTAGCAATGCTGACCAAATTCCAGGTCTTTTGGCTCCTATTTCTATGTTCTTTCTACTTTTTCAGGCTATTCATCTGAGTAGTTAACCTGGTAGAAAGAGTATTGGAAGCTTGGTATAATTTTATGGTTTTTTAAAAAACATTTTTCAAGTGTAATTGAAATTAATATTCTGCTAGTCATCAGTGTGAGTGAATATACAAGAATGTTCATTATTGATTTTTGGATTTTTATTTGATGGAGAGTGGAATATAGTAGCTAGATCTTGGTTTTATTTATTTCTAGCTTTCTCTTCAAGAGCCTTCTGATTCATTTATGAGTCAGTGAACCTTGTTTCCATTTATAAATTTACTTGTAAAGAATCTTACTTATTGGCTAAATGGCATTGGATTTTGGAATAAAAGAAAAATTTCCATTTATCATAATAGATATTTTGTTTTCTAAGCTATATTCTCTAGAACTCAGGAGGACTTATTAAGAAATAATTATATCATTAAGAAATGTGGTTTTCTTTAGACTGAAGGGTGGAGGTGTATAAAATTCACCTCCTTATATTCATGTTTCTTCTACCTATGTATTTTCTGTAATTTAGGGGTCTTCACTTGTTTCTGGGCTCAGTGTCTTTGAGGCTTGTCGGTTTTAAAAAATATATTCCAAAGCTGTTTCCCAACATATATATGTATAAAATGTCTTTGTTTCATTTTATTTATTAATTTATTCTTTGTAATAAAAGCAACTTATTTGGAGTTTTTTTGTTTGTTTGTTTGTTTGTTTTTTACATTTGATTGCATAAAGACATGTTTCAGGAATTTGGATGTTTTGCATCTTGAAAGTGTTATGTTGCTTAACCACAAGAAATCTGACCTCCAAGATAGTTTTGGAAACAAAGTTTGGAAATCCATGTTTTAGAGAAAAAGAATTGGCCAAATACTGTGTAAAAAATTTTTGTATTTTCAGAAAGATCCTATTAGCCTTCCCTTGTTAGTTGGTTTGTTTCATATTTTCCAACATTTTTTCTAAGGGAATATAAAGCTAAGGAAAAGATTCCATATATAATGATAAAGTTTTGTTTTTAAAGGCAGGTGTTTAAATTGTTCTATGTATATTATAATTTGACTTTTAAAAAATTAGTATTTTCACCCTGGCTCTGTGACATTATTCAGAGGGCACCTAGAAGGTGCAAATTTTGAAACCCTGCCATACTTTCTTATCCTGTGTGACTCTTGTTCATTCCTACTATAAATTTTCCATAGAATATCACTTATGTTCCAGTACTTTTAATAAATTTTAAACATATAAATATAACTTTGAGTCTCTTATTCTGTTACATAATTATCCCAGTAATTTGGGATTCGTAGAAATATGTGGAAAAAGAAAAACAAAACCTTTGTAACAACTATGTGTTATGGTAAAGTAAAATAAATAACAAAAAAATTAGTGTCTTATTCATTCTTATTAGTTCTACCTTCTGTGTAGGATGAACAGATTCTTCATCATTGGTCCTCCAGAGTAATGATTAATCATTGTATTGATCAGAGTTCTTAAGTCTTTCAAAATCGTGTTGATGTCTTTTACATCACTTCTCAATCATAAGTCTTTATTGGGCACATGTTGCAGGAAACTTGTACAATTTTTTCATTGCCTTTTAGATCATCTGAAATTCTGGTTGTTTGGGGATTATGTTCTATTAATTTTCGCTGCATAACATTGCTAAGAGAACATTGCTTTTGAAGAAATGGATTATCATAATGACAAGTGACTTGGGATCATTAAAGACAATATTTATGTTCCCAAATGTGAGAAATTAATTGTCAGTGGTATATGTGAATTATGGAAATAGAACCATACAAAATAGTTGTGCCCTTGTAATAATTTAAAAGTATGTACTACATTGCTTATATTTCCAAGTATTTAATTTGTTCTCTGCTTTACTACCTTTCTGACAGTTAATGAAAAAATCTTGCTCGAAAGTTGTAGGTCCCTTGAGGGCAACAAACACTATACTCAGAGTGAAACTGGGTTACTGTTTCTGCAAAGTACAGTGGTTTGAATCAAAAGTTGTTTTGGTCTTAATTTAGAAATTATCCCCTTTCTTTGAAGTGGTCACATTTTAATTTTTAGTGGTTATTTAAAGTTTTAGAATGTAACAAAAGTGAACAAGAGAAAAAATATCTATGCAATAGTAATGTAGAATTTTGTAGGGGGAAAAACTGGCAGACAACTTCTAAAATAAGAAAAAGTGAAACGGTCCTGTTTTAAGATGCATAGGTATTTTGAAGCTAATCTAGGAAGACTTCCTATCTGAAGCTGATTTTGAGTAAATGAATCACAGAATTCCTTCTTTTCAAGTTATCAGAGCTTGTCACATTCCTATATTTTGAGATATATGCTAATTGTTTTATATTCTGTTCAAGCATTATAATTTTATTTTGTATAATCTGATAGTCAAACTACATCAATATGCTTCTCCTTGGACTGTTTTATAAAGTATGCACTATTTTTTCATTTAATAAACATTTGTTAAATGCCTACTCTGTGTCAGGTGTTGTACTAGGTGCTAAGGATACTCAAAATGAAACTGACCTCACTGATTTGCCTACAGCAGTATAAATCAAAATCCATTGATATAACCTCATCCTGTGTAATCCTTGTCCATATTCTTCTAAAAAATCTGACACAGGGTCTCTATCTAGTATGCTGAAAAAGCATGCCTCATCCTTTCCTGACAAATTCAAGGATACCAGTAGAGTACTCTACCCATCATCCTTCATTTTTGGCACATGACTAGCTCATCTTCCTATCATACTGTTCTTAGGAGTTCATTGTTGATTATATGACTGTCTCATAGTCACCATGAGATGGCATTCTGCCTCCACTGACCTTTTGGTAATTCTTTAGTTCTACAGAGATAGAGATTTTCTATATGTCATTGCCATAGAGCAATATCAATAAAATATCAATATTGAAAAGAGGCTTTTACTGTCATGGAAAGATTGGGGTCAATAAAAGAGATTTTCAATTTCCTGAACATGGTACAATTTACTTTTCTCCTATTCAGCACTGGTCTCAGTTTATTTCCTATATCTCCCTATCTGTTCTAGATATACATTCTGTTAGATAATTTCTAGGCTATCCATTCAAATTTATATTGAAATTTGGATAATCTATTTTTATCTAGTTAGTTGTGGATGGACAGGCCAAATTCTTTTGAGTGATTAAAAGAGTTCTTCTAATAGTCGCTTCAATATTCTAGTGCCTTGATGCAAATAGCACATTCATTTGTGTACCAGGAGCATGTGGAAGACATCTCCATCCACAGGGAATTCCTCTTTGATCAAAATGGGATTTCCTGTGTCCAAGTGTCAACTGCCTTGGGCAAATACACATATCTTTGTTTTATGTCTTCCCTGATGTTTGTTAGAGGATAATGAAACAATGAAATTGAAAGAATCCCTTGCCCTCATTAATGGACAGTAATGTTAATATAGATAAATGCAAAATACATCAAAAAATACAAAGCAGTTTGGGGCTGCATGAAATACCAATAAATGAGGATTAATTGGGATAAAGCTTTTGTAAGAGATGGCATTTGAGTCATCTTGAAAGAAGTTAAGATTTCTAAAAGGTTAAGCTAGAGTACATTCCAGGTATGGGGGATAACCTCTCAAAAGGCACAAAGAAGAGAGAGGACTATTGTATAAATGAAGTTATGCAGTGTAAATCTAGAAAGATAGACTTGAACCATATTTAAATGCTCAAGAGGTGTTTTTTATTTGATCTTAGAGGCATTGAGGAACAATTAGAATTTCTTGAACTCTCATGCAATTTGACCTGGTCTTTAGGAATATCATTTTGAGAGCTGTGTAGTGGATGGATTGGAGAGCCATGAGACTTGGAAGAAGAGAAACCAAAATAAGGTCTATTGTAATAACTAAACTATTAGTGAAGAAGACCTACACCAGATTGGTAGTCATGTGAGTGTAGAAAATGAAACTGATGCAAGATTAACTTTTTTTTAAGTGTTGCAATGTGACAAACTATCAAATGAGGAGGAGCCTAAAATCATGACTACAGCCTGTTTACAGAGACACATCATAGTTCTAATGCACTGGTCTCTAAATTAATCTCAAACTGCATTTGCATAAATTTATAAGTATTTCTAATGTATTTATTTAAAAAGGTATACAAAACTAAAAATTTTGAAAGAGCAGAATGAAAATGAAATTAAAAAAAAATAATGATACTAAATTTTTCTTGGCTCCACTAAAAATTTATAGTAACATTTTTAATGATAGCAGCCTATACCTTCCATATATTGATAGCAAAAAGTGATGCTATAAATATTTTCCAAAATCTGGGTCTTTTCCTTCTGTCTTTGACCACTTTGGATGATCATGACTAGTTAATTGATTTGCCAGGTCAGTTTTTGCCAGTTTTAACCAAAACAAACAAACAAAAATCTTTTGTATAGCATTTCAAATTGCTTTCTAGAATGTTTAATCTAATTTATAATTCCACCAATAGTGCCTTAGTATGTGTGTATTTTACTATATATCCTTTCAGAAACTACCATCATCTTCTCTTCTCATTTTTTTCTACTCTGATGAATGAGGTAAAACCTCAGGAGTGCTTTAATTTACTTTTCTGTTAAACATGATTTAGATTATTTTTTCATGATTATCAATAATTTGCATTTCTTCTTTTGAAAACTGCCTGTTCGTATTTGTTTATTAGAAGAATGGCTCTTTACATTTTATATAAATAAATAGGAGTGAGTGTGTGTCTTGCATTGCCATGAGCTGAATAAAACCTGAGTCCTTCTTTATGTTGTCTCCTTAATTAATCAGTGAACTCCTTGAAGGCTGGCCCTATCTCAACCTTCTCTTTTTAATTCTAGCATTTAGCTGTTGTAATGCCTTTTCATTCCATTCCATATCAAACCTATCAAAAAAATCTTCTAAAAATATTTTTTCTCTCTTTACTCTTTCCCTTTTAATTCTAATAACATTGATTTTGCTTGAGCAAAAACTTCAATTTTGTATAATCAGAATTGTCTTTTATTTTTATTTTATATTTTATTTCTATCACTTGTTTGTTCAAAGACTTTCTGCACTTCATAATTCTCTTCTCTAAATTGTTTATGAAAAAAACTACATTTAGGGCACATATTCACTTAGAGCTTATTGTAATATGACACAAGATATTTGTCTAAATCTAATTTCTCCTAGACTTTGTTTTTTCAACAACTTTTTTTTTCAGATAGGGAGCCCTCAGATGTGGAAAAATAATTTTATCTAGTTTAAACATACTGAGTTTTGAAATTTCAGTGGATCTTGCATGGAAAAGTCTCTAGTCCTTTAACTATCTTGATCACCCACCTCTGTTTGCCTTTCCTATAATGGGTGCCCCTAACAGAATTTCCCAGATGTAGCTAGCTAGCATGCAGACCACTCAATAAGTTTCTCCTTCCCCTTCCCTTTCAGATTTATATAAAAATCAGTCTGTATTCATCTTCATTTCTTTACTATCCACTTACTGAGTGTTCTGCATGCTAGCTAGTTTTCCTTCACATTTTAACAAAAAAGGTTACCAATTGCCAAACTCAGCTTTTTTGGCTCTCTTTTCCTCTTTCATCTTTCTTCAGTTTTTGATGTTGTTAACTATACTCTCTTAGATATTTACTTCACCTTTGGCATCTGATATTCCCCCTTGTCTATATGAACATTCCCCAATA
Organism: Antechinus flavipes; assembly: GCF_016432865.1. Taxonomy (NCBI): domain Eukaryota; kingdom Metazoa; phylum Chordata; class Mammalia; order Dasyuromorphia; family Dasyuridae; genus Antechinus; species Antechinus flavipes. The sequence continues at coordinate 138,083,546 of NC_067401.1, read as the reverse complement.
TTTCCTGGTTCGTCTTCCTTCTACTATGATCTAACTGTGTATGTATCCCAGGTCTTGTCTTCTTGTCCGTTTTCTTTCACTTTTCTTCTTGCAGTTTTATTCCCTCCAGTAGCTTTATTATCACTTTTATGCTGAAGACTTTTAAATCTTTATATTTAGCAATTTTCTGTAGTCATGCATTTTCAATTTCTTGTTGGATGTCTCTACCTGGATATGGCTTTGTAAACTAAACATATTTAATATGGAACTAATTATTTTTTTTCCCCAAGATTTGCCTCTTCTTCCAACTCCCTTATTCTTCTTGTGGCACTACCATATAATAATAATTATTATTTACATAGCACCTTAAGGTTAAAAAGCACTTTATGTACATTATAGTGTTGAGTTCCTCAAAACAACTGTTGTAAGATAGTTGTTTTATTATCCCAATCACCCAGGATTGAAATCCCAGACTCTTCCCTTTGTTTCACTGCCTAGAATGAGTAGTTGGTCCTGCCAAATCTATGTCCTCAGTATCTTTCATTGTTCTTTTTTCCACCTAGATTGTCACTTTATACTTTAATTTTTCTTTCTTTTTTTAAATAATATTATTTTATTTTATAATAACTTTATATTGACAGAATCCATGCCAGGGTAATTTTTTTTACAACATTATCCCTTGCACTCGTTTCTGTTCCGATTTTTCCCCTCCCTCCCTCCACCCCCTCCCCTAGATGGCAAGCAGTCCTATATATGTTAGATATGTTGCATATACTTTAATTTTTCAAGAATTCTCACTGCGACTGTAGTAATAGGTGATTTAATTGAATGAGAGATTATTTGGAAGCTGAAGAAACAGATAAAGTACCAGTATAAGAATGATGGAAACAGGTTTTTATATTGATCTAGCTGGTGACATTGGGGTTTGGAAGTCAGGAGACGTTACTAGCTGAGTAATTTAGGAAAGTCATAATCTTTCATTGTTTTAGTTTCATTGGTATAAAATTGGATAAATATCCAAAAAATATTCTATCCTTCTATACTGGCTAGATCCCAATGATATAAAATATATAAAAGCACTTGAGTAGGCGAGAACACCTTATGCCAATCTCAGGCATTTTCAAAAGGAACACCTGTATATTTATAACTCAAATAACTTAATTTTTGTAAATTCTTGTATTTTTATATCACATTTACTTTCTTGTGTATTTCTCTCTCTTCCCCTCTACAGCAAATGTTCTCATGTAGTGAAGATTAAAAGAGAAAAAACCAAACCAAATCAACCAACCAGCCAACCAACCAACAAACAAAAAAAAGATTCAGTGAAACCAGAACATTATGTCTGACAGTGTATTCCACACTTGAAGTATTCCACCTAAGCAGTGAAGGGAGAGAGGTACATTTTCTTAACTCTCTTCCAGAGCCAAACATGGAGATTTTAATTATATAGTGTTCAGTTTTGTGTAGTCATGAAATAATTTAATTTAAAAAAGAATGTTTTGTTAAAGAGGTAGTGGATTAAACATTGCACTTTTGGATTATGGGGGAAATGTTTCAAATCCTTCTTCATTTGCTGTGGGACTCTGGTTAAATTATTTTAACTTAAGACAACTTTCTAAGATTTGTTTACTAACAGGAAGATTGAAATCTGTATTGCTGTTTTCTGCCTTTTTTGTACAAGTAGCCATATTTATTTGTCTTTTTTTTTTTTTTAACATTATAATTCCTAGAATACATAAGCCTTTAGCAATTAGGCTTTAACTTTAACAATTAAACTGTTTTTGGTGTTAATTGTTGATATCTTTCAGATATCTATGATTAGCCTTTCAAATTAAAGATGGTTTTCAAGCTAGCCTTGGGAGAGGTAAGAAAATAACTTTCCCTCCTTTCATTGAAGAAATAGGAATTGCGGGTGGGAAATGTTGCATATGTTCTGGCAATTGATGTGTTTGTTGGTTTCGTTGTACTGCTTTTAAAAATTTATATTTTATCTTTTTTCCCAGGAAAATGCTCACTAAGAGAGAAATATATTTTTAAAAGATAATAATTTAAAAGCAAAAAACCAATAAAATTTAGACATTTTATCTCTTGTGTTTACCACATATTTATATTGTTTAGTTTTGGTAAATGAGTATAACATAATTTTTCTAAATGCTGGCTATAAAACTGCTAACTCTAACACATAAAAGAATCATTTAGAGTCCTGATAAGTTAAAACTTATCATAAGCAATTCATGTAGTAACCTTTCAAAAAATCGCTATCACTTCATGTGCCAGGCAATGAAATAGAAATTCAGAGACTATTGATATTATAACCAGAATTCTGACTTATTCAGTTAATTTCAGCAAATATTGTATTACCTGCAAAGCACTGTGCTAGTGAATGACCTTGTTACTTATAAATCTGAAACCTTATTTTTGCCAATATAAAGTTGGAGATTATGATCCAAGCTATTTCACAAGATTAGTTAGTGCAAATGTATTGCAGAATTGAAAAGCTTTGTCTATTTCATTCAGTATATCATTCAGTCAACAAGCATTTATTAAATGCTTTACCTAAGGCAAGCACTATGTTAAATGTGGGGGATATGAAGACAAAATGAAACAGCCTATGCTTTGAGAAGCTTATATCTAACAGGGAGTCCACAAGTATATTAGGAAACTCTTTTTACCAAGGCAGTTCAGTATTTCCTCTGCAGCTTACAATCTTAGCATCTTCTAGAACCTTAAAAGGTTAAGTGACTTATCTGGGATCACACAGCTGGTATGTCTAGGGACTTAATCTTAGTTCCTCCTGATTTGGAGACTGGGTCTCTGTCTATTATACCACATTACTCTTAACATGTACTTATATAACTGGATATGGGATAAATAGATAATTTGTGGGGGGAACTCACTACTAACTGGGGGAAAGTGTCATGAAAGGTGAGTTAGGTGCTAGTCCTTGAGAAGGAGCTTTAAAGGAAAATAAGGATTTTAAAAGATGGAGGTAAGAAGGGGATTGCATTCTGGGCATGGGAAATAGTGCAGAGGCACAGAAAATGGAATGTCATTTGAAGAAAAACCCTCTGGCATATAAAGCTCTTTATAATCTTATCTCTCTGTATGTATCCACAACATACAAAAGTCCCCCTGCCCCCAGTTTCCTGCATTTCCTGTGTATAGGTTGTTTGTACACATTTATTTGCATGTTGTCTCCCACATTAAATAGAGTAAGAATTCCTTGAGGATAGGGACTGTCTTGCCTTTTCTTCTATTCCCAGAACTTACTATAGTGTATAACATATAATCAGCTTTTAATAAATATTTATTGACTGACTAAAGAAAACAAAGAGTACAGTTTGTCTGGATTCACTGTATAATGCATGAAAGTAATCCAAATTGATATTGTAGTAATACTGAATGTTTAGCTAAAGCAAATGTTTGTGGATTATAAGTCAATGAGCATTTATTAAGCACTTACTATGTGTCGAGCACTTGTTCTAGGCACAAACAATGCTTTGCTCTAAAGAGTTTAATTATTTTTTTCCTTTCTGTTTTGTGTTTTAATAATGATAAAATTTTACAATTGGAAAAGGAGCATAAATGATCTGTCTCTATATCCAATATATGAAGTCTCTCTATAACATTCTCTGCAAGCAACTCTCCAGGGTCTTCTAGAGATGGGAAACTTGTCTTTTTAATTAATTTTTTAAAATTAACAAGCATTTTTTTCTCTCCATATTGCCTTCTTCCTGAATAGCTCCCCTTACCCTTTGAGAATTTTTTTTTAATCCTTTTAACAGATATGCATAGGCAAGCAAAATCAATTCCTACATTGGCCATGTTCAAAAATGTGTTCGCCTTACTCTACAAATTGAGTTCATTATTTCCTTGTTAGGAGGTGGATCCTTCATCATGATCTTTGGGATCACAATTGATCATTGCATTGATCAGGGTCCTTAAGTCTTTCATAGTTGTTTATTTTTGCATTTTTGTTGTATAATTGTTCTAAAAGAGTTAAAATTTTGTTTTAATGGGGTTGGGTGGTAAAAGAGGACATACAATATGTAAAGAAGTAGTAGGTATATATAAGGTACAGAGGAAATGGAAAGTAATCTTAGAGAGGAAGACTTTAGTATTTGAGGGGATCAAGAGAGGCTTCCTTTGAAAGATGATATTTGAGCTTTGGCCTTGAGGAAGCCAATTAGGCACAAGTGAGGAGGGAGATAATTCTAAGTTTGGGGTACATTCAGTACAAAGGGATGACAGTAGATGGGTGTAGCAGCCAGTGTGACTGTATTGTAAGTTTAAGAAGTTGAGGTATAGGGGCAGCTAGGTGGCACAGTGGATAGAGCACCAGCCTTAAAGTCAGGAGAATCTGAGTTCAAATCTGGCCTCAGACACTTAACACTTTCTAGCTGTGTGATTCCTGGGCAAGTCACTTAACCCCAATTGCCTCAGTTTTTAAAAAAAAAAAAAAAAAAAAGGAAGTTAAGGTATGAAGTGATAAGACCTTAAGGGTGGCTGTGTGAGTGGAGAAAAAGGGATATGTGAAGTGATTACCAGTGAGAATGATATAGAATTTGTAATCCTGGGAGCCTGGAAGGATGGTTATATCTTTAATACCAAGAGGGAAGATTGGCATGGTGGAGAATTTGTAGAAAAGATCATTAGTTCTGTTTGAACATTTTGAGTTTAAGATTTTTATGGAATCCTGTTTGAAATGTTCAGTAGTAGACTGTATGTTATGTAGACAGCAGTAGACAGGATCTTAGGAGAGAAAGTAGAGCTATATGTGTCAATCTAGGAATCATCATAATGGAGAAAATAATTAAATCCATAGGAGTTGATAAAATCACCAAGTGAGATAAAATAGAAATAAAAGAAGAGGGCCTATGCCAGAGCCAAGGATGAAAATGCAACAGAGGAACCTGAAAAGAAAAAGACACAGGTAGTATGAGAACCTACAAGCAATGTCATAGAAACTCAGAAGAGAGTTTCCAGGAACAGAAGGAAATTAGTAGTGTCAAATGCTAGCGGTCAAGGATAAGGATTAAGACAAAATAATTTTGGAAAAAGCAGTTTCAGTTGAATGATGAAATCTAGAACCAGGTTGTAGAGGATTTAGAAGAGAAGTGAAGATAGCCATTATAGATGGATTTTTCAAAGAGGTTAGCCCAGGTGGGCAGGAAATAGTTTTAGGTAGGTCAGGGATTATAGAATCAAGTGAGGGTTTTAAAACTTGGCAATATTTGTAGGTTGCAGAGGAGTCAATAGTAGGGAAACATTGAAAATTAGAGAGAATAAGGATGATAGAAGGAGCAATCTGCTGAAGATGAGATAAAGGATGCATTTAGAGGAGTTAGCCTTGGGAAGAAGAAGGGCCACATCATCAGGGACTGAAGTAAAGGAGGAGATTATAGGGGTTGGTGTCAGAAGGAGTTGAGAGTGTGAAGCAGAAGGTTTTCAGCTGAGAAGGTGATACAGGGAGTAGAGTGACAAATTTGAGTTGAGAAAGTTTACATTTTCTTTCTTGCAGTAAAGGTCCAATTGAGATTAGGTAAAATAAATTTGGAGTAAACCCATTTATCATCAATTTCAGGCTTCCTTCACCTCTGTTCAGCAGCATATGAGTAGAAGAGACAGATGGTAGAAATAATCCAGAACTGAAATTTGTCAAGATTTGATTGGTAATAGGACAAAGAACTAAAGGATCAAAGAAAATGGAAAAATGTAGAGTTGAACTGGTTCATAGGAGGATTGAGATTGAGAAGGGAGCCAGAAAGTAATGAGGTATGAGTGAATTGCAGATCTAGGCAAGGATAGAGAATAAGATTAGAATGTATATGATATACTAAGATATAATAAAAGATTACAATTAGATAAAGGAAATTTGGAGTTCACAAACCTGGAAACAGAACATTTGTGAGTTTTGACAAGATCAAGAATATGACTGTATCTGAGTGTAACTGAGCTGGAGTGGAGGAGAGGATATCATGGGAATTGAGTAGATTAATGAACTGGGCAGTTAAGGTATTTGACTTAACTGTGTTTATGTGTTGAAATGCCCCAGTAAGAGGGGTAACCATCAGACTGGATAAATACTTATGCTATTCTAATATGAAGTACCTCCAAATTGCTACTGGACATTCTAAATTTTATTTTTTAACTTTTATTTAAATTCATACTTCCCCTTTCTCAGTGCTCTATAATTTTTTTGATCAAATGATATGTAATCAATATCTGTTTTAATTTTACCTCTCAGAATTAAAAAAATCTTGGAATCTTTTTTGAAAATAATGCTAACATTCTTTAAGAATTAAAAATTTATCCTTTGATAAGGAGAGATTAAAATATTAGAAAAAAGGGATGATTGCAGAAGCAATTTTTTGAAGAAGGGTGGGTAATGGGATCAAGGCTACATATAGAAAAGTTGACCTTGGCAAGGAGGGCCGCCATCTCATTATCAGGGACTATAGGAAAGGAGGAGAAGGTAAGAGGTAATATCAAAGGATATTAAGCTAAAGAGAAGGGATGAAGATGAAGTTGATGGTGAATGGCTTCTATTTTCTCAATAAAGCACACGATATCTAGCTGTGAGTATGGGGAATTGGCTTAAGAATTTTCTGGAGAGGAGAGAGTATCTTCTCTCTTAGCAGCCTTTTATCTACTGTCCAGACACATCACCTTATCCATATATCCTTATGGCAATTGTCTCCCCTATTCTTCTCCCCCCTTCCTCACTGAATTTAATACTTGATATGATTGAGTTAATGAAAAAATATTTATTAAATACTTATGTGCTAGGTTCTGGACTATACACTAAATACGGAATACAAAAATCTAGATAGTATGCTCTCAAGGAGCTTCTCTTTTAATAGGGGTAGATAAGGGGAGTGAAGGGTTTGTCATCTGAGCAGTCACAAGGCTGGTGAGTACAACTTTGGAACAATTGACTGAGAGTCTCCCAGCAATAGTCGTTGATTGATTTGATTTGATTACTGTCCCCAGAACTAGGGGATGGGAAGGAAGGTGAACAAGAGACGGGATTGCTAGGGAATACTGTGTTACCATGCCAAGTGTGGCTTGGATTCAACATGGAGAGTTGTCATCATCTCACCAAGTTAGGATTTGCCTAGAGCAAGAACTGTTGTGCTAGATTATAGGCGACATGAAATGAAGTTCCCAGTGACAAAAGGTTACAGTGTTCCTTCCTCTGTACTCCTCTGTACTTACAATCAAGGACTTCAATATAGATTTTGATGATTTTTCAAATACCCTGGCCTTCCAATTTGTAAACTTCTTCAGTTGCTATGATTTATTTCTACATTTGACCTCAGCTGTAGACAGAAGTGTTCACACTCTTGATCTCACCTTCATTACATTGTTCCATTTCCATGATCAAGCATTCTGAAATTCTTCTGGAGCCTCCCCTAATCTACTCCAATTTGCACGAATGGTTTTAATTCTTAGAGCAAGGCTACTCTGAGGTTTTTAGGGTTTTAGGGTACTCTGAGATTCTGTACGCCTAAAACTCAAGACTTTTCAATACCCGTGAACTTCTTAAAAGCCAGTAAACATATCTCTAAGCAGTAGCATTTACTAAATTAGTATAATTTAATTTATACTAAATATAATTTAATAACTGCAAAATATGTATGACACATAACCCATTAATCTGGGTCACACCCTTCCACAACAAAACATCATTTATGGGAAGAGTTGGCATAAAGTTGGAGGACAATGATAGTGGGATACTCTTATAGGGAACACCTGTTACTAAAGCAAATTGCATACCTGGTACTTCAGGGCCTCATATGGACTTTATCTCCTTCCTGAGAGTACTTCTTGTAAGAGACAGCATAGCATCTCAGCTGGCCAGATCCCTCGGCTACCTCTTATGATTTTCTTTCTCCTCAGCTTGATTCCTGCTTGCCAGGGTTATAGCTCTTTCTTGAGTCTACAATTGACTCTGTTCTTTGCTACCAGAAAGACTGGCAAATCTTGAAGCTGCTTTCTGCCTTAAGTGTTGCATCTTGACTGCCTTGCTTTTTTTTTTTCTGTAGCAAGATTTTTTTTCCACACTTAGTTTAAAGGATGAGAAGGAAGATAGGTGTATCTTTACATTTAGTTTGATCTAGTTATCTGCCTCTTACTTTCTGTGGTTATATCCTAAGCTCTGGGGTCAAAGACCAATTCCTATTATGAAGTCTTACTTAGCCTCTTTCTAACTTTCTTCTTCCTCACAATGACCTTCATTTGTTTCACCTTTCATTATTCTCATTCTGCTTCAACTTCATTTTCCTTTCTTTTCAATCTTAATCAACTTTACACAGTTCTCTACTCTTGAATTCCTCGCCCACCTGTCTTATATCACTGTTCTTTGCCAAATTTCAAACATGGATTTTAGAAATACTGGTACAGTCCACTACAAATTTGTTAAGCCACATCAACTGGGTTCTTATTGCTTCAAGACAATCCTTTTTCTCTCCCCAGTTGACTTTATCAAATTCTTCATAGGAGTTTTTTTTTTTTTAACTTTTTTTCCTCTCCAGCTTTTTCTTTACTGTCCCTCTCAACAAACAATCTGACATAATTTGCTGAGAAAATAAAAACTTTTGACTATGAACTCTTTCTTCTCCCTCACAAGACATCTCAAAACTCTTTGCACTATTAGATCCTTCTCCTCTGCATAAAATATATCTAGATTTTCCTCATCTTTAAAAAAATCTTCACTTGATTGCACCAGCCTGTATTTTTTCCTTTCATAGCCACATTCTTAGAAAAAGTTTGATTTCCTCTGCTTTCTCCCATTACTTCTTAACCCCTTGTGCCTGTGCTTCTTAGTCCTGTTCTACCACTGTCTTAATGCAATTCTGCCCACCTCTAGCTTTGAACATTATATATAAAATCTCAATTGAAATTATACTCTTCAAAGTACTCAAAGCTTCAGCTTGTAAAATCAGTGACCTTTTCCAGTTTATTTGGCACTGTTGAATGCTCTCTCCTGTCTATGTTTCTGTGATGCTGCTTTCTCTCAACTATCCTTCTAGTTATTTGGCCTCTCATCTCCTTCCCTCCCTTCTCTCCTCCAGCTTCAAATCAAGCAGAGGACATTTATTTGGGCATATCTTTTAGGATAAAGGGTTCCTTTTTTCTTTTTCCCTATTCAGCATTGCCTTTCCTTACCTGTACTACCACCTTGTGGAGTGTGTAAACATTACAAGTCACATGATACTAAGGCTAGCAAAATTCCACCTATTCTTTTCCCATACCTATATTGGCCCTAGCAACCTAAGAAATGACAAATGTAGAAAGAACTAACCAGAATACTAATTTTTCTTCTCATGTGCCTGTGCTTCTCAATCGTATTCTGCCCATGTCTTATTGCAATTTTGTCCACCCCTTCCACTTTGCTTTCTGGAATTCCTATTTCACAATGGACAAATTTCCCTTATTTCTGGACTTCTTCCTCTCATATCAATTTCATCTACTTGCTCTCAGTAAGACCTGACTTCCTGCAGATAGCATTAAATCTTGGCCATCTTCTTCAGCAAGGGCTTTACCTTCACTTCTATTCCCTAATACTCCTCAAATTCTTCCCTCTACCTCTGCGACACAGATGGCTTGCCACATTGACTCTCATCAAGCTTCCTACTTACCTTTAATCAAACAAACAAACAAACAAAAAACTCTGCTATTATTCTGTCTAATTGTTCTCTCTTTCTCTTCTCTGCTTTAATTGTTATATATCTATTCTTTGATCTCATCCTAAACTCTTATTTGTCTACTCCTCTCATTACCATACTTTAACTTTTTTTCCCTCTCTAGTCTTAACCCTGTGGTTTATCAATTCAGTTTTCCACTATTTCTCTCTCTTTTTTTTAAATAACTTTTTATTGACAGAACCCATGCCAGGGTAATTTTTTACAACATTATCCCTTGCACTCACTTTTGTTCCGATTTTTCCCCTCTCTCTTTCCGCCCCCTTCCCCAGATGGCAAGCAGTCCTATACATGTTAAATAGGTTACAATATATCCTAGATAAAATATATGTGTGCATCCACTATTTCTCTTGCACTCTTTAATTCCTTATCTTATGTCAGCTCTTTTTTTTTTTTTTTTTTTTTGGCGAAATCTGAGCCACGAATAACTCTCACCATCCATTTGTTTTCCTTCTACTCAGGTCCTGCTAAATGGAGGAAGAGGAAGTCACACAGCACTAATAAGTGGATACTCTACAATTTTTTGTTAGGTAACCTCAACTAGGCCCTTCTTGCCATAAAGCCAATTTTTTTTTTCATGGCTAAATTGATCTTATGACTTCTAGTTGAAGTTTTTCTCAATATTAACTCTAACCTCCTATACTGCCTTTCTCCTCCTATCTTTTCAACTGAGGACCTTGCCTCTTCATTGAGAATATTAAGACCAGTCCCACAAACTTTTTTCTTTTCCTCATCTCTTCATCTTAGAACTCCTTGATATTATTCCTCATTCATTCATTCTTTCTTCTAGCCTCTGGTAATGAATTCCCCTTTTCCTGGCCAAGGTCAATCCTTCTGCATATGCCCTTCATTCCATTCTTTTCGATCTGCTCCAGGAGATTGCCTGCAATTAGATTCCTTTTTAATCTCCAACCCTCTCTCTATCTATATGCTCCTTCTCAACTGATTTCAAACATATGCAACTCACCCCTATTTTTAAAAATTCATTAGACCTTCATCATTAGATTAAATTAGATCACAAGACATCTTCTCCAGTTATTATCCTATTTCTCCTCTTATACTCAGCCAGTGTCTGTCTGTCTTTCTCTCTCTCTCTCTCTCTCTTTCTCTTTCTCTTTCTCTTTTTAAAATAGCTTTTTATTTACAAGATATATGCATGGGTAATTTTTCAGCACTGACAATTGCAAACTCTTTTGTTCCAACTTTTCCCCTCCTTCCACTTACCCCCTCCCCCAGATGGCAGGTTGACCAATACATTTTAAATATGTTAAAGTATAAGTTAAATACAATATACGTATACATGTCCATACAGTTATTTTGCTGTACAAAAAGAATCAGACTTTGAAATAATGTACAATTAACCTGTGAAGGAAATCAAAAATGCAGGTGGACAAAAATTACTCAGCCAGTCTCTTGGGAAGAAAATATCTATCCTACTTGCACTATATACTTTCCGCTAACTCATTCCTCAGCCTATTGCAGTCAAGGTTTTGTTTTGGTTTGGTTTGGTTTTTTTGGCCTATCTTTAAATTGAAACTACTCTCTCCAAAGTTATCAGTGATCTTTTAATTGCCAAACATGATTATTTCTTTTCAGGCCTTATCCTTTTTGGCCTTTTTGCTATATTGGATACTATTGACCACTTGGTTACTTCTCCTTGTTACTCTGTCCCCCTGAGTTTTTGTGACATTATTTTCTCTTGGTTTCTCTTAGGTACTTCCCTAAGCTTGAATTCTGTATGACTATTTTATGCTATAACTCATCACAACATCTCAAGATAAGCATGTCTAAAACATATTCAATCATAATCTTGCTGTTTTTATCTCCATAACTTCTCTTATATCTGACCCTTTCATTCTACTCACAATTGCTACCATAGTTCAAGCCTTAAGTCCTTTTGATTAAAATATTCAGTAGTTCCCTAATTGGTTTTTGTGCCTCGACTTTCTCTGGTCTCCAATCCATCTTCTGTACATAGCTGACAGTGATTTTCCTTGACCTCAAATGTAGTCATTCTCTTCTCTACTTAGTGAACTCTAATGCCTTCCTCTTGCATCAGGAGCCAAATATAAATTCTCCAATTTATCTTTTCAGGCTCCACTATACTTTTTACTCTTTGATAGTCAAATGGTTTTTTCCTCCTATTCCTCCTTAGATGATATTTCATTCCCTATCTTCTCTGTGCTTTTGTATTATATCCTGCACTTGTGTTGGACTTCCTTCTTCTTTCTCACAGAATCTCTCTCTTTTTAAAGATTCAGTTCAAGTACCCACCTGCTATACCCTTCAGTTCTAGTGCTCTCCTTATCTTTTATTTGTGGTTTTTTTTTTTTCGGTATATGCTTATTACACATGTAGATGTTGTCTCTCCCAATAGGATATAAATGCCATGAGTAGCAATCATCTCATTCTTTTAATTCCTAGTATCTAGTACAGTGACTAGCATGTACATAGTAGTTGCTTAATAAGTGCTTGTTAATTTATCATCATCCATGTTCTATTCCCTAACTGTGGGTATATCCCAAGATTAATTTCCTAGTCCTTCCTTTCCCTTTATATTTTCAGTCCTCATGATTTCAGTTGTCATTTCTACATATTTACCAAGCTAATTTTTTTTCTCTTAAGTTCCTGTAGGCATCTCAAACTCAAAATGTCCAAAACATCAGTCATCTTTTTTTCCCTTCCAAATCTGCTATTCTTTCTACTTTATCAATTTTTGATGCAGTACTGTTATCTTTCTAGTCATCCAAGTTCTTTACCTCAAAGTTTTCTTCAACATTTCTTGTATCCATTTAGTTATCAAGTTTTGATGATTCAATAATATCTCTTGCATTCATTCCCTATTTATCACTTTATGACCACAACTTTAGTTCAATCTTTCATCCTTTTTACTTGACCATTGTAATAGCCTTCTAATTAGTCTTCTGCTTTAAGTTTAAAGCCCAGATCTAACCATGTCATTCCTGCTAAAGAAATTCCTGTGGATCCCTCCTGCCTTTGAAATAAGGGTTCTTATTCTGTTTTGTGTAATGCATCACTTTGGCAGTCTGATGAAATCTGTGAACCCCTTCTCAGAATAATATTTTTTTTTTTTTTTTTTTTTTTTTACAGAATGACTTGAAGTCTTTCCTTTTCCCACTAGCTGCTGGTTTCTCCACTTCTCAAATATTATATTTTGTATTTACTTCTGTAAATACGTGTTGTTTCCTTAGATTTGTGTTTCCTTGCTAGAATGTAGGTACTTAATAAATGCTTGTTGGTGATATATGGATTTTTGCTCTTTCAATAATGCAATATATTTCTGTCTATATTTATGTAGTGGAGGTTACAGACACAAATTTTTCGAAGTGACCTTTGAATGTCAGCATTGCAGCAAAAATCTGAAATGATATATTACATAGCTTTGTTATTCATCAACTTGAATAACATTTTCCTAACTCTTATATGTCAAAGAGATTGAAAAGCAACTATACTTAAAATCTATTCTCACTTAATGAAAATTCAGAGAATCAAAATTCTGTTATTCTAAACATTTCCTCTCATTTCCTTCTTTAAGAACTGAAAGTGTCAAATGCATGTCACCTTCATTTTTAGACAAAGATTTTAAAAATGAAAATTTACTGTGTTTTAACACATGCATTTCAATGAGATTTTCTTTGTATTTCCTAGGAGTTGAACAATTTCAGGTTTTGAAGAGGACAATAGGGAGATACTCCTCCTATGTACTTTCTAATTAGTTACCTTATTTTCTAACAAGAACTAGCTTCACATTTGTATAAAAGACAGTTCAAACTGTGTGCAAAAGGAGGCACATACAGCTTGATTCTCAAGGATACTGAACAGCTCATATTTAGAATAAGTTATTCAAGATGGTAGTAGGTACTACAAACCACTTTTTCTGGTTACTTCCATATAACAAAATTATAATTAAAAGCAAGATAGCTTCTTAAATGGGTCAGATGTTTCCACCAACCGAATTTTTTTTTAATTTTGTACTTTTCTGGTAAAGATCAATTTACTAATATTCAAATAAACCAAATTTAAAAGACTTAAAAACAGCCAAAAGAAAATGCTGCCATCAGAAATTTTTGCTTGTCATAATATTATTAGGTTTTTGATTTAATTAGACTGTCATTAGGGTATATAATATTTTCTTAATGAATGAATAATTTCAACATAGATCAGAAGTTAGCAGCATCTGACAATTGTTGCAATGTGACCTCATTTCTGTCTATATTTATGTAGTGGAGGTTACAGACACAAATTTTTTGAAGTGACCTTTGAATGTCAGCATTGCAGCAAAAATCTGAAATGATCTCAAGTAGCCAATTCATTATAGATAGTGTTAGGGTTATGATGGTGGAGTAGAAGAAAATAATACAACCGTGCTTTTTCCATCACAGCTCCTACATAAAGATCTAGAAAAATGTATCTGGACCAAGTCAAAGAAAAAAAAAATCAAAGTGAGTCATTTTTCCAGCCCTGGTCAGAATAAGAATACAATTCTGTGGACATAGGGGATGGGATCCTGCCTAGATTGCACCTTGTGAAACATTCTAGGAAGTAATAATTGAAAGAGGATTGAAGGTATTTTCTAGGATAAGGAAAGATCTGAAGTAGAACCTAACTGTTGAGGCTTCAGGAGTCGGTGCCAACTGGCAACACTGTCACTCACTATATAATTCTAAAATAAAGATTTAGAGCAGACAGGAGAAGAGACCTAAGCAGTAAATTAAGCTCTAGAAGGCTTATCTGGAAATGAGCAATAACATTGTTGATTCAGTTCTAGTTTCTAGCCTAGTCTGAAACCTTCATTAGAATAAGCAAGACAGGAATTCCATTTTAAAGGAAAGATTGCAGTACTGTCAGAACTGGTAGATTTTTCTCCTAACGAATAATGGCTGAGTTTACCTGAAACTTTCAGTCCAAGAAAAAGCCAACATTATTACATAAACACAAACCTAGGTCAGAAAATTGGAAGACTATGAAGTGGTGACTTTGCCTTGGATCATATCAGTTTGGAAACATCAAAAGTTTGCAAGGTTTCTTCCTGAGGTGTTCCAGAGATCATGGAATAATAGCACTAAATATTCTAAGAAAACGGCAGAAGGACTGAAAATGATAAAAGCTCAGCTCAGATATTCTGCCAGAAGAGCTTAGCCCTAAGTTCAAAGTTAGGATGTTGGCCAGGAGAATGAGCAAACAAGTAATCTTTGCATAAGATTTCTTATGGTAATAGGAACTCAAAACATAAATCCCAAAATTGACTTCAAAACATTTACAGACAAAGCGCCAAAAAAAAGTACAGGGACAGGTAGGTGGCACATTGGATATAACACCAGCCCTGAAGTCAGGAGGATCTAAGTTCAAATCCTGTCTCAGAGACTTAACTCTTCCTAGCTGTGTGACCCTGGGCAAGTCACTTAACCTCAATTGCCTCAGCAAAAAACAAACAAAAAAACTTTCCAGTTCTTTTAAAATCAGAGGTCTGAGTAGAAATAGGTCAGCTAAAACCTCCATATAAAAAGTCTCAGAGAAACTAGCAAAACGCTAGAGTTTTCAGGAAAAAAGGGAAAATAATGCTATTAGTAGCCTGTACCAAAGAGCTGTAGCCAGAATCACCCAAGATTTATTAACTACCACTATAAAGCATAGAACTTTATATTTCAGAAAACAAAAGATCTAGGCCACACATCAAAACAGTATAATCCTACAGGGCAGGGTGGGGGGGAGAGAAAAGACCCTTCAATGAAAAAGTGAACTTTCAAGTATTTCTTATGAAAAGACCAAGCCAAAGCAGAAACTTTGAAGAATAAACATAAGCAGCAAGAGCCTAGATATAAAAAATTGCCCAGATCTTTTAAAAAGACAAAAGTAGATTTTCAAGCATTTCTTATGAAAAGACCAAACCGAAGCAGAAACTTTGAAATATATATAGAGGTGGTAAGATAAATATAAAAAGACATATATGAAGAAACCCCATAAATAACTAGAGGGACACACTGTTTACATTCTAATGTCTAAAGATGATACAGTATCCTCTCAACACTATCAGCATCAGGGACTATGGAGGGAATCCAGTTAGACAGAGGGTCTTTTACATTTAATGATCTTAAAAGAAGAATGGAAGGGGGAGAGGAGGGAGAGAATACATTAGTGAGAAGGATGGTAGCTCTGCTTAGTTTGATAGTTAATCAGACAATAAATGTGTTAATTATAATAATTTAATAAATAATAAAAATAAATAAATATGATAAATAAATAAATAAAAATATTAAACTATTTGGTAGGCCCTATCCTAAACACTAAGAAGATCTGGGAGAGACTTCTTGTAGAAGATGGGATTTTAGTTGAGACTTAACAGAAAGTAGTGTTTTTTTCCTCTTACAATAGTATTTTTTTCAATTACATACAAAGATAGTTTTCAACATTCATTTTTGTAAGATTTTGAGTTCTAATTTTTTTCTCCTTTCTCCCTTCCTTCCTTCTTCCCCAAGATAGCAAGCAATCTGATTTAGGTTATACATGTACAATAATTTTAAACACATTTCCATATTAGTCATGTATTTCCATATTACTTGTGTTGTGAAAGAAACATCAAAAGGGAAAAACCACAGGAAAGAAAAAACAAACCAAAAAAAATTAGTATGTTTTGATTAGCATTCAGCCTCCATAGTTCTCTCTCTGGATGTGGATGGCATTTTCCATCCCAAGATTATTGGACATAGATATAATTGTCTTGGATAACTATATTGCTAAGAATAACTAACTACGTCATAGTTGATCATCACTTAATCTTGCTGTTACTATGTACAATGTTTTCCTAATTTTGTTCACTTCACTCAGCATTAGTTCATGTAAGTTTTTTCGGGCTTTTTTGAAATCATCTTGTTTATCTTTTTCTTATAGAACAATAATATCTCATTACATTCATATCAGCTATTCCTAATTGATGGGTATCCACTCAGTTTCTACATCCTTGCCACCATAAAAAGAGCTACTACAAACATTTTTGCACATGTGAATCTTTTTCTCTCTTTTATGATGTCTTTGGGATATAGAACCAGTAGATACACTGCTGGATCAAAAGGTATGCCCATTTTGATATAGTTTCAAATTGTTCTCCAGAATGGCGGAATCAGTTCACAAGTCCACCAACAATGCATTAATTTCCCAGTTTTCTCACATCCCCTCCAGCATTTATCATTATCTTTTTCTGTTATCTTAGCCAATCTGATAGGTTTGAGGTGGTGTAGAGAGCCAGAATGTAAGAATCCATTTCAGGTTTTGATATTTACAGTAGGTTGGCTCACTAACTTCTCTTTTCTATCTACAATAGCAGATATATTTATTAATATATAGTGATAATGAAACCTGGTGACTGAAGCAAAATGCAAACTCAGCTTTATAATAGAGCAAAGTTATACCTTTGAATTTAGGACAGGAAAAGCAGCCCACAATAGAGAGGAAAGGCATTTGGCAGAAAAGTACTTGAGGACATTGGTATGATAATTTTACAATGATGTGTATCAAAACTATTTACATCTCTGTTGGAGCAGCCAAAATCAGGGCTTAATCATTTGCATCTGAGTAGAATGAATTTGCTAGAAAGGTTATAGGAATATCAAAAAGTGTATTTTGTATTGACTCTATAACCTTTGGAGATATATATGTCTCTCTCTGATCAATAAATTTGAAGAGTTCATAAAGAATTTTCTCCGCCTGGCCCCTGCATAAATAGACCCTTATTTCACTACTGTAGCTAGATTTCAACAAGGTGATACCTTGGAGTTGTTTTAATCTGCATTTTTCTAATCAGTAGTGATTTAGAGCATTATTTCATGTTACTATAAGTGGGTTTAATTTCTTTATCTGAAAATCGTCAGTTTATGTCCTTTGACTCTTTATCAATTGGGGAGTAACTTATATTCTTATAAATTTGACTTGGTTCTCTATATGTTTTAGAAATGAGGTTTTTATCAGAAACATTGGCTGTAAAAATGGCTTCCCCGCTTTCTGCTTCCCTTCTAATTTTGGCTATGTTGGTTTTGTTTGTGCAAAACTTTTTAAATTTAATATAATCAGAATTATCCATTTTGCATTTCATATCTTTGCTAGTTCTTCTTTGCTCATAAATTTCAGAAGGAAAGCATTTCAAGCATGAGGCACAGACAGAAAATTCCCAAAGATGTGAGATGGAGGGTCTTATTTGAGGAACAGCAAAGAGATCGGTGTCACTGGATCAAAGAGTTCCTGGCAGGAATAAAGTGTAAGAAGACTGGAAAGGTAGGAGAAAAGATAAGATTATGAAGGACTTTGAAATGCAAGAAAAGGATTTTCTATTTAATCTTGAGGACTATATGGAGCTATAGGAGTTTATTTAGTAGGAGGAGTGACACATTCAGATCTTTGCTTTAGAAAAATCACTTCAGTGCCTGAATAGAAGATGGACTGGAGAGAAATTTAAGGGAGGCAGACACTCCAGCAGGCTATTGCAATAATCCAAGTATGAGATAATGTCTTCATGAGAATGATGACAATGTCAGAGGAGAGAATGGAGTACATAAGAAATATTGGCAAAGGTGATATTGCCAGGTCTTGAATATTGGGACTGGGAGGGAGAGGTGAGTGATGATAACAAGTCTAGGATGACTCCTGGGTTTTAAGCCTATGAGAATTGGAGGGTATCCTCTGTAGTAACAGGGGAGGTAAAAGAAGGGAAAAGTTTAGGAGGAAAGGTGAGTTCTATTTTGGATATGTTGAGTTTCTGATGTCCAATGGACATTGAAGTATCTGAAAGGAAGTTAAGGGTGCAAAATTGGAAGTCAGCAGAGAGTTTGAGACAGGGTAGGCAGATTCGTGATTTGTCAACATAGAGATAGAAATTAAATCTATTGAAATTACCAAGTCGTATAAAACAGGGCTTCTTGCATTTTTTCTACTTGTAACCCCATTTTATCTGAGAAAGTTTTATGCAGTTCCAGGTATATAGATATGTGAAATAGGCATAGAAACTAAACATTTGTTGATAATAAATCATAATTTTGCAACCCTCACATTCAGTTACACAACTCCATAAGGGATTGCAACCTACAATTTAATAGAAAGAGAAGAGAGCTCAGGACAGAATCTTGTGGGATGCCTGTGATTAGAAGAGATATGATCTGTATGAGGATCCAGAAAAGGAGACTGAGAAGTGGCCAAATATTTAGAAGAAGAACCAGGTGAGTAGTATCCTGAAAAGCTAGAGAAAAGACCAAGAAGGATGATCAATAGTTCAAAGTCTACAGAGGAATCAAAGAGAATAAGGATAGAAAAAAGACCCTTAGATTTGGCAAATAAGAGATCATTGGTATATTGGGAGAAAGGAGTTTGGTGAAATGAAGTTGAAAGCAGGATTACAAGAAGTTAAAGAACAATTGGGTGCTCCTATTGTAGATAGCCTTTTTATGGATTCCAGGTATAATCACAAAGGATAAAAGATGCATAGAACAGTAATGAGAATGGAAGAATCAAATAAGAAGTGGCAGGAAGTGGGGGAAAATGAAAGGGGAGATAGGTGGGAAAAAAAAAAAAGAAAAATAACTATAAGAACATCTTGGGGCAGTGACAGATCAAGAAGTATTTATTGTTTTGTCTGCTTTGTGCCCACCTACTATCAGTCACTGTGGGAGATACAAGAGAAATATATAAGATGATTCAGATCTTTGAAGTATCTAATATGGTTTAGGAAATAGATTAAAACTAACAGTTATAATAAGGCAATATACTATAGTAGATTTGGAGTCAAAGAACTTCTGAACAAATTCTGCTTAGTACCTTCTGTGACTCTAAGCAAGTAACTTAATCTCTGTGGTTCTCAGTTTCCTTATCTCTGCAATGATGAGATTAGTCTAGAAATCCCTTAAGGTTTCTTCCACCTCTAAATGGCTATGATAATGTATAATTGAAAAGGATCTATAAACTCCTAGATCAAAAAAAGAAAATATGTGTCTTCACAACTTAACCTGTATGTTTATTGGTGGTAGTTGTGGAGCTGGGGAAAATTGGGAACTAGTGAACAGATAATATAGTAGGCAGTTTGGCTAATTTATTCCATATAGACAAGAAATCTAGGGGTACACTATCATTTGAATACAAAGATGATATTACTGATTGGGAAAAGCATATTTAGTTAGAAATTAATCAGTTAGCTATAAATTTGGATTCTGCATTGTGGCCTACAATACTCACAGTATTTCCAACCAGATTAAAATATCATTGGGAAATATTTAACAAAACAAATGCAATAGAACTTAATGTTAATATGTGGCAGCCTGCAGATATCGTATATATTAGTGACTCTTTTTTTATTTGAGTTTGACACCACTGCTGTAAAATTTATCAAATATGAAACTGAAAGAAAAGTAATGGTGAGGTGGACATATTCTAATTTACAGGAGAATGTAACTGGAAAGAATTTTGGTAACAATATTTAGGCCTGAGACATTTATATTCCAGTGAACAGAGTACAGATAACAAAGTAAATTCAAGGAGTTAAGAACAAGCCTCATAGGTATCATTAACACTTAGTGGAATAGACAATGTCTTGTATTTGATAACCATCCTTTAAAATATTAAGAAAAAATATCTGCAGAATTAGTGTGAGCAAGCATTTGTTAGTATTAATTATTTACTATGAATAAAGCACTTTAACTGGGGAGAGATGCAGAATCTAAGACTATGTTTGTCCTTGTTGAACTTCTGGTCTAAAAACTGGATAGTTGTACAATGTTATGTGATAAAAAGGTATTAGGTGGTTGCAAAATAAAATTTGCTGTGTGGTTCTCCTGCCTCCTTAGGAGAACCTTCATACTGATACTATGGATGAAGAAGTTTCTTTTTTCTTTCTTTCTTTTTTTTAAATAGTATTTTATTTTTCCAAATACATGTAAAGGTTGGGGGGGGGGGTAATTTGTTTTTGTAAAAATTTTTGTTATAAATTTTTCTTCCTCCCTAAGACAGCAGACAATCTGATATAGGTTAAATATTTGCTGTCCTTCTAAGTATATTTCCATATTTGTCATATTGTGAAAGAAAAATCAGACCAAAAGGGGGAAAAAAAAAACCTATGAAAGAAAACAAACACAAAAGTTAAAATACTAGGCTTTGATTCACATTCAGTCTTCATAGTTCTCTCTCTAGATGTGATTGGCATTTTCCATCCCAGGTGTATTGGAATTGGGTTGGAACACTATATTGCTGAGAAGAGCTAAGTCTGTCATAGTTGATCATCATATAATGTTGCTGTTACTCTGTACAATGTTCTCCTGGTTCTGTTCACTTCACTCAGGATCAGTTCATGTAGGTCTTTCCAGTGTTTTCTAAAATCATTGTATTCAGAGCTCTCCACTGTCCTTTTTTTTTTTTTTTTTTTTTTTTTTTTTTTTTTTTTTTTTTTTTTTTGCTTTCTTGTAAATTTTCTTTTTTACTGTAAATTTTTTACTTTATTCTTTTTTTCCCTTTTCCTATCCCTTCCTCCCCTACAGCAGCCTACAGTTAAATGTGATACATATTTATACATGAACACACACATATATAGATAACTGTTATCATATTCATATATAGCTGTGTAAGGTTTTACTACTTTTGCTTGTCCTTAGTTTCCCTGAAGGTAGATATCATTATCCTTCTTAGATCTAAGTTTTTCCTTATTTTTTCTAAATTCACCAATTCATCATTTCTTACATCACAGCAATATTTCTAGTTTTGTAAATAGTCTAAAACAATAGTTTTATATGTATACGTATGTGTGTGTATGTGTGTATATATATATATATATATATATATATATATATATATATATATATATATATATAATACATATATAGTATAATTTACCTTTCCTCTTTTCATTGAATTTATTTTCACATTTTGTCTGGGATCAATGATTACTTTTTTAAATAAATTCTATTCTTGATAATTATTATGTTTGTGTGTATCTCTTATTTTCTATCCCTACTGAGTCTTCTACTTTACTTCTGCCCTCTACCTTATCTTACTATTACTTAACCTAACTTCCCCCACAAGGATCACTCCCTTTTCCTCTCCCTCAACTCTTCCCCTTCCTCTTTATTCCCACTAATCACCATACCATATCCTATTCCCATTCATTTATATACCTTTCCATTATCCCTATTCTGTTTCTACTCTTTCTATTTCTTAATAAATTTAGAATCCTTTTATTATCCTTCTATATCTATATAATTCCCTCTTTAACCCAGTGTTGATGTGAGTAGGATTCCAGAATTCAGATTCCACATTCTCCCCCCTCTAATTCGTTTTTGTCAGTTTTTGCTCTTGTACTTCATTCATATAAGATAATTATTCTTTTTACCATTTCCTACATGATTTTGATTTTTAGAATCACATCATACTTAGCTCTATCTCAGTTTTTCTTTCAAACTACCCATTTACTAAGAACAGTCTTAGATATATTACTTACATTTCCATTAATTAAGAATAAACATTTTGAACTTATCAAGTCTCTTGAAAACAAACTTTTATGCTTACCCAATATTTCTCTTGCATCTTATTTTCTATTAAGTTCAAGTCTTTTGGTAATAGAATCCTAAAAATCTGGTAATTGCAATATTTTCATTCAGGATTATGCTTAATTTTGCTAGGTATGATATTTTCAGTTGCAATCCTAGTTAAATATGTAATGTTTCAAGACATGTGAGCTTTTATTTCTACTTTCCTCTTTTGTTCTAACACTTCTGGACAATTTCCTTAATTTTTGTATTATCTCAAGATTTTTTGTTTGTAGCTTTCAGGTAGTCCACTTATTTTTATGTTTTCTCTCTTCTTGATGTGTTCTCCAGATCTGTTATTATTATGAGATATCTCACATTCTCTTCTATTTTTTTTCATTATTTATATTTTGTTTTATTATTTCTTGGTCTCTTGTAATTTCACTGACTTCCCCTTGGTCAATTCTATTTTTCAAGGAGTCATTTTTTTCCATAATGTTTTGGATTTCCTTTTCTAGTTGGTTGATTTTCTTTACATAATCTTGTTTTTCTTGGAATGTTCTTTTTAAATTTTTCCTCAACAAGAGAATATTGTACACAGCAACAACAAGATTATGTGACGATCATTTCTGAGAGATGTAGCTCTTTTCAACAATGAGGTGATTCAGGCCAATTCCAATAGGCTTGTGATAGAGAAAGACATCTGCATCCAGAAAGAGAACTGGGGTCTGAATATGGATCACAACACAGTATTTTCACTTTGTTGTTGTTGCTTGCTTGTTTTTTGTTTTCATTTTTCATTTTTTTCCTTTTTGATCTGATTTTTCTTGGGCAGCATGATAATTGTAGAAATATGTATAGAATAATTGCACATATCTAATGTATATTGGATTACTTGCTGTCTAGGGGAGGGGATGGGGAAAGCAATGGAGAAAAAATTTGAAACACAAGGTTTTGCAATATATTTTGAAAATAAAAAGCTGTAAGATGGCAGAGTAAAACCAGGAAGCTGCTTGAGCTCTTCCAGTGTCCCTCGAAAATCACATGAAACCTAGTCTCTAAACAGAGGCTGATGGAATGAAACCTCTTTCCAGCTTTAGATTGGAAATTTTTCAAGAAAGGTCAGTCTCACTGGAGTGAAAGGGGTGTTCAGTTCTGGGAAAGCCAGTGAGAAGGTCTTAATCACAGCAGATTAGTAACTGAGACCCTCAGTCTTGGCTCAGTAGTGGACCAAACCAGTAGGGCAGTCCCCAGACCTAACTTGGAAAATTCCAGGAAGGAAACTAAACTGTTTTCCTGGAAAGAACAAATGAAGCTACCCCTGCAAACACAAGGGACCTGTGACTCAAAATCAAGGCTCAGAGCTGCACAGAAAGCTTGAAAAAGCGCCTCTTTTGCCCCAGGAGCCCCAGCTTAACTATAAAAGTTTTTAAAAAAAAAGAAAGAAAAAAAAGAGGAAATAACAAAAGAAAAGGAAAGAAAATGAGCAAGAACAGAAAAGAACTTTGGCCATAGAAAGCTACTGTGGTGACAAGGAAGACCAAAATACCAACTCATATGAGGACAAAATGTCCATAAAGGAAATCTCAAAAAATGATATGAATTGATCTCCAGCCCAAAGAGGCTTTTTGGAAGTGCGTGGAAAATACTTTAAAAGGCAAATAAAAGAAGAAAAAATGAGAAAAGAAGTGAGAGGGCTGCAAGAGAGAGTCAGCAGCTTGGAAAAGGAAAGCAATTTCTTAAAACATACAACTGACCAAATGCAAAAAATATCCACTGAAGAAAACACCACCTTTGAAAGTAAAATTAACCAATGGAAAAAGAGATACAAAAACTAACTGAAGAAAATCATGTTAAAAACTAGAACAGGACAAATGGAAGTTAATGACTCTGTGAGACATCAAGAATCTGTCAAAGAAACTAAAAAGAATGAAAAAATGGAAGAAAATGTAAAATACCTCACAGGAAAAACAACTGGCCTGGAAAATAGGTCTAGAAGAGACAGTTTAAAAATTATTGGTCTACCTGACTGACATGACCAAAAAAAAGAGCTTGGCTAGCATTCTTCAAGAGATCATCAAGGAACACTGCTCTGATATTCTAAAAAGAGGAGAAATACTCATTGAAAGAAACCATCAATAATCTTTGGAAAGAGATCCTACAAGCAAAACCCCAAGGAACATTGTTGCAAAATTCCAGAACTATAATCTTGAGGAAAAAATACTGTAAGCTGCCAGACAAAAACAATTCAAATATCAAGGAGCATCAATTAATATTATCCAAGATCTGGCAGCTTCTATAATAAAGGATCAGAGGACCTAGAATACAATATTCCAGAAGGCAAAGGACCTGGAATTACAACCAAGAATTAATTACCCATTGAGACTGAGCAAGATCTTTCAAGGGAGATGATGGATCTTCAATGAAGAGACTTTCAATCATTTCTATTGAAAAAAAAAAAACAGAACTATACAGAAAATTCAGTCTTCATACACAGGACTCAAGAGAAACAGAGAAAGGTAAACAGGGGAAAAATATATATTATTTAAAGGTTAAACTGTTTACATCCTTAGATGGGAAAATAATATCCATAAACCTTAAAAACTGTATTTAAGAACTGAAGCAGACAGGGAAATATCACATGGACAGAGGGTATGGTTGTAAATGGATTCTGATGTGATGATATCAAAAAGACAGTAAGGAGTGAAAAAGTCCTGGGAGAAGAGGAAAGGAAAGGTATATTGGGACAAATTAGATCATGTGAAGAACCACAAAAGACCTATTATAGTACAAGGAAAGAAGGGCAGAGGGTGAACATCTCATCAGTTTTAGCTCAAAGAGGGAATAGCTTAATCATTCAGTTGGATATAGAAATTTATCTAACCTTATAAATAAGTCAGACAAAGAGGAAAGAAAAGGGAGGAGATGGGTAGAAAGGAGGGCAGAAACTCTAGGAGAAAAAGGTAAGAGAAGGGGAAGGATGATAATAAAAGATAAGGTAGTGGGTGGGATGGATCAGAAACAAAACAAAACACTACTAAGGACTGGATGAAAAGAGAGAATAAAAGTATATACAGGAGAGAAAATAAGATGGAGGGGTAATACAGAACTAGTAGTCATAACTGTGAATGTGAATGGAATGAATTCTCCCATAAAACAAGCGAAATAGCAGAGTAGATTAAAAAACAGAACCTTATGATATGTATGTCTTCTCTTTACCAACTAGAATTTAAACCTCTGAAGGGTACTGCCTTGAATTTCTTAATATCTCAAATTGCTCAGTGCGGTGCTTCAAATATAATTAATACCTATGAAAATATCTTGATTGATGGGTTGATTATATGCTTTTTGAAGGACATCTAGACTATCTGCCCCTCTAGACAAATTCTAGATTTATCAATTTTTAAAGTCTGAAGGCACCTAAGAGATCATCTTAAGCCCAAATCCTCATGAAGATGAGACCCAAAAATGTCTGGTCCTACCTAGCTCATACATCTAATTAATGGTAGATGACATATGAAGGGTTGGGTAAGAGAATTCAAACAGCTTTGGGGAAATATAAAAATGGCTATTAATTTCTCTGTCCTGTTTCAATGAGCTAATAAATATCTTGGGCAGAAAGAAAATAAACTATTATTTAAATTTTAAAATTTTCCCCCTCATTTTCTCTCATTTAATTTTTAAAGTGTTTTAAAATTTCTCCTATGAATTATTTTGGGACAGGTGATCATTTAACATTACTCTTTGCAGAAGGAGAGACTTTTTTTACTTCAATGTGCTCCTCTGAAGACAAATCCTGGTCTTCCTTATGGCCATAATAGTTTTATGTGGTTGGGTTCTTTTTCTCCTTTGCTCATTTTAGAGTAGATTGTTGGTATAATCATCTCTATTCTGGGGTATGGGGGATGATGCCTCTGTCTTTGGGTCCTCCTTCAGTTTTCCCTTCTGGCCTGGAACCCAAAACCCAAAAATCTTACCTTTCTGTAAGTGCCCCATAGCCAGCAGCTTCCCTGTTCAACTGCTTCTGCATTTATCATGTGTGTGCTAGTTTCTTCTCACCCATCCTTCTGGCAGCATAGCTGGGCCTGGAGTTCCTTATCAGCAGAGAAGTTCCTTCAGTTTTCCCTGATTCGGAGGCCACTGTCTGAGAGGTAAAAATTCCTCTCTGGGCTAGGACCAGGCTACCTCTCTAGCCAGCTAACTGCAGGGCTCTTTACTGTTATTTTCAGTGAAACTTGCCTAAAGATGATGACACTTCACCAAGGCCAAAGTTCCATCCTTGTATCTTTCTTCAGATCTTCCCCTTTTGTCCCAGGAGGGACCACTATTACATCTAAACTGTTATTTGTGTTTAGCCACTCTATGTTCATCCTTAGGCACAATTTTGTCTTGTTTATGGGGGAAATCTGGAGAGCTTAGAATTTTCTGACCTACTCTTCCATTTTTGCAGAATCCTCTCTCAAAATAGAAATTTTAAAAAGATAAGTAAAAATAAAATAAGCAGATTTAAATTTTTTTTGTCTTAAGTCAATTTTTGTTTTTTGCTTTTGAGAGCAGTGTGATTGAATATGCTTCATTCTTTTCCAGAAATTTTTTGCATATGTCTTAGTGTATATGGCAGACTTCTAAATAATCATTTCTAGTAATTGCTCGATTAATTTGATCATTATAGCTATACAAGCAGATGCTTTTTATTTTTCTTATTTTTTAAATGATGGCTTTGTTTGCTAAGGTATGCAAAGATAGTTTTCAACATTCACCCTTGCAAAACCTTGTATTCAAAATTTTTTCTCTTTCCCTTTCCCCATCCCCTCTAGGGGATGTAATCTAATGTGAGTTAAACATGTGCAATTTTTCTTTACATATTTCCACAGTTATCATGTTGTGCAAGAAAAATCAGATCAAAAAGGGAAAAAATGAGAAAGAAAACAAAAAGCAAATAAGCAAACAACAATAAAAAAAGGTGAAAATACTATGTTGTAATCCACATTCAGTCCCCCCACAGTTCTTTTTCTGGTTACGGATGGTTTTCTTCATCACAAGTCTATTGGAATTGGACTGAATCACCTCATTATTGAAAAGAGCCAAGAACATCAGAATTGATTGTCACATAATTTTGTTGTTGCTGTGTATATTGTTCTCTTAAGCAGATAATTTTTTTTAAAGTATTTTGTCTCATTTCAGCTGAATAGAACATTTTCAATATTAATCCATTTGGTAGTTCTGCTTCGTTGATAACATCAGACCTTACTAGCTATTCACATTAGTTATATGAATGTGAATTTTAACAAAGATGACAGTTTGATTTGACCCAAGAATTGCAGGTTGTGAAATGTTTTATGTGTCAAACAGTGGGATTTATATTTGATTCTAGAAGTAATAGGAACCCACTAGAGCTTTTTGAATTGGGAAATTGACATTGTCAGAGACCTTGAGGAGAATCACTTTGACAGCTATGTGGAGGAAGCATTGGTGTGGGGAAAGAATTGAGTCAGGTACACCAACCAGAAGAAATAATTTAGCTGACATGTACTAGGATGACTGTGGGAATGGAAAGAAGCTGAGGGAGAAGGGCAGTGGTGTTGCCCTTTCCAGAAATAGGGAAGTTTAGAAGATGATTGGATTTTGGGTAATAGATTATGTAATGAGATCTGTGATGCAGATCATACCATTCATCCTGTGCAGCTTAAGTCATCCCATTTAAAATGAATAGTAGAAATGGGGCCAGTGGGTGAGAGCCAGAAGTTTCTCTTGACAATTACTACTTCAGTGTAAAACATGTTCAGTAGTGATTGTCTCAGCTCTGTGGTAATAGGGGTTAGAGAGTAGATGTGCTTGGGGCTAGGATGTAGAAGCAGATTTTCCCAATGGCTGGAGGTAGGAGTTAGGTTATAATGCCTACTAGGGCCCACAAAGGAGAAAGCTGGGAGCTTGCACAGGATTGTAATAGATAACACATAGATATGGTTATGTTGAAGAAAGCACTAGTTTTGGCTATCCTGGTGAGAGTGAGATGTGACTCATGTCCTTTTAAATGGTTATTTGGAAGAAGAAAAAAAAGCCAAAGAGAACAGAAGAACAAGTGGGATCAAGATTATACATAGAATAATTTTAGTAAGGATAAGGGATTTTAGAGGAAAAGACTCGTTAATGACAATGAGAAATTTTCAGAAAGCATAATATTCTGTTCTCTCTGACTTTTTATGACATTATTCTCTTGATTTCTTCTGATTTCTCTTGACTATTCCTTCTTGGACTTTTTCGCTTGCTGATCATCTGTGTCATACTCCTTAACTGTGGGTATTCTATAAGGCTCCTTCTTAGAATCTCTAATTTCTCTGCTCTCTGTCTTTCTCATCTCAGCAGCCAATGTATACCTTGAACTTCAGTTACTCATCACTAACTTCCTAATAAACATTTCAAACATTTTGTCTCAAATTCAGTGTGTCCCAAGACTTTATTTACAGTCCTCTTTTCTTCTTCTGTATTCTTCAACTTCGTGATCTTATCAGCTCCCATGCTTTCAGTAATTATCTCTTTGCTCATGACTTTTAGATCTACTTGTCTAGCCCTGAATGCTTTAACCAGTCTTCAGTTCTGGAACTCTTTTGTCTCCTGGGCATTCTGAACTGACAACATGTCCAACCCATGTTTTCCCTCAAATTTTTTCTTTTCTTTAACTTCATTATTATTGTCAAATATACCATCATCCTATGAGTAACCTAGACTGGCAGCATAAAGAGTTGAGGATAATACCTTCCTCACTCCCCCCCATATCCAATCAATTATTAAATCCTTTTGTTTTTATCTTGAGAACATCTTTCCTATATGTTCTCTTCTCTTCTGATACTGTCACCATCTTATTGTAGATCTCTTTCACTGTTAAATAAAGATCTGCTGGTTGATTCTCCTGCATCAAGTTTCTCCCCTCTATTCCATCCTTCACTCACCTGTCAAATTGATGTTTCTTAAGTGCAAGCCTGATATGCCAGCTCCTTATTCAGTAAACTCCATTGGCTCTCTGATTATTTAGGGTCAAATATAAAACCTCTTTTAGTTTATAAAGACATGCAGACTTGGCCCCTCCCTACTTTCCAGTCTTCATATATTTTACTCCCCACAACACACTCTGATCCAGTGACACTGATATCTTACTGTTTGAGAGGCAGCTAGGTAGCACGTGTATCCATTGGGCCTGCAGTCAGAAAGACTTAAATTCCACTGTGACTTCAGATACTTTCTAGCTGTCTTGACCCTGGGTAAATTACTTAACCTCTCTATGCCTCAGTTTCCTCATCTGTAAAATGATAGCATCTATATTTTATGATTGTGAGGATCAAGTGAAATATTATTTATAAAGTGTTTAGCACATTATCTTGTACACAGTAGTCACTTAATACATTCTTCCTTCTTTTCATCCTTTGTTCATTCATTCCTTTCTTTTCCCTCCCACTCTTTCTCTTTCTACACACAAACATTTTTACTTTCCTCCATTTCTAGAAATCTCTTTGCCCCTTACTTATCTCTACTTTCTAATTTCCCTTCAAATCTCAGCTAAAGTCCTTCCTTCTGCAAGAAGTGTTTAATTTTAGTACCTTTTGAGACTACTCCTGATTTAGTTTATTTACATATATATATATATATATATATAATATATATATATATATATATATATATATATACCTAGCACATGGTAGGTATTTAATAAGTGCTAACTGACTAGATCATAAAATTCAAGAATCATTGATTTGGAAAAATAATTAATATATATATACTGAAGGATTTGAAGTCTTCTGACTCTGGACACTGTACCTTTCCACTGTCGGTATACTTTTCCACGCTTCAATATTCATCTTTATAAGATTTTGAGTTCCAAATTTTTTTTTCCTTCTCTCTTTTACCTCCTCTTCTCTAAGACAGTGAGCAGTCTAAGTTACACATGTACGGTCTTTTAAAATACATTTCTATATTAATCATATTTTAAAAGAAAAATCAGAACAAAAGGGAAAAACTAGGAGGAAAAAAAAGCAAACAAAAAACAATGAAAACAGTATGCTTCAATCTGCATTCAGATTGTTATCTCTATAGTTATCTTTTTAGATGTGAATGGCATCTATTGTCTATTGTCTATTGGAATTGTCTGGGATCACTGTATTCCTGAGAAGAGTTAAATCTATCATAGTTGATCATCACATAATTTTGCTGTTATTGTCATGTGAATATTGTTAAACTCCTTGATAAAAATCTAAATAACTTTCTATAACATTCCCTAGTTGACCCTGTCAAAAAAAGGTAAATAAAGTTAGTCTGGCATGACAATTTTATGATAAAACTATAATGATTCCTTATAATTACTACGTCCTTTTCTGGGTATTCATTGGCCATTCTTTAATATATTTTAGAAATTTTTTAGGTCTTAAGTTATTGGCCTTCTGATTTCCAGACTTAGTTCTCTTTTCTTATTTGAAAATTGTGAAAATATTTATTTGTCTACAATTCTTTTTAAAAATTTTATTGGTGTCTTTTATTTTTATATTGTCCTCATTTCCAATTCTCCCTACTTTTTCCAGGGACTCATTCCCAGCAAAAAATAAAAAAGAAACCTCCACTTCTCTTTAAAAAAAAGTTTTTTTCATTCCCTTTACTTAAAAAAAAAAAAAAACAAAACAAAACTTGTTTGTAGCTTGTCACTTGTCTAACTTCCAGTTTTGTCTGCCACTTCAGCATTCTCCTCATACTCCTCACATACCCTCTCTTGTAATAAGTACAATCCAGCAAAATAAATCAATTTATTAGCTATCACTGAAAACTATAGGTCCCATTTCACTACCCATTTGTTGATAGGAAAGAGGCAATGGTTCCCTGAAATTACAGTTGGTTACTTCATTGATCAAAGTTCTAAATACTTTCATTGTTGTTTTATATTAATATGTTCATCATATAAATTATTCTTCTGATTTTATTGATTTTGTTCTATATCATTTCAAGCAAATCTCACATTTCTACACTTAAATTTCTACATTTATCAATTTTATTATATTCATATGCTACAGTTCATTCCCCAATTAGTGCCTGTTTTTTTTGTTCCAGTTTTTTATTGGAAAAAAATTCTGCTATAAATATTTGTGTATTAAGGGACCCTTCCTTCTGTGAATATTCTGTGAAATAACATTACAAAGAAGTAATGTTAGAGCAAAATTTCCAAACTCTTTCCCAGATAGGTTGAGCCAAAATTTACAACTGTGCCAACAGTATATTAACATGCTTGTTTCCTCACCTCTTTTGTAATCTTTGCCATTTTGACAGTGCAGCAAGCACTGCAGTATGGTGAATAGAGTGGTAGGCCTGGAGTCAAGTTCAAATTTAGTCTCAGACACTTCCTAGCTGTATGACTCTGGGCAAGTCACTAAATCCTATTTTTCTCAATTGTATAATGAGCTGAAGAAGAAAATGGCCACACCACTCTGATGTCTTTGTCAAGAAGACTCTAAATGGAGTTGTGTCCAACTAAAACAACTCCAACAATAACAATAACCAATCTGACAAGTGTGAAGTGAAATCAGTTGTTTCAATTTGTATCTCTCATTACTACATATGCTTGTTGAATGCAGCTCATCTGAACTCATCAAAGCATTGAGGTATTCTTTTACTTAACTTCATACTCATCTAGGATATCAGCTGCCTGTTTGTTATTTCTAGTCTGATGATCATCTTTGGCAATAAAACAGGAAGTCAAATACTTGTTAAGAAGCTCTGCCTTCTGTGTATTGTCAATTACCCTTTCCTTGCTGAGTAGAAGCACCTGTTTTTATCTTTAAAAACATTACTTCTTATTATTTTTAGTTTTTCTCAGGAGCCTTAGCTCATCCTGAGCTTCAGCACTATTAAGACTGTTCTCACAAGCTAGTGCAATACTCTTGTATTGTCCATGTTCATCTTTTATATTTGAGATTCCTTTGATATATGAGATGCTTGTTATCTTCTTTATTTTGATTGAAATTTTTCTTCTATCACTGATAATATTTGAATTGAACTGATATTTTCCATGGCTCTGGGTTGATTTGGAAGTAAATAAGCAACTTGAAGGGATCATTTTATGTCCTTATTTCAGAAATTTCGAATAGTTTAAAGAAAGCATAATTATGCTTATATACTCAGCATTAATAAAATCATTGCTAATTTTAATTCTTGGTCATACACTGCATTAATAACCCCAGTGAGCCATCTTTAACACATATGCCATTTGTAACCAAACACAAATAATAGAATACAACACAAATATGTCCTCATTGAAAGAAAACTCTTAGCACTTAATCTAATAGGGGTTGGAATGTAACAGCTTGGTATTGGAAAATGTTAGACTGACTTGGTATTTCCAAATATAATAAATGCAATTTTTATATGTTATGAAAAAATAATCATAATCACTACAAATTTATGTTGCATAATCTCAGATTGGCTATAATTGCTCTCAGCATCCTGTTTTTCTTTTACTTAATATTGTATTCTCCATCATTAATTAATTAAGAGTTCCTACTTGTGAAAACATTTACCCATCTACAATTCTTTTTTTAAAATTAAAAAAATATTTATTATTATTTTATATATATATATATGTGTGTATATATATATATATATATATATATATAATTCCTACTTTACCCAGACATCCGTTCTGTATAGCAAAGAATAAAAAAAGAAACCTCTACTTCCCTTAAGAAAAAAAGTTTTAAAAATAATTGTTTTACCTCAATTCTGTCTTCTCTCATCATCTTCCTGATTTTGCTTCAACAATTATTCCGTCTCTTATACATCTTATTCTGTCTCTGCCATTTTTCTCCCATCTGTGTAACAAACATAATTTACTCTCTTCATTCTTTTAAAAATAAACCAAAATTCTTCCTGTGATTCTTTCATACTCTCCAGTTATTGTCTTCTGTGTCTTCCCTCTTTGCTGCTGAAATACGTGAGAAAGGATATCTCTCTAGTGCATATGCTATATGCCTCTATCATTCTGCTGAAACTGCTTTTAAAAAAAAGTACCAATTATTTAATCATAAAATCTAATGACCATGTAGAATTTGACCCTCTTACCTACCCTGTTCTATAAACTTGCTCTTCTTTTGACTTCAAGGGAATTTCATTTTCCTGATTCTTTCAACCTCTTTAACTGTTCCTACTGTCTCTTCTTCTTCTTTAGTCCTTCGTGTGAATGTTCACTAAAATTGAGACTTTCATCCATAATATTTCTGTTGACTCTACCTCTTGACAATTTCATCCTCTTTCAAAACTTCAATGATCATCTCTACAAAGGTGACTCCCAAGACTCCATGTTTAATTTACCTTTTTTCAAGTCTCCATATTTTCAAGTCTCCAGCTGGCAAATCCATACCTTCAACTAGATCGTTTCAATTTGAGGGTCCTGTTTATATTTAAAATCAAAGATATTTAAAACCATATATTTTTACTTGACTATTTCCCATTTGTGGCAGTACCACTTACTCAGCCTTCCACCTTTGAAACTTTGTTATTTTTGACTCTTCCCTCATCCTTACCTTATATAACCAGTCTGATAGGATCTAATCCTATTAATTCTTCCTCAGTAACATTTCTTGCATACAATTTTTTTTTTTTAAATTTTCATTCCCCTGACTAGCACAGATACTCCTTACTAACCTATCTAGTCTATTGAAATAGCTTTCTCACAGCTTTTCCCACTCTGTTCTCATCCCAGTCCATTCTTGACACAGCTGTCAAAGTCTTCCTCTTGCATAGATTTGATCCTGTCACACTCATTTTTATGGAGCCCTGTTGTGTTGTTGTACTGCTTATTTAAAGTTAAACTCTTTATCTGGCATTCAAGGACATGTACAGTCTGGAATTCCTGCCTTTTCAGTTTTATTTCATACTATTCCTTTCATTATACTTTCTATTCTTATCAAAGTGGACTGTTCAGATTTCAGATTTTTACTCAGTATTCCAAGCATAGAGGATAACCAGTGAAAAAAGCAGAGATTCAAGAGATGGTATGTTGTATTTGAGGAACCAATGTAAAATTTAAGAAAACTGAAAAGATAAGGATGGGCTTTAAGGGCCAAATAAAATTTCATATTTGATGCTAGAAATAACAGGAGGCCATCAAGGAGGGAAAAACATGGTTATATGTTCACTTTGGGAAAATCACTTTGGCAGCTGAATGATAAATTAGAGTGAGGAGAGTCTTGAAGTAAGGACCAGAGGACTATTGAAATAAGCTAGGTATGAGGTGGTGAGAACTTGTACAGGATGGTGGCTATGTAATAGGGGGTAAGATGTATACTAGAGATTCTGCATAAGTAAGAAAGTGTTTTGAGGAGAGTGTTTGTGGAGAATGATGAGTTTAGTTTTTGATATGTTGATTTTGCTGCTTTGGTTTTTTGGGTTTTTAATATGACAATTTTCATTTTTTTCAATTATAGGTAAAAACAATTTCTAATTTTAGTTTTTAAAAATGTTAAGTTCCAAATGCTCTCCTTTCCTCTTCCCATCTCCCTCTTCTTCTCTTATTGAGAAATTAAGCATTTGATATAGGCTATACATATGTGGTCATGCAAAATATTTTCATATTAGCCATATTTGAAAAGATAACAGACAAAAAAACAAAAAAATGTAAAAATATGCTTCAGTTTGCATTCAGACTTTATCACTTCTTTCTCTGGTGGATAGTACTTCATCATAAGTCCTTCACAGTTGTCTTGGATCATTGTATTGCAAGTTCATTATTCTGTTCTCAAATTTTACCAGGAATCAAAATTAAGCTTATTAGTCAATAGTTTGCAGATTCCATTCTCTAACCTTTATGAAAATCTTTATGATATTTGCCTTTCTCCAGTCTTACTATTTTTTCATCCTCAGCAGTTTTTCAGATATCATCAACAATGCTTCAGTAATCACATCTTCCAATTCTTTCTGCACTTGAGGATATAATTCTTCTGAATGAAGTGACTTCAATTTATTTAGAACAGCTAGGTACTCTCTTAAGGAAAGCAGTGTAATGTATTAGAAAGAAGTATGAATTTTGAGTTGTAGAAACTGAAGTCAATCCTGGCTTTGTTTCTTCTTTTGTCTTTTACTATTTTCTGACCTTAGACCAGTCACTTATCCTTTCTGGACCTCAATTTTCCTACTTATAAATAAGGAGTTTGGGCTTCATGATCTCTAAAGTCTTTCTCAATTCTGGATCTATGATCCTGGGACTCTCCTATCATTGCATATTGGAGAGCAGTCAAATTCCAGCCTTATGAAATGTTATTCTCCGTCTTTTCTATAATTTATACTGGCCTATTTACAGTACCTTGAATGCCACAATTCGTTTTGTTGCACTGGCTTTCTCCTCTGTCTAGAACCCTCTGCCTTTTAGTTTCTCTGCTTTCACTCTCAGCTCAGATCTTGCCTTCTACAGGAAGCTTTTCAGTCTCTCTAGCTACTATTGCCATATTTTTTTTTTAGATTACCTTCATCTACTCTGTATAAATCTTATGTATACTTAGTTATATGTTTTCCCTTCCATTAGGATATATGTTCCCTGAATGCAGGAACTGCCTTTTGCCCCAGTTCTTTGTATTCCCAGTATTTAATAGAATATCTCTGTATAAAAGTGACCACTAAAACTGTGGAAGTAGATTTTATCATCAGATATAAAGAGAAGAGCACTAAGAAAAGTACTTTGAGTGACACCTGTCTTAAGTGACTTAAAAGAGAAGTAGTCAAAGAGGTAGGAGAGGAGAAAAATTAGAAGAGTAGATGTCTTAGAAAGCAAGAGATGCAAAAGTGAGAGAAATGGAGTTGGGTGGTGAGCTCTTATGTTAAATTCTCTAGAGAAGTAAAGGCTCACCAGATTGCAAAGAATAAGCAGAGTGATAAGAAAGCAGGAGAAAATCTTTTCCAAATGTTTGACAATGAAGGGAAAAGGAAGGATAGCTGGATATAAGAAAAGAGTGAAGAGGTTCCTGATGAATTCAAAATCTAAAGATAAAAGGGAGATTATAAATTAAAAGAGACTAGAAGGATATGCCTTTTGCAATTATTCTTGACCAAGCAAAGAACAGAGATGATCATAAAAGACAAAACAGACAATTTTGATTCCATAAAATTGAAAAACTTTTGCACAAGCAAAATTAATGCAGTTGGAATTGGAAAGGAAACAAGTGGAGAAAATTTGTGCAGTAAATTTTTCTGATAAAGAGTTGATGTATGTAAATATTTTAAAAGATTTATGCAGGATGCTTTGGGCAACACTTTCAGAGCCTGAACACACACACATCCCTTTCCATGGCAAATAAATGGTCAAATGATAGGGAACAGGTCGTTTTCAAAAAAAGAGAATGCCATTGACAACCATATTAAAAAAAAAAAAAAAAAGATTTCAAATCATTAATTAAGGATTTCTATCAGATTGGCAAAAATGAATAAATATAATGACAAAACATTAGAACAGCTGTTGGAGGAAGGGTGCTTTGATGCCCTGTTATTTGAATTGTGAATCAGTCCAACTCTTCTGGAAAGCAATTTGTACCTCTGTCCTAAAAAAATCACTAAATTGTACCCTCTCTCTGATCCATCAATATCACTGTTAGCCATGTATCACTAAGAAGTCAAGGACAGGGAAAGGACCCTTATAAACAAAAATATTTATAGCAGCACTTTTTGTTTGTCGAAAAGAACCATGCCATGAAAAATTACCAAAAGGTTCAGCGAAACCTAGGAATACTTTTATAAACTGACATAGAGTGAAGTGCACAAAACCAGCAAAACAGTTTATACAATGACTTTGTTGTTGTATAGTCATTTCACTTATGTTCAACTCTTTGTAATCCTTTTTGGGGGTTTTGTGGCAGAGATACTGATGTGATTTGCCATTTTCTTTTCCAACTCATTTTACAGATAAGGGAATTGAAGGAAGCAGAGTTAAGTGAATTGAGTAGGCATTTGAACTCAGATCTTCCTGACTCCAGTCCCAGAACTCTATCCATTCTGCCATCTCGCTATCCTAGTATATAAACTAAATGACCTTTAAGGTTTTTTTCCAAATGTGGGATTCTATGCTTTCTATTCATTTTTAAAGTATTAAACTTATATTCTTATGTTATTAAACACTATTTTTACTATGTCTGGGAGTTTCAGCTTTCCAGTCTTTTTCCACTTTACAGAGTTATTGTATATGAAAACTACATTTTAATGATAATACATTGTGGAATGCAAAGTAATGAGATTATTGTAGCACTTGGAATTTCTGTGCCCTTTGTGTAATTGTTTTCTCAACCAGATTACAAGTTCCCTCAGGGTGAAGAGTAGGTCACATAACAACTAACATTTTTAACTACTTTTGCAGAATTGATTCTTCACTATAACCTTATGAAATGGGTAGTGTAGATTGTCATCTTTTTCGGTTTCTGAGTAGAAAACAGTTTCTGAAAATGATTTGCCTTGATCATCCATCTGATTAGTAGATGAGTTGAGATTCAAAGTTGGTTTCCTAGCTCTAAGACCACTGCTCTGTTAGCTTTCACAACTTTTTTCTCAACTGTGCTTGGCAGATAAGTACATACCAACATTTCAGCTTTGCATTTATGTGATAAGTAGATAGAGAACTAAACCTGGAATTGGGAAGACCAAAGTTCTAATCTAGCCTCAGACACCATGAGTATAACCCAAGCTAAGTCTACCATAGTTGCCTCGTTTGTAAAATGGGCATAATAATATTACCTACATCCTAGGCTTATAAAGATCAAATGAGATGACTAAAGCATATATATAATATGCTTTATAAGTGCTAGCTATCATTATTTCCTTTTATACTTAATCTAGCCAAACTGGTCAACATGTTTCCTAATGCCATTTTCATTCTCTGTACCATCTCCTGGCCTTTTTGCCTTTCATCTTTATATCCCAGCACTGATACAATGTCTTTGCTTATAATAGAGACTTAATAAGTGTTTGTTTAATTGAAATTCTTAATGTTTACTGGATTGATAAGCAGCCTTACAATTTATGGTTCTTTATAATTATTTTCCTACAACAACTCTGTGAAGTGATAGTGCAAGGATTATTCTCATTTTCCAGTTTATGTAAATGAAACTTGGAGAAGAAGAAATTACTTGCTTAAAGTTTCTTAATTTAAAATTCTGGCATTTTAAGTGTAAACTTTTATCATTCCCTCTCTATGCCTCACCTTTCCTAAAGCTAATCTTTACTCTCACTCAGACCACCAGCCCTTCCAGTCCTTAATTACTTTCAAAGGTCTTTATTCTTCTCTTCACTTTCCATCTTCTCCAGTTGAACTCTATTGTTACCCTCTATTCTTGAACCCTTTACCCCCAATACTGTCTCGGATCTCTAAATGATTCCTACCACATGCCTCCCCTATTCTTATTCAAGTGCAGCTGAATGAAATGAAGAACCACTGGGTTAATTACCACAGGATTTTGTTAAGTAATCTAAACTGGTCTCTCATTGCAGTAAGGCTATCCTTTTATTTTTCCCCAATTAATTATCTGTCTCACTCCATACAGAAACTATTCTAAGTTATTTCTTAAACCTTCCACACTCCTCTCTCTCTCTTCCTCTCTTCATCTTCTCAGCTGAAAACTTTGCTGTTTTATTGAAAATATTGAGGACATTTGTCATGAGCTCTCTCTTAATTTCATTTTCTAGTTTTTCTTCTCTTGCTCTTCTAATTTTTAAAATCTTTTCTTGTTCTTGTATTTATTTGTTTTGCTGCGGCAATTGGGGTTAAATGACTTGTCTAGGATCACACAGCTAGGAAGTATTAAGTGTCTGAAATCAGGTCCTCCTGATTTCAAGGCTGGTATACCATCTAACTGCCCCTTTTTCTTGTTCTTTTTAAAAAGTCTTTTTTTAGTCCAAAAAATTCTTCTTGGGCTTGTGTCTGATCTGCATTTGTCTCTGAGGCTTTGCTTGTAGATGTTTTTAAGTCATTGCTATCTTCTAAGTTTATGCTTTGAGCTTCTATATCACCATTTGAACTATTTATTATTGGTCAGGTTCTTTTCTTGTTTGCTCATGTTTCCAACCTATTTCATTCTAAGTTTTTCTCAGCTTTCCCCACTCAATTCGGTTTGGTCTTCTTGACTCTACCTCTTTTTTTCTTCATTTCTAAATTCCCTTGACATCATTTTCTTCTTCCTCCTCTTTTCCTCCATTCTGATTAGGTAGACATTTTCCTTACCAAAACTAATCTCTACCTGTACCACAGCACTTTTTTTTTCTTCTGCTTTATTTTTTTATTAAAAGTTTTTTTTTTATTTTCAAAACATGGCATAGATAATTTTTAACATTCACCTCTGCAAAACCTCATGTTCTAAATTTTTTCCCTCCTTTCCCTCATCCCTTTCCCTAGATGGCAAGCAATCCAATATATGCTAACCATATGATTCTTTTATATATATTTCCACAGTTATCATGCTACACAAGAAAAATCAGATCAAAAAGTAAAAAAAAAAAAAAAATGAGAAGAAAACAAACAGCAAGAAAAAGAATGAAAATACTATATTGTGATCCACACTCAGTCCCCATAGTCCTCTCTGTGGTTCTAGATGGCTCTCGTCATAACAAAACCATTGGAACTGGCCTGAATCATCTCATTGTTGAAAAGAGCCACATTCCATCAGAATTGATCATTGTATAATCTTGCTGTGATTGCATAGTTTGCCATGCCAATTTTCAACCTTTTTTTTCTCTGCTGATTTCACATATGCTCAATTCTCCCCATTCTTAAGAAAATTTCAATAGATGCAGCATTTTTTTTTTAACTTTTTATTGACAGAACCGATGCCAGGGTAAATTTTTACAGCATTACAGAAGTGATGCACTCACTTCTCTTCCAATTTTCCCCCTCCCTCCCTCTACCCCCTCCCCCCAATGGCAAGCAGTCCTTTACATGTTAAATAGATTACAGTATATCCTAGATACAATATATGTGTGCAGAACCAAACAGTTCTTTTGTTGCATAGGGAGAATTGGATTCAGAAGGATAAATAACCCGGGAAGAAAAACAAAAATGCAAGCAGTTTATATTCATTTCCCAGTGTTCTTTCTTTGGGTGTAGCTGCTTCTGTCCATCCTTGATCAACTGAAACTGAATTAGCTCTCTTTATCAAAGAGATCCACTTCTATCAGAATACATCCTCAAACAGTATCGTTGTTGAGGTATAGAATGATCTCCTGGTTCTGCTCATTTCACTTAGCATCAGTTCATGCAAGTCTCACCAGTCCTCTCTGTATTCATCCTGCTGGTCATTTCTTACAGAACAATAATATTCCATAACATTCATATACCACAATTTACCCAACCAGTCTCCAATTGATGGGCATCCATTCATTTTCCAGCTTCTAGCCACTACAAACAGGGCTGTTACAAACATTTTGACACATACAGGTCCCTTTTCCTTCTTTAGTATCTCTTTGGGGTATAAGTCCAGTAGAAACACTGCTGGATCAACGGGTATAGATGCAGCATTTTTAACTAGACATACTATATTTGTTCTGTTCTTGGTCAAACTCTTCGAAAAACTGTCTGCATTCCCTGCCTCCACTTCTTTTCTTCTCACTTTTTAGTTCTTTGTTTTCTGGATTCCAGGCTAATCATTCAATTTAAACTACTTTCTCCTGAGTTACTACTGTCTTTTTATTACCAAATCTGATGGTCTTTTCTCAGGCCTAATTTCTCCCATTCTAGACACTTTGTTTTCTGGCTTTTTTGAGACACTACTCTCCTGAGTCTCATCCAATTTTTCTGATGGTTCTTGCTAACTTATCATCTATCTGTCCCATTTCTTTCCAACTATGGTTATTTCCCAAGACTTTGTGCTGGGTCTCCTACTCTTCTCTGTGTACTCTGTGGGTAACTTCATCAACTTCTCTGGGTTTAGCAACTCTAGATTGATGACTCAAATCTATATAATAGGGACCCTCTGGCTTTCCCCCTGAATTTCAATTCTTCCTCACCCCTAATTCCTTTTCAGACATTTGAGAGGTCTTGGAATATCCAAAATGTAACTCATCATTACCCTTAATTTTTAACTTTCTTACACTCTTCCCTATTTTTATGAGATGTACCATCATTCTAGTAGTCTAAGTTCATAAACTTGGCTTTATGTGATTTGATTTTTTTATATTTATTTGATTCCTTCCTCTGCCTTATTTTATGTATCCAATCAGAATATAAACTACTTGTCAAGATGATAGTTTATTAATTGTATTTGTATCCCCATTGCTTAGCATAGTGCCTGGTATTTAGTAGGTGCTTAATAAATACAATTAATTTGCTGATTGAGTGTCCTATCTGGGAACCTAATCTCTTCTGACTCTAAATGTTCAGGGTTCTTTTCATAATTCCTTAATGTCTCTACCTTTCTTTAAAATCCTAAAGAAAAGAAAATAGAAAAACAATAATAATGGGGCTAGAAAACAAATATTAAATTTATCCCAAGAAAGTCAGTGAAAAAACTACCTTAGATAATTCTTTGTTCCCCTCTTTAGTTTTATATATTCTTGGATATGATTGATATTGTGTCTTTTGTGTTTTTCCTTGTCTTGTCCAATTCTTTGTTAACCCTATCAGAAGTTTTCTTGATAAAGATACTGGAGTGGTTTGCCATTTCCTTTTCCAGCTCATTTGACAGATGAGGAAAATGAGGCAGGGTTCAGTGACTTGCCCAGGGTCACACAGTTACTAAGTGGCTGAGGCTAGCTTTGAACTCAGAAAGATGAATCTTCCTAACTCCAGGCTTGTCACTCTTCCACTATATTATCCAATTTTTACATAGTGTTTCTATAAATGCTGATTTTTCAGACTATTAAGACACATGGAGATTTAAATTCCAGAAGCAGGTAATAATCAAGTAAATATGATCCCTAGAAAAACCAAACCTCTTAATCAGTATCCTCTTATCAGTATATCAGTAACCTCTTAATATGTAGATATTCCTTCCAGTGATGCAGATCATAGTTCATCCAATCTTGTTTATCTTTTACTTTTGTTCTCCCCTTAAGTTTTCCAGGGGTCATTCAGAAAGCCTTTTTTGATTTTTTTATGACATTGTGAAAATATTAGTGAAGCACATAGACTATCTAGTTGTCAGTCTTTGCAAGATATATTTCAACATTTATGATTTCAGCATGGTTGGCTTTTATATATTCTTTCTTTCTCTCTCTCTCTCTCTCTATATATATATATATATATGTGTGTGTGTGTGTGTGTGTGTGTATATCTGAAAACTTTAAGACATAAATTTGATAGTCAGGTTTTTGATAAATGTGCATTTGGTTTCAGAAAAAGCCTGAGATTAGTCAGATCTTACTATCAACCATTCATTCTAATATCTTTACTTATTTTTTATTAATATGTTTTCTGTCTATTTCTTATAGCCAGTTGGACACTTTGTAAACTTAAGATACCTAACAAGCTTGGCTTCCTCTAGCAGTGATGTAGTTTGAGTTTGGGGAATAAAGTAGATAATTTTTTCACTTAGCCTTTATTTTCTCTTCTCCTTTCCCCCCACTTTGCCAATGAAAAAGAGTAAGAAGAACTTTTAAACAAATATGCATAGTTAAAGCAAAATAAATTCCTATGTTATCAGTGTCCAAATTTTGTATGTCTTATTTTGTGTTTTTAGTCTGTCACTCTCCATCAAGGGGAGGTATAATTCATCTTTCTTCGTTTGGAATCATAGTTGATCATTTCATTGATAACTATTGGAACATTCATATTCCCCAAAGACATAAAAGAAACAGAAAAAAGATTCATATGTACAAAAACATTTATACCAAAACAAACAACTCTGAAAGACTTACTAACAGTGATTTCACAAGTGATGATGTAGTCTCATTTCCTGAAAGAGAAGTGTGATAGATTCAAGATTTAGAATGAGACATATATTTTCGAACATGACCATTGTGGGAATTTATTTTGCTCAATCATGTATGTATATTTGTTACAAGGGTTTTGTTTTTCGTTTTTCTTCTTCAGTGAGGTGGAAAGGAATTTAGTGTGGAAAAGAAATTCCATTCTTGTCAAGTAAAAAAAAAAAATTATAATTTTGAAGAAAAAAAGAAACAGCTTGACCAAACACTGTTGAATACTGTCTATATTTTTTGGTCCTTGAAAAACTATACATTTATATGTGTGTGTGTGTGTGTGTGTGTGTGTGTGTGTACACACACACATATATCACATTCTGGAAGCAATGCAAAAAGATTACAGTTAGTACTTTATTCACTGTAATATATAAATGACATAGTTTTTTCTTATTTGTCTTTTCTGCTCAAATAGATTGTAAATGCTTTGATAAATAGATACTGTTCTCTAGTTTTATATGCTACCAAAAACACCTATAATTTAATTAGTTCATATTAGTTTTGAAGGCTATAGGTAATTTGAATTTCTGTGTCTCAAAAAATAACTTAAAATAGAAACAAATCTTTGGGTATACCTAAGATAAGTGTAATATATTCTAATTTTGAATTTTATTTATTGAATTGTTATATCCTCTTTCTTCTGAAGAACTCAGTTTGTTATTTCAGCATATATTATTTTGGAAGGGTTAGCTGTTTTGTAGTCTGCACTAGTAGAATCAGTGAGGAAGCATCATAGCTGGATCAATATCAGCCAGTACACTTCCACTCTTATCTCATGAGAAAGAAGTAATTAATTCGTATGATATTGACTTAATTTATGATATATGGTTGATAATACTGTATTATTTTAAGTAACTTAGAACACCAGTTATAGTAGTTGCTTTAGTGTAATTTAAAGAGTACATAGTTATTAATGTATGAACTTAATCCACTTCATGTAGTTGAAGTACCTGCTTAAATGAGTTATAATGATGAAGATGGTTGGCTGAATGCCAGTGAGGAATTTGTTAGTATCATCAAAGCAAGTTTGGTTCTTTTTCATTTCTTAAATTTGGTTTTTCTAGGGATCATATTTACTTGATTATTACCTGCTTGTGGAATTTAAATCTCCATGTGTCTTAATAGTCTGAAAAATCAGCTAGTAATGAATGTATTGTTTATTAAATAAATCCTTTGCAAGGAGAAGTTAGGTGGCATAGTGGATAGGGGCACTGGGCTTGGAAACATGAAAACTCATCATCCTAAGTCCAGATCTTCATTCAGATACTTACTAGCTGTATGACTGGGCAAGTCACTGTTTGCCTCAGTTTCCTCATCTGTTAAATGAGCTGAAGAAGGAAATGTTAAACCAT
The DNA here is from genome assembly GCF_016432865.1 of Antechinus flavipes. Taxonomy (NCBI): domain Eukaryota; kingdom Metazoa; phylum Chordata; class Mammalia; order Dasyuromorphia; family Dasyuridae; genus Antechinus; species Antechinus flavipes. The sequence goes on along the minus strand of NC_067401.1, from coordinate 138,039,080 downwards.
TCCATTATTTTTGGCAATATCATGAAGAATTAGACATGACCGGACAACAACAAAATTGTGCTATGTGGACTATACAGACTTAAATCACCAACTTAAAAGAATGCTTCTTGAAACTTTGAAATTATTTCAAGGACTAAGACTATTAATATGTATAATCAGATGGTAGATTCTGTAAGGACAAAAATAGTATCTTTTGTGTGTCCTATTATTAGGTCATATTAAATCCATGAATTAAATCCTTCTTTTAGAGTTGACTGTTCTTTATTAGTTTCCTGGGTCAGCTTTGGTTTTAAATTGTTTATCTTGATAAACAATTGAAATATCCCAAAAATTCCAATATTTCAGAAAATGAGTCGGCAATAATAGATGCAGTATAGTATAGTAAATAGAGTGTTAGGCTTGGAGTTCCATAACCTTGATTCATATTCTGCTTCTGTCACTTACTAGTTTTATATTACTGAACAAGTTACTTGACCACTCAACCTCAGTTTCCTTAATTATAAAATAAGGAAAACAGATAACAAGCATTGTTAGGTTTACTAAGTGACAGATATTTGTATTCCTGGAATGCAGAAAAAAAGAAAATACAAATCCTGCCCTCAAATAGTTACATTGTAATGGGGAAAAGATGGCATAAAAGCAGTGTGAGGTTAGGAAGGTACCTAAATAGGGACTCTGTGATAACTGTGATAACTTATAGAGCGTCTGAAGCATAGCTAGCATTGAAACATGATCAGCCTTAGTCTGTCCCCAAAATGGAGGTACTCGCCATCCCTGGGTTCCCCTTTCCCAAAGAAGGAGGCATGGCAGAGGGCTGTTACAGAAGGCTTCAGTTGTTGAGGGAAGTTCCAAGGTGAGAAGATAGACTGAGTCATGGTGGCAAAGTCCCAAAGAGGCAGAAGCACAGGCAGAGAAGAGAAACAATAATATCTATTTCACAGGGTTAGGGTAAGACTGAATGGGAAAAATATGTGTGTGTGTGTGTGTGTGTGTGTGTGTGTGTGTGTGTGTGTGTGTGTGTTTTGTCAGCTTTAAGGCAGTATATAAATGTAAGCTTTGTTTATAACCACAATAAAAAATAATGCATGTTACAAAAGATTGAAAACTACCAACTAAGGAAGCACAAAGTAACTATTATGAGTATACTAATAGTTTTATATGTGTGCATGTTTGTATGTAGTTTTAATGTAGTTTAGGGCAATAGGTTTTGACAATTTTCTTTGTTTCTAGTTTTAAAGACCACAAATATAATATTGTCTGCACTAATACAAAAACCAGCTCATTTGTAGCAACGCAGCAAAACTTACTAATCATGTAGCTTAGTTTTTTGTTTGGGGAAAAAAAAAGAATCCTAAGTCCCTAACATAGTAATTACTGGCTTTCTCTAAGTACTTGGTATAATGAGTAATGGAAATTACTGAAAAGAAAACTTGTCGTGGATCCCTTGAATGTTATATATAGATTGGAGATTACATAACTAGAATATCAACTACACAAGTTCGGGAATGTGTTATAACAGTCTCAGAAGAAAGTACTTGCAAATAGCAAGCACTCAGTAAAAATCTGTTGAATGTGTGTAGTGTATGTAGTCAAGTTACTTTCCTTACCTGCAAGTTACTCCTTCTGGGCCCTTTAAATAGTGTATGTACTACATGGTGTATGAGGGATCCAGTCATCTTAAAATAATGTTTGTCAGATAAATTTAGTGCTTGTCATAATTAGGAAGTAGTGGCATTTAATATTTTTCCTTTTCTCTGCTCTTCTTTGTAGATAAGATGCTCCGAGACATTTGCAGTGCTCTTCAAAAGAAAAAGCTCTAATGCTCTACTCTTGCCATAATACCAAACATCTTTGATTTTACTTTGGTGCTGAAACACTGGAAGAATTGCATGTAGGCTCTAAGAGGAGAATCTGTCCCTTTTTAATTTTATCATTCTATGGGAATAGAACGGGTTTTCTCTCTTATTACCCACCCTATTTTAAAGCTGCTTCACCACCTTTTAAACTGTTTGATGAATCAGACTTTTTGCCAATGAGCCACACAGCCAATTCTTGCCAAGAGCTGGTTGAAAACTGTGCCGTGCATGTAGCAGGGATGGCACAAGAAGACAGCCATCGTGGTCAAGTGCCATCCACATTTTATCATGGTGCCAACCAGGAACTTGACCTGTCCACCAAAGTGTACAAAAGAGAGTCAGGAAGCCCTTATTCTGTTTTAGTGGACACCAAAATGAGCAAACCACATCTTCATGAAACAGAAGAACAACCTTTTTTCAGGGAAACCAGATCAGTGGCTGAAGTCCGTGCAGTTAAAGAAGACCAAGAGAATTCTGATGACATGGAAGAAGAAGAAGAAGAAGTAACTTATAAAAGGGAACAGATTATAGTAGAGGTAAACCTTAACAACCAAACATTAAATGTATCTAAAGGGGAGAAAGGTGTTTCCTCTCAGTCCAAAGAGACTCCAGTTCTTAAAACCAGCAGTGAGGAGGAAGATGAAGAAAGTGAGGAAGAGGCCACTGATGATAGTAATGACTACGAAGAGAATGAACGGCAAAAGAAAAAGGAGAAGAGAGTGGAGAAAGTCAGTGTTGCACAAAGAAGAACAAGGAGAGCTGCTTCAGCTGCCGCAGCGACCACTTCCCCTACACCCAGAACAACCAGAGGCCGGAGGAAAAGTGTAGAACCTCCCAAGCGTAAGAAGAGGACTGCAAAGGAGCCAAAGGCACCAGTGCAGAAAGCTAAGTGTGAAGAGAAAGAAACTTTGACTTGTGAGAAGTGTCCCAGGGTGTTTAATACACGCTGGTACCTGGAGAAGCACATGAATGTCACTCATAGGCGCATGCAGATCTGTGACAAATGTGGCAAGAAGTTTGTCCTGGAAAGTGAGCTATCTCTCCATCAGCAAACAGACTGTGAAAAAAACATCCAGGTAGGTTTGGTCAACAAGAAGGCAGCCCTAGAGCAATACTTAGTTCTACAGACTTCTCTGATATATGCTCAAGAGAACAGAGAATAGAGACTAGAGTTAAGTTTTCAGTAGTTGTATATTTTAATTTTTCAGCACTAGGGTCTCATATTTTAGAGTCAAAACTTAAAATATAAACTGACACCAAAATTTGGAGAAATAAGAAGAAAGCTATTTTGTAAGAAATTCTCTAATTAGTTCTTAGCTGGTCACCTTTTAAGTCAGGTGCACTTTCTTATAATAATACAAATAGTTGAAGATCTTAAAGGTTTAGAGATCATAGGGAACATCAGGTAGATGGAAAGAAAAAGGGAGAAAGATGTCATATTTGGGTGCAGCAAAGGAAGTAACATTCTTAATGACTTCAGATAAGTGAAAGTAAAAAAGATTTCCAGGAATGAGCTTGCTTTCACCTGTGGAGAACTAACAAGTATAAAATTGAAAAACTAAGCCCATAAGAATAGCTAAACTTTAAAGGCTGAGTTGGTGAAAAATAAGTTATAATCTACTTACATAAAGTTTTAGTACAATGTTATTAATCAGTAAGTAATGAAACTACAAATGACACAGATTAATGGATCTTAATAGATTGTTATAGTAGGATTGAGAAGTGTTCTAATTAATAACATTGGATTCCTTTATGTATATACATGAATATATTCTAATGAATATTTACTAAAAGCTAAACCTGTTTTAAGAAAGATTATTCCTTTTTGGGATGTAAAAGTAGAAATATTTTAAAGCTTTTAAAAGAGTGAATTTATTTTTCTGCAAAACCTTTCATATCAATTGCTAATAGATATAGCTTTCTGTCTTCAGTCCCACTTGTTGACCTCCAACAGTTGAAATCTTTGCTTTACTTTATTTTTATGTGATTTTTAATATTTGTGTTATCTTTGGTATTTTCATCACCTTCACTTCTGAATATATTCCTATCCCATTCAGTGACCCATCCCTTATAACAAAGGATAGAAAAGGGAGGAAAAATCTGCTATTCTTTTGAGAGAGAAGTTTCTGACTTTGTTTTAATTTGAATTATCCCAACCAAAGGGAATGCTGCACAATACTGCACTCTAGAGGTAAAATTGAAGTCCTGTGACCACTGGTTTCTGATTAGTGTTGAAAATTATCATGATCTTCAAAATTATCTTTCATTCTTTTAATTTACTATAAACTTCAGAAAAGTATAGTTTATAAGCAGATACTAAGGAAATACTTTTTTAAAAAAGTAATTGTCACTTTGCCAAACGTTAATTATGCATACAAACATGTTTGTAGGTCTTCATAAACAAAATCTGTTAGAAAAACAATCTTGTGTTTCACTCTCACTTTGTTCTCATTTATAGAAACTTAGTGTTTCTAGTAATATGAGAGATGATAAAAATCATAATGACTTGTATGTAGAGTGGTATATTTTTTTCCACAGAAGTCTGTTGGGTAAGTTGTAGCTTTTCTTAGAGCAATATATTGGCACCTATAGATGTTTCTTATCAACTCTGCCTAGACTTGTTTTTGATGAGAGCTGATATTCTTGAATTCAAGTACTAGCATGATTACTGTGTGTTCTTAATGATTCCCAAGAATTTTCTGGACTTGATCACTTTTACCAGGAACATTTTGTTCCTATTTAATATGTCTGTAGGGAAGAGAGAGCCCACCATTGAATTCAGTGGTAACTCAAATGCCGAAAGACAAGCTAGTGCAAGGATAGTACTGCAGCGAGAGATCTGAAATTTATATTGGAAAATAACTGTTGTAGTTTACATTGATGAGTTTGAACCAAGCTGTGTCAAAGGAAAGCATTTAATAGTTATAATTAGTTCTGATGAAAAAGGCTATATATGGTGAGTTTTAAATTAATCCAATTTGACAGAGTGGAATAGTGGCATTGTTATTCAGCATATATTATGAGGGGTTTCATTTTTCTACACAATATATTTATTACACTAATTAGCTCTCTTTAGGCTGTTAATAAAAGTAATTTGAATCCTTTTAGCACAGTCCAACTGGCCTTGCAAAGAAAGTGACACAAAAGCATGTTGAGAGCCTAGAAAAGTCTAGTTGCTCTGGGATAGTAAACAGTTTGCATATTAAGGATTTGGAGTTCCTTCAGCAAGAGCTAGCTGTCTATACCACTAATAAGATACTAGCCAGACAATAGATATCTCAATGCAAGGACAACTCCCCATTTCTTCTTGCTTTAGTTTTTGTTGTTGTTGTTGTTGTTGTTGTTGTTGTTGTTGTTGAGTTGTTTCGGTCCTCTCTGATTCTTCTGGAGAAGGAAATGGCAAACTACTCCAATATCTTTGCCAGTAAAACTCCAAATGGGGTTCACAAAGAGTTGCCTTAGTTTAGTAGTTGTTAATAAATCTCCCAAAATGTATCTGAATGATGATACTTAGTAAATAGAAAATATAGAGTATTTAGTGTTTGGGAGAAATTCAGTTAGAACCTCAGCTCTATCAGGAATTGGGTTTCTCTGGATTTGTGGCTTCTGCCATAAATTAAAAACTCAAATGTTCCTTCTGCCAGCAGGCAAATGCAGCTTCTTTTGAGCTGTAAAATTTTCTTTCTGTTTATCCCACTCACATAGTGCGTTTCCTGTAACAAATCATTCAAGAAGCTCTGGTCCCTTCATGAACATATCAAGATTGTCCATGGATATGCAGAAAAGAAATTTTCCTGTGAGATTTGTGAGAAGAAGTTCTACACCATGGCTCATGTGCGGAAGCACATGGTTGGTGAGTTCTTCCTGCCACTACTTCTGTTCTCTTTATCCTCTTATGCTTGTAATTTTCCTTGTTTACAAGACTTTTCTTTCTGCCCATCATGGACCAAGATTGGGAGAGCTGCCTTATTTCAATCATCCTTGACTTACTGAAACTAAATGGAAAAAGTCTTGAGTCCTATAAGCATCAAATAATAGTTCTTTTTTTAAAAAAATCTTGATTTTTTTTGTTTTTATATCACCATTTCCAAATATATTAAAAAATGAGAAGGAAAAGAAACAACAAAATTAACCAATACTTCATCTGAGTCTGACAATGGATGCACTGCTCACATCAGTAGTTGCCCACTAGAGAAAAGGCACATTTCCTCTCATCTCTTCTTTGGAACCAAGCTTGGTCACTATAACTGCAGTTCAGTTTCTTTTTATTGTTCTTCCCACTCACATTGTTGTAGTCATTAGTGTATATTGTTTTCCTTGTTCTACTTACTTCACTTTGTATCAATTCATATAAGTCTTGCCAGTCTATAAATATTTTTAATGGAAAATGGGGCTTTTCTTTCTACCTTTGACCTCATCACTGCACTGAGATCTTTGGGTCAGAAGTATGGATGTTTTAGTGACTTTCTTAACATAATTACAAAATGCTTTCCAAAATGGTTGGACCAGTTTGTTCATGTGCCTGACTTCCTCAGTCCTTCTAACATTTAACTGTTCATATCTTTTGTCATCTTTTTTTTTTTGCTGACTGTGAGGTGAAATCTTAAAGTTGTTTTAATTTGCATTTCTTTTATTATTAGTGATTTAGTGCAATCTTTCATATGATTGTTAATATTCTTCTTTTAAGAACTAGTTGTATGCTTTGACCACTTTATTGTGGAATAACTCTTAGTCTTACACATTCATATTAGGTCCCTATATATCTTAAGAATAAATTCCTTATCAGGGATGTTTAACATGAATATTTATTTCCCAGTCTGTAGCTTCACTTCTAATCCTAGTAGCACTAATTTTTGTTACTGCAAAACTTTTCAATATCATGTCATTGAAATTATCTATTTTATCTTTTTATCTGATTGCATCTCTCCCTTGTGTGGTAAGACTTGTTCCCTAGCTATAGCTGTGAAGATACTGGATCTATTTCTCTTCTAATTTTTCTATGGTGTGACCTTGAATATTTAGTTCACCTGGCAGCACTTCTTTTATGATATGGTTCTCCCCTTTCCTATTTCCTTATCTCCCCTTTTAAGTATCATTTGTTCTTCTATTCAGGATATTGTTATTAATGCTTAAAAAATAATTCAAGAAATGGGAATATAGTTTTATAATAATAGAACATATTTTTCCCCATATGATGTTTTGGGTGAACTTAGTATTCTGAGTATAAATGCATTCTGTGTTGCAGCACATACAAAAGATATGCCATTTACATGTGAAACCTGTGGAAAGTCATTCAAACGCAGTATGTCACTCAAGGTGCATTCCCTGCAGCATTCTGGAGAGAAGCCCTTCAGATGCGAGGTGAGGAAATCACCATTACATAGAAGAAATGCAGAAGGGAATAGTTTTGGGATATTTGGCACTATTTCTTGACAAAGAGACATATAGCTCAGTTCAAAAATTGAATGTTTCTACAAAATCTTAAGAAATATACCCTAGACAATATGTTTAACCACTATTTGAATAGGATTCTGTATCTTTGTGGGGAGGAATTTGTCTATATTACTTAAAATTTTATTTTTAACATACTATGAACATGCTCTGTTATTAAGCTTTCTTGGATTAGGTCTATGTTTAGGAAATGATACCATTGCCACTTTTATCACTTTATGTTTGTTCCTTCAGCAGCAGAGCTTGGTTCAATACATCAGACTAACATATAAGGATTTTTTCTTCTTTTGTTCATTAGTAATTCACTTACAGACAAAGCAAAGTAAGAGATATTAAGGCATTCCCATTTTGATAGCTCAATTTCAGAGAAATGTTAGGAAATGCTGGGGATGGACAAGTTTTTGTTATATACTACTGCTTAAGTATAACTGTTATGCCCATCAACCAGTATGATTTAAGATTCTTTCTGCTTTGTCTAATACAGAACTGTGATGAAAGGTTTCAGTACAAGTATCAACTTCGCTCTCACATGAGCATCCACATTGGACACAAACAGTTCATGTGTCAGTGGTGTGGCAAGGACTTCAACATGAAACAGTACTTCGATGAGCACATGAAAACACACACTGGTAAGGACGTCTTGAGAAAGATACAAATACTTTGTACCCATGTTTTATGTTTTTTATGATATTATGGTATAGGGATGGGGAATAGCAGCTACCTGCTAATTCTAAATCAGAAATATGTATCATACCAGATATAACTTTTTGGCAAACAAAATTGATATAAGAAAAGACTAATTTAGGGGCAGCTAGGTGGTATAGTGGATAGAGCACCAGCCCTGGAGGACTGAGTTCAAATCTGGCCTCAGACACTTTATACTTCCTAGCTCTGTGACCCTGGGCAAGTCACTTAATCCTAATTGCCTCAGCAAAAAAAGAAAAGAAAAGACTAATTTGTAAATTAGAACATTAGGATATGATTATTCATTTGAAAGAAGAATTTGATTTACTGAAGTAGTTCTCACTACAATTCTTTTAAATAATGAATTCTTTTAGTTTAAAATGATAAAATTTATCAAAATTTTGTTTTCACACAACTTTTCAGGAATACATCTTTTAAGTAAAATGAGGTGTGACTACAATGGTTTTAAAAGTCAATTTGTATGTTTATAAAAACATATGGATAGCTTAGTATTTGAAAACATTTATAGCATTTACTTGAACTTGGTATTCTGTGAGCAGATTAACATCCACAGACATAATTCCTTTCCTCCCTCCCCCAAAAATCCTCAGATTATTATTTTGTCTTAATCTTTATTTTTCCATTTAAGCTTGGGCTTTTTTTATTCTATATTGAGCCTATTTATTTGCAAATTACTAGTTTTCTCAGTTAAATTCAGTTGTCACACTTTAGTTTGTTCATAGAATGATAGCTCCAGAACCTTAAATTATTTTAAAGGATTTCTTGTCTTTAGGCAAATGAATATCTATATGGAAAGGAGATAGAAGAAGGGGAAGAAAGGTCTGGGATGACTTGGCTTGATTTCTGAACTAAACAGAATTGGCCAGAGAAATATTTACTCTTGTTATATGCTATTGTGGCTATACATGGTGTGCTAAAGTCTTAGTATAAGTTTAAATTTATTAAGGTTTGGTTTTAGTTGGCTTATTTAAGTTTATTAAAGCTTAATTATTAAAAACTTTTGGAACAGCTTGTATTATTATGAGAAGATCCCGTCAAAGTTTAGTAATTAAAGTGTTTGCAGAACCATGAACAGTGCTTAGCTAGCCAAATGGCATTTCAGAGGATGGATGACATTCTGAAGCCTATAAATTCAGCTAAAGAGCAAAATATAACAGTTAACCTGATGCTCATTTTAAAACCTGTTGATTTCTTCCCCTTCTTCATCCTTTCTTTTCTTTCTTTGACTCTTTCTCCCTCCTTTCCTTCCTTCTACCTCTCCACTGCTGGTATAAGCCATTTACAATAAATCATTGTTTTTTCCCTTGATCTCCAGAAATAATTCTGTAACTTAAGGTATTATCAAGTATTAAGTGTTGTGGTCCAAATGCTAAGAATAAAAGACAAAAATAAAACAGTCCCTGTTTTCATAGATTATGTTCTATCAGGAGAGACAAAATATACACAAAATAAATGCAAGTTTTGAGAGACAGGGCATTAATAGCAGGGATCATGAAAGAGTTCATGCAAATGGTGTTACATGAGCTAAGTTTTGAAAAAAAAACTCTGAATTCTAAGAGATTGGAGTAAGGAAGGAGTACATTTCAGGCATATTGGACTGTCAGTTGAAAGGCATGTTTACTGGAAATGGTGTGTTTTGTGAAGAATAGCAAGTAGGCCAGTTTGATCAGACTGTAGAAAATAGGAAGTAATATGTAATGAGGCTAGAAAAATAGTAAGGACCAGGTTGGAAAAGGCTTTGAAGAACAGAAAAGAAATAACAGGGAGCTAATAAAATTTGTCAGGTAGAGAAGTGACATTGATCAGAGCTTGTTCGTAGGAAAAATATCTCTTTATTGTCCATTCCCTTATGTTTTGTCACCTCATCTGTCAATTTCTTCACTATGCTTTATCAAAATCTCTCACAATTTAATCAGTCAACAATTATTTACTGATTTAAAGTATATTTAGATGGTGCTTGGACATTGTGGGAAAAATAAAAAATAGAAAAGTTCTTCTATCACCCTATTTCTTCCAATCTTAATCTAGTCTTGTTGGAAAGACAAGACAAATTTACATGAAATTATTTCAAATAATATATGATAATACAGAGAAGGGGAGATCAAATAGGAAAAGAATAATTGGAGAAGCCTTCACATAGAAGATGGCCTTAAAATTAGGACTTGAAAAATGACTAGAGTGAGGATCATCAAATTGAGAGTTGGATCATTCCAGAGAAAAGGAAGAACACGAGTGAGAACAAAGAGATAAGGATAGTAATGATGTCTAGCATGGAGAGCTACTGGCAAGTAGTGAGAAATAATGTTGGATTGATAGAACAAAGAATTTTATTGAACTTTTTATAAATAAAAGAGTTAGACTACAAATAGAAATTGCTGAACTAGATAACCTGTTATGGCTCTTTCCAGATTTACATCTTGAGATCCTATGATAAATGAGAATTCAAAGTAGCATAATGAAAATGACAGTTTTCAGAAAGATCATTGGAATTGGAGGGGGAAGTCTTTAATTGAGGAGGAAGCTACTATGATAATCCAGGAATTAAAGAAATAAGGGTCTAGGTGGTGTCAATAGAAATAAGAAAGTATTGATATAAGAGATATTTTGGTTTGTTTTTGCTGAAGCAATTAAGAGTTAAGTGACTTGCCCAGGGTCATATAGCTAGGAAGATTTGAACTCAGGTCCTCCTGACTTCAGGATTGGTGCTCTATCTACTGCACCACCTAGCTGCCCCTATAAGAAATATTTTGAAGGAAAATGACTTAAGATTTGATGTGCTAACTGACTGGATATATATAGTTCTCTCTCTCTCTCTCTCTCTCTCTCTCTCTCTCTCTCTCTCTCTCTCTCTCTCTCTTTCTCTCTCTCTCTCTGAAGGCACAGTTGTATCAGAAATACCTGAAAAGTGGGGAGGTGAACCTGAGCAATTGGAAGAATGATGTTGGACAAATGGAAACATTTGAAGGGGGAATTGGTTATACAAGAAAATGATGAGCTTGAGTTTTCTATATGTGAATTTGAAATGGGAGGCTATCAAAGTGATAATAATGCCCAGCCAAAAGTAAAAGATATGATAATGGAGCTAAAATGAAATTTATGTTTGAAAATTATTAGGGGAGGTTTTGGGGAAGATGGTGGAGTAGGTCAGTAAATTTTAAGTTCTTCAGATTTCCCCCCACAAACAGAACAGATTTGTGCCTAAGGGTAAGCATGAATTGGTGAAAAATCAAGACTTGGAGCAGAATAGGGATCCTCATGGCACAACCCAAGAAAATTCAAAGAAAGATCCCAGGCCAGGGATTAACCATGTGAAATGAAAACACTTCAGGCTAGTTCCCCAGAAATACCACATGGGGAACCCTGAGGCTAGAGAGGTTTGACTGGAGTCTCAGCAGGAACCACAGAATCTTTCACCTCCCAACGTGCATGTGGAGTTTGGGGTCTGAGTCGGGGAAGACTGAGGAAACCTTCAGCTGATTAAAAGTGCCAGGCCCAGTTGTGCTACAGAGACAAGAGACCTGAGCAGGAAAGAGCCAGTGCACCAGTGTGTGCAAAAGCAGGGTGAGGCTGGTATTGTAGGAAGGTAAAATATTTAGTTTGGGGTTCCAGGTCAGAGGAGAGAGCTGAAGTGAAACTAGAGGAACAATTCTATCACCCCACAATTAGAGGTGCTTACACTAATACTTCTGATTTAAAAAAAAAAAAAATGAACCAGCAAAGAAGAAAGAACCCAACAATAGAAAGTTACTATGGAAATAGGAAAGACCAGGGTTCATCCTCAAAGGAAGATACTGAAGTTAAAAAAAAAAAAAAAAATCCAAGAAAAACAAAAATATTGTGGGGAAAAGTTAACCAACTAGAAAAGGAAATAATCTTTTAAAATAATAATAATAATAGTTTTTAATTTTTCAATATACATGCAATGATAGTTTTCAACATTTATCCCTACAAAAGTTTGTGTTCCAAATTTTTCTCCCTTTTTTTCTCCCCTCCCCCAGACGGCAAGCAATCCAATATAGGTTAAACTATGTGTAATTTTTCTAATCATATTTCCATGTTTGTCATGCCATGCAAGAAAAATAAGATAAAAAAGAAAACAAACAACAACAAAGGTGAAACTACTCTGCTTTAATCCACATCAGTTGCTATAGTTCTCTCTCTGGATGCATATGGCATTTTCCATCACAAGTCTGTTGGAATTGTCTTGAATCACCTTATTGTTGAAAAGAGTTAAGTCTGTCACAATTGATCATCACATAATCTTGTTGTTGCAAGATACAGTCTTGAAAGACTAAAATAATTCTTTAAAAATTAGACTTGGGCAAGGGAAAGTCAGTGAAGTTATAAAACCAAGAAATAACAATGAAAAAATATAAAAAAATGAAAAAATAAAACATAATGTTAAATACAATAAAAACAACAGATCTGGAGAATAGATGAAGAAGAGCAAATATAAGAATGATTGAACTACCTGAAAGCTGTGACCAAAAAAGAACCTTGACACAATAATACAAAAAATAATCTAAGAAAATTGTCCTGGAGTGATGGAACATGAGGAGAAAGTAGAAATAGAAAAAAATCCATCAATCACTATCTCAAGGAGATCTTTTATGGAAAATACATAGGAATATTATTGTACAATTCAATTGTAGAAAAACAATTCAAATATATTAGAACTACAATTGGAATTGTGCAGGACTTATAGCTACAATAAAAAATTGCAGGTTCTGGAATCATATATGCCAGCAATCAAAAGAACTAGGCTTATGGCCAAAAATATCTCATCTAGCTAAATTATCCATAATATTGAATTAAAAAAAAAATATTCAATGAACATGCACATTTTCAAGACTCAACCAAAATCGAACTCAGTAGAAAATTTAACATTTAAGAGCCAATATCAAAGATCAGTTTCAAGGAACTTAACATGAACAAAATACATGGAAATGTATGCTCTATGTTGAACATCAGCAATTTGGTAACTCAAAAGAAAAATTAAGATAGGATTGAATATATGATTTGACTCTATAAAGTAAAACCACCTAGAAAAAAGTAGAAATAGTAGTTATATTATACAAATGAAGAATAGACATAGAGGCATTAATGGGAGGAGGATGGCTTGTAGTTCTGACAACCTATTCACATCAGGAATGGATTAAATAGGCAGTGCTACACATATACCATAAAGGATATAGCATCTTTCAAAATTTATAAAGAAATAAGGGGAGAGGGATGAGCAAAGGGAAAAGCAAGGAATGGGAGAATAAGACAAGGTAGAAATACATGCATTGTGGGTGAGGGGAAGTTAAGTAATAGCCAGGCAAATTAATGAGCAGAATTAAAACAAGAGTTAGCAGAGATAGGAAAGAAGAGATATAGCAAACACAACAAGAATCAGTACAGCTAATAATCATTGATGTTAGACAAAAGTCAAAGATTCAGTCAAGAGAGAAATCTACATTATGTCAGCCATACTAATACTATTTTTAGATGCAGGGGCAGGTACGTGTGTGCGTGTGTGTGTGTGTGTGTGTATGTATATGTATATGTATATATAAATATGTGCTTAACTATAGCCTTATAGCCTGCTTGGGGGAGGTAGAGGAATAAAAGGGGGGAAAAAAGAATAAAGTAAAAAAAGTGTGCAGCAGAGAACAAAAGAACAACTCACAAGGAAACAAAGAAAAGTTGGACACCCATGAACATCGTTTCTTTTACTCTTATATATCCTTTCTTGAACTGGTAATTTATTGTTAAATATTTTCAGTCTTTCCCAATGTTCTGCTGAAACCTATTTTATTCTCCTTTTCATTTTTCTTTTTTTCTATTCTGTCCTAATTTAAAAAGAAAGAAAATTACCAGCTTAGCAGTGGCAATCAAAGTCATAAAAATGTTTAAGCGATATCAGGCGAGAGACTTAGAGAAAGACGAACAACTCGGAGACAAAAAGAGTCAGTAAAAGCAAGAGGTTAATTAGAGAAAAAGCCAAGATAGTATAATTTTTAAAGGAAAAAGATAGTTTTGTAGAAAGAGAACATTGGTGATTATTTTAAATATAATAGAGAGGTAAAGTAAAATGAGCACAGAGGAAGAAGAACATGAATTGTCAAAAAGGAAATCATTAATGACATTAAAGAGAACATATTCAGGAACTTTGTAAGCCAAATTACTAGGGTTAAAGATTCTTTAAAGCAGCTAGGTGATATAATGAATAGAGTTCAGGAGTCAGAACCACCTGAATTCAAATCTATCCTCAAACACCAACTGTGTGGCTTTGGGCAAGTCACTTAATCTTGTTTGCCTTAGTTTTCTTATCTATTACAGTATCAGAAAAGTATCAGACACAACTGAAAACAACTAAACAACTTTAAAAAAAAAAAAAAGACAGATTACTTAGTGATGGAAATAGGGATACTAACTATAACCCACTCATTTAAAGATTTTTAGCAGTAAAAGGGGAAAGAAGTTGAATAATATAGAGACAATGGGAGGTTTGGTTTGTTTGTGGGTTGTTTTTTTTTTTTTTTTTGAAGATTTTTTTCCCCAAAAAAAAATGAAGATCTCTGTATATTTGAAGTGTTGGGAAAAGAACTCCTAGAAAGGAAAGATTGAAGATATTGGGAAGGGAGTAGATAAATGTGAAAACAAAATTCTCTTCCAGCATAGAAGAGGAGCAAGGTGATTAGCTTTTTGAAAGGATCTTCTTTTTTAGTAATAATTAAAAAAAAAAAAAAAAAAAAGATAGGATGAGTGTAGAGAGTGTGGTAAGTTGAGCATATTACACAGGCCTGAGCATTGAATGGTGTGAATCTCAGTGAAATGAGCAGGATTTTCTGAGGGTATAGATTGAATAAATAAAGAATTAGGAACTTGAGAAAAGTGGAGACAATAAAATAGCCATTGAGAAAAATTCCTTGAAGAATCAGCCAGCAATGAATTAAACAATTGCTGAATATTGGCAAAGAATTAGTTCAAATCTAATTCATAAATTTTTGGTGAACCAGTTATTCAATAATGTATCTTTCTCTAACTTTATAACTTGGAAATTCAGAATGGAGAAAGAAGTAGAGTAAAGTTGATCTAGTTTTGAACATTGGTACAGTGAAGGATCCCATGGATTTGGGAACCTGAGGGGAACACTATATTGGTATAAGAATCATTGAATACCTTTGTGAAAAGTCATTGTGGTCATGAAATCCAGATTGGGTACGAAATCTAGTATAGTTAGTTTAATATAAAAAAAAGCTAATGGACTTGGAAGAAGAAGTTGAGTGATCAAAGTCTCAGATATAGACAGAAATTAAATTAAGGAGGAGACAGTTCTATATATTCACAACTTTATTTCTTTTATGGTGAGGGTGAGGAGGTAAAAGAAAAAAAAGATAAACAGGTCTGGATAAAGGCAAGTTTGGTCAGAGTAGAATAACGTTTCTACAAGGCACAATGGAAAGGAGTGGTAATCAAGAGGACTGATTGCAGAGATGAAACACTGTATGATTGAGTTGGATGGATTTATCAATTAAGGCAACTAAGAAATGAAAGATGGTATCTAGATTAGCAGGTATAGAGAAAAAGAATTAAATAAACAGTTAAATGAGAGAAGGGAAACACATCAGAAGTGAAGGGATTTCAGTTCATCTACTCCAACTCCCTCATTTTACAGATGAGATTATTGGGCAACCAAATAGGCCCAGTAGCTAGAGTACTGGGCCTGGAGATAGGCTGTGTGATCCTGGATAAGTCACTTAACCTCAGTTTCAGTTTTCTCATCTATGAAATAGAGCTAATAATAGAACTGTAGTGATGATGAAATGTGATAATATGTAGTATGTTCTGTAAACCTTCAGTTATAATTTATTGTTGATTATTATCATCATCAGAGTCTATAGAGGTATATTGACTCACCTATAGTTTTGCAGGGAGTAAAGGTAGAACAAAGTGTTCTCGTGCACCCATTCCACCAAGGCTAATTTTGGGGATATAGTGAATTAAGAAACTCACTATAGAGCTTGAGACCCCCTAGTTACCCTCAGCCTGATTTAGCCTGTCTGTCAAAACAGTTTACTGGGGTGTAATCATTGCTTATGCTACAGCTTCTTGGACCCATGGGTGAGAGTTAAATGCATCAGTCGAAAGATAGAAAGCAGCCCTATAAAGGGCTCAGGGCACTCATCAGAGATGGTGCTGTGTTCTTATGAGCTAAGCAGAATTGAATTAGCCCAGAAGAAACGTGAGATACACAACATCAGAGAGTCTACCACAAATGTTCATAGTGACTATTTGTGTCCGACCTGTGGCACACCATTCCAGGTTCATCTGAATGGACACACTGCAGCTTGATTCTAACATCGTGATGTCATTTTTGTCCTCTTTAAGAACAAAGAACAACAACCAATTAAAGGGAGAATTTGAATTCATTTAAACACAGGTCTTCTGACTTCAGATTCAGTGAAGCTGAAGGGAGAAGAAAAAGAATAGATTTCAGATAAACTGGAAAGTCCAGTTGCCTATGTGAAGTTTGTATTGCTTTTAAAGTCCAAAATTCAGGAGTGAGGAAATATAAGAAGCAGACTTTTTCTATAGGAAATTCTCAGCCAAAACTTGTGAAACCTCAGTTACATTTGCTTTAGATAATAACTAGAAACTACTAGAGGTGTACTAACAAGAACTAGGATAGGAAGGAGTTGATCCCTTCAATAAAGTTCAGTAAAACATAGCTTTGCTAGAAAGCATTAGAGTAACATATCAAAGACTACTACTTTAGTTACTTCTTTTACTTAAGGCATATATGATGCCTTGGACTTAGGTTTTATTTTACTTTTAATTGCTCTACTGTCATTAATTCCAGATTTGGAAGTTTATGATTAATAGAATATAGTTCAGCATATTTTGATAAGGTAAAACTTTTTTTTAATGCGGAAATGTTGCTTGTACAGAATACTCACAGATGTAGTTTAGTGTATTCATTGGTTTTTATCTCTTTGTCACTTCAGGAGAGAAACCTTTTATCTGTGAAATCTGTGGCAAAAGCTTCACCAGCCGCCCAAATATGAAGAGGCACCGCAGAACTCACACAGGCGAGAAGCCCTATCCATGTGATGTGTGTGGCCAGCGGTTTCGCTTCTCCAACATGCTCAAGGCTCACAAGGAGAAGTGTTTTAGGGTTACCAGCCCTGTGAACATCCCGCCTGTTGTCCAGATCCCACTTACAACTTCCCCAGCCACCCCGGTTCCTTCCATTGTGAACACACCCACAACCCCTACCCCACCAATCAATATGAATCCAGTAAGCACTCTTCCTCCAAGGCCCATCCCCCATTCCTTTTCACATCTTCACATTCACCCACATCATCCTCATCACCTCCCCATCCCGCCAGTCCCTCATTTACCCCCACCTCCAGCCCTCTTTAAGAGTGAGCCTTTAAATCATAGAGGCCAGAGTGAGGACAACTTTCTGCGACACCTGGCAGAGAAGAACAGTTCAGCACAACATCATTAACAAATATCCTCTTTAATCTATTGTCCCTTGGGTATGTGCCCACTTGAGAGTCTGCAGAGTGGGAATCAATGAGGTTGTTGGTAGCTCTATCCCACTCCCTCTTAGCCTCCAGCAAAAAAGCTTTGTCATTGGCTTGGTGTACCAGCAGATCCAAGTGAATGAGAAGACTACCTTTGGCTCAAAGAGGAGAAGGATCATCGTAACCTGGGGAGCCGATGGAACTAAAGCCCAATATGCTTCCTTTTTATTCATGACTTTTATAAATTTCAAATATTGAGACTTGTGGAATTTTATAATTTCATATCAGCTGATGAGGTATGCTTGCTTTTATATCCTGGACTTCTCCTCAAAGAGGAGATAGGCCTGGTTTCCTTTTACTAATCGGGAAGGCTGTGAGATTAATCCAGAGCATTAATTGTATCACTGTGTATTGTAACAAATTCTTTTCAGCTTTTGATGCCAGCATCAGAGGTGAACTGGCTACATATCACAGTATATTAAGCATTATAGAGAAAAACAAAAATTTCTTGTTTGTGTAGCTCTCTCCTAACACACTCTTTATTTTACTACAGAAATTATTTTAGAGTTTTTGTATAGACCTCTTTAGTAGTTACCTGTTTCTAAAATGAAATGTATTTCAATAAGCGGTGTAATTTTTTTCAGTGTAGCTGGACCTATGTTGTAAAATAGAAAATTTTTATAATCATCAAAATGTGATTCTTAAAGATGCATATAGCTTCTATAGTTAAAAGTTATCCTTACATCCGTACTACTCAAAGGTGCTTCAGAGACTAAATGTATCTGAGAAGGTCTCCAGGCCAGATTGCTGCAAAAATTATGTTTTGCTTTCAGAACTTGTTATAAGTTATTTGGTAGTTTTTAATATCTCCACTTCCTACCCAAGTGTCTCTTAGGCTCACCAGACATGCTCCTTTACCTAATTAGGGTGGAGTGTTACATGAAATGTTTTAAAAAGGAATGGGTCACTTTCCAGGAAAAACACCGAAGAGCACACGTTTGTGTGCACACATGCATATGTACACACACACACACACACACACACACACACGGTTTGAAAACGTGAGAAAAGTTGCTCATCACTTAGAAAAGGACAGGGAGTGGAGGTTTTCTCATGTCAGTCATAGCTGTTCCCCGTTCTCATGAGGAATAGTGTTCGTGGTTAACTTTTATGATATGACTAATTTGAATTTCATATCATGTGCTGCTTGTTTTCAGGTTGCTTTCTTTTTCTGGAGTTGTTAGGAGAAGGAAAAATACAAAACACGAATCACAAACATGATATTGCTGGTAGAGGATAAGGAGGCATTTAAATGAGAACATGAGCTGATCATATGATTGAAAATGTCTTTTGTCACTGGATATATCTACAACTTGGAGCTTTTCTTATGTAACATAATAGCAAAGAAAAACTTGACTGCCCTAAGCAAATGTTTCTAAAATGGCCAATTTGAACAAGTGGTAGGGATAGCACACCTCTGATACTTTCAGCCTGGTAACTTTTTCAGATATTGATGATATTATAGCAAGAAATAGTAGTTAATATAGGGAATGGTTCAGCAGAAGGCCTTGCACATTGGTTATATTCAACTGCTGAATGGCTGTCCTATTTTTCTTCTTTCTATTTTAATTTAAATAGAGATGACTCTCACAGTAAGCTTAAAAATTGGTGTTACCCTCATCTCAGAGAACTGAGTTTTGGCTGTTATTGTCTTCTTTTAATTTTGTGTTTTACCTCAAAATTCCCCAATGTTTCCCCACATATTTTCAAATAACTGCCTCTACTAGTACCCTAACATTTGAAGGTTCATTTTTTTTTTTTCCGAATGTGCAATTGTAATGGAGGTTCTCTTCTGGATCATGGACTATATGTTATTACTAAAACTGAGGCTAAAGTCCTTGTTTTAAAATATCACATTCTTTTCTATTAACTTTCCTATTCTGATCTTCTTACCTTTGTCTGTGTGCTGTGAATTAGTATAGGAAGCTTTTGGAATGGGAGAGAAAAAAGGCATCTCTGACTACCTTTGCTTCCTAATTTATGTGTAAGTCTTTAAAAATTGGGACAGTTTTAAAGAGTTATTTCTCTTGATATTTAGATACATTTTTTAAAGCTCCCAAGTACACAAGCCAGTAAGGAAAGCTAGATCCTTATTTACATATTTTATCTTTAGTGGCTGCTCTCCCATAAACTCCTTGCATTCCATGCCACATTTTTCTTCTACATTTTTATGTAAATGTGCCACTACTTTATGGTCAGACCTGTTAAAAATGCTTTTTTTTTTTTTATTATTAAGAAGGTATCTCAGTTAAATATATTGTACTTTGTTCTAAAAAGCTTTACAGTATTAGACAGCCATTCTGAATTATAATTCAAGACCATTTTGTTGTCCATTTCCTAGGAATATTATAATGATACACTGGGAATTTCAGGTGGTTCTACCTGTGATTTGGGAGTTGCAGATCTATATCCCGTAAGAAAGAACCCACAACCCATGGGAAATCCAGTATTAAGTAGTCATTACCATCCCCAAAAAAGCTCAAAAGAGCTATCAAAAGATTCAGCTAAAATTATCACAAAATATAATGACTGGTGAAAGTCATTTTGGAGCAGCCTTTTAAAAATCCCCAATAATTGTCTATTTTTGTTTTCTGGGTTTTGACTTTACTTGACTGGTATCCATGGTTTTAAGGAAAAGTTCTCAGAAAATCTAATGTGTCTTCATAATTTTCATATTAAAAATTAATCAAGACACATTACAGAATATTTATGAGTGCTTCTGAACATGAGAACTTCAGGATTAAGCCTTAAACAAAGACCTGTGTCAGGTTAACCTAAAAACTCAGGAACTCAAAGTTGAAAAATCTGGTTGATAGTCTTTACTTGGCTTCCCTAATAGGTATGTGGGCTAGTTCTTCTATCTTCTTGCATTACATAGTCCCATAACCCTGCAAACTGCTCAGTATGATTAATTAGATGTTCATCTTTTTAGAAAAAGGATATGGAGGAAGAGTTTGGTCTCTAGTTTTTGCTATATATGTCTTTACATAAGTTTCTAAAGGACCTCGAAGGCTACGTTATGCAGTGTATTTAAGTATTACATTGGTGTTAAATGAGGCTGTTATTACAATCTTATTGTCTTTGACATTTCCTATCCCATTGCTTAAAATATGACCTATTTGAGGATACAATGACATTTTTGAGTTAAAGTAGTAGTGTACATTTCCTT
Source organism: Antechinus flavipes (assembly GCF_016432865.1). Classification (NCBI taxonomy): domain Eukaryota; kingdom Metazoa; phylum Chordata; class Mammalia; order Dasyuromorphia; family Dasyuridae; genus Antechinus; species Antechinus flavipes. The sequence goes on along the minus strand of NC_067401.1, from coordinate 138,018,321 downwards.
TATCTTTTAAAAACTCAAATAAGAAATCTTAGCCCATAATGTAAAATTGCTGCTTTACCTAGTTGAATCAGGTTAGCTCATATTGAGTGAGATTTTTTTTGGTTTGAACAATGGAGAAAAAGTAAACATAACCTAAGTCTTATGGCACATAACTTCACTGCCACCTATATATTTGTGACTTCATTCTTACATACTTTTAATGAGAAAGAGAGGCTTCCATGTAAATTTTACCATAGTATCAAAGGAAACGTTAGAAAATTAGTAGCATGTATTTTGCTTGAACCCTACCATTTTGCATTAACTACTCTAAATGAATGGCTGAGCACGAAAATACCATAGTTGTACTTGATGCTTTGGAAATACCTTTCCAAGATTCTCTTTAATTTGGTTGTTCACTTATTGTGTGCCTGGTGATGATGTCTTCTGTGGAAAAGATGTTTGCAAATACTGAATTTCCTAATTTCTTCTTCTTTTTATGCCTGATTTTTTTTTAAGTTTTCATATTCATTGGTTTGGATGTTTTTGTTTAATTTAATTTAATTTCACAGTTTCTGATTTTTACACAAAAACAATTGTGATAAAAGTCATTTAAGAAATATATTCCATTTTGCAAAACCCTTGTCAGTTTGACATATAAAAAAGTATAGATAATTTGTCACATCAGACTACCCATGTTACATTTAGAGCTATTTCTGCTTGATCTTATATAAATAAGGATATTATATTATGTAAAACAAATTAGGTGTGTATACTCACAAAATAAGCATTTTTGATGTGCTTCTAGATTTAGAATCATGAGAATATTTGACAAAGGGGGATAAATTGCTTTTAAGAATTCTGTCAATTGTATTTAAGGTCATCTCACTTGGAATTCTGTATATTTTACAATTGGACAAATCAATGTTGGCTTTATTTTCCTTTGAACAACTTACTCCTTTGCTAAACCAAGATTAGAAATCCCATTCAAAAATAAAAGCATTTTTCAGTAATGGAAAGGTCATAGATTATTAGCGATAGTAACATAATTATGCAATAATTATATTATATTAATTATAGCTTCTAAGCTAGACTGCTTTTGACATCTGTAGCATTTATAATAATTAATAATGACCTTCCAATTCTGGATTACTACCTCGATAAAGCAAACCAGACGTCCTCTCTCCCCTTATTATGGAAGCCATAAAAGTTGCCACCAATATGTCCATTTTCTTAGTTCCTTACTTTTATACTCTATAATCCTGACTTTTTATAGCAATCAAATATTTTTGTCTTAGAGAAAGGGCTTTACAAGTTTGGACCAGCATGGAATTTTAGCTCCTTTGGTTTAAATTTGGAGGACTAGATGAATTCATCAGGTGAATCAAATTCCCCATTTAAGTCAAGCTGTTTTACCCAGGTGTATTTTTTACTCATAGAAGACTAGCATCTTGCCCTTTCCTATTCTTTGTTTTCTGCATTGTTGCAGAAGTTATTTGTGGAATGAAATTCTACTTTGTTGCTCTATTGATTAATTAATAATTGGTGTGTCATCAAATCATCTCTTGGAATTGTTTCATTTCCTTAAATTACACAAGTAAATGCAAACCTACATTTTCTTATCTTTCTTCCACCATTGCAGCTTAAGCCCTCTCTCTTTCTTGAGTGCCTTGAAGAAACCAGCATTCCTGGAAATTTTCTCCCTGGTTTAGATCCTACCTCTACTTCATTTTCCATGAATGTTGGATTTTGTCTTTAATCTATTTGGTTTAGTTCTTCAAAAACTAATAAAAGCCTCAGACAGAAATTTTGAACATATCTCTGAATGATTTCTCTTCCCTGACTTTCCAGGTTTTATGGTAGCAACTGATTACATATTAGTCATACCTCTCTAGACATTCACCTCCTGTCTCTTGAGTAACTAAAGGTTTGGTCCTGTGTCTTGACTCCTATTTGCTTCCTTAGCCCGGGAAAATAATTTCATTGTATATTCCATGTACAGTTTTTGCCCAGTTTGGTCTTCCTGAATTCTTCCTTTTTCACTTTAGGGGGATGAGCATCAGTGCTGCTGTGACTATACAATAACTTTCTCATTTGTTCTCTCTCTCTAAGAATTAGTTTGCAAATTTGTCCATAAAAATTTTTTTCTTACTCAAATCTAATTCAAAATTGTTTGGTTTTTCCCAGACTTTTTGTCTTGACTCTGTCATCTAACCTTTCTTTCACCATGTCCATGATCATCCAAGCCAATGACTTTTCTTTGTTTTTCTCTTTGAGATACTGGTCTTAAAGTAGTTGCACCTCCTTTTACAATTCTTGCCTTATCTCTCCCATTACTTCTTTGCCCTCTTTTTTCCAGGCTTCTCCTTCTTTTCCAATCTCCTAAAACATCATTTAACTCTTTCTTTCTAGTTTTCCCTAGAATCAGTTTTTACAATATAATTATTACTCAATATGAAGGACATTAAACAAACAAACAAAAAAAAGAGAGTTGCTTTATGATCTGTTTGTGACAGCTGGTTCTGAATTGATAAAAGTACTTCAGCATTGTGTTTTACTGCCACCAAAGGGGTTTGTGCTGTGCATAAAACTCTCTTCCTTTTAATTCTTATCCAAAACTGAAAACAAAATCTTTTAAGAAAAGAGGAAACTAGATTAGTTGGGTTTTTTGTTTGTTTTCATGGAATGCAAACTATTAATCTTAATATTTTTGCTGTCATCAAAACTTTGCATTATCTTTTTAAAGCTACTCTCTCTAAATTCACATTCTTTTGGTGAGTAGTCCTTGGAGTTTTCAAGAATAAACTCATAAGAAAAAAAGGGGAATATGATGAGGCAGAAGACTAGAGAATATAGCTATTTGTGAAACATTAATTCTTTTTATCTGAACAAGCCTCTCCATTTCCACTCTGTACCCCATCATGTTACTGGTTAACCAAGGAAAAGATTCATGAATAATTGAAAGTTGAGCTATACTTTTTGGGAAACTAGTTTGGAAACCATGTGATTCTTTTTCTTCCAAATTAACACTTTGTTACATCAAAAAAATTTTCTATATGATTACTTTTCACTTGACTCGTCTATTTTCTTAATAATGGCATCCAGAGGTTTGGCTTTCCCAAGTATTTGTTGGCTGACAGCATTTTTTAACTATTCTCTGTAACTGTGCTAAGCAGAAAGTAGTGATGAACATTTGAAAAAATTAAATTGTCTGTCAAGAAAACTTTGATGATCTGTTCTTTTGCTGAGTAGCAGAGTTTTGAAACAGTCAGCAGAGGGGGCCCTTGTTCTCTCAAGAAGCTGCCTCATAGCCTACCTGATCCAGGTTTACTCCTTACTTGTGAAGACCATCTCTAGTGGGAGAAGAGATATGGTAAATTACTTCTATGGGGGTGGAACCGGAAAGGATGTGGCAGAGAAATAGTTAAATTTTGTTTAACTTTGAAAGGCATCTATTACTCAATGCTTCTTATCTTTCTAATTAGCTAAAGACGGACTGAATGTGTTGAAGAAGAGAAGTATTCTTGAATGTACAGCTCTCCCTGGTTTATATATCTTTAGTGGGGGGGGAGGGGAAGGGTATTGTGAGAGGGAATACCTTAACTAACAGGATTGATGTCTCAAATCACATTTTGCATAGGACTTTAGAAACCAATCTGTTTACATTTGAAAATCAGTAGGAAATAATTTACACCCAGAACCTGACTTCTTTTCTGCTTGATCATTTGAATCATTCTTGATTTAGGTCAAGAGTTTAAATAATGGAATATGATTTCAGTGTTTGCTGTTAAGATTATATCCTTGAATTATAAGCAGCCTCTGAAAATCTGATCAAATGCCTTTCAATCTTTCACATTTAGTATGCATGTACATTTTATCCATCTTTTTGCAGGAGCTATATAATTACTAATAAATCTGTCATTATTCAGCATTACTGTATTTGGCCCCAGGGAAGCAAAGCAGCAGGATGTTTAAAAAGTATCAATTGGGGGGGAAGGGGGGAGACAGCTCTTGTATTATGTAACTTTGTTTCTACTCCTCCCTGCTTACTTCAGTGTTTACTTTTAACTTTGGGTTCTGAAACTTTATTTTCTCTTATAAGTACAATAAATCACTGTCCTAGTTCCCTTGATATAGGCACACTGGTAAGGAATGCTTTGATGCCAGGAGTCAGAGATATTTGGGGAGCATAATTGAGTAAGTTAGCCTGACTAGCCTGTTTAAATAATAATGCCTAATGATGAGAGCCAGTCCTTTTCCATCTGGTGTAGAAGCTTTTTTCTTAAGAGTTCTCATATACCGAATGCCAAAGCAGGAAGGCAATCTTGTTTTCTCTTTCCTGCTCTTTTCCTTAACCTCTCCTCTCTACATTATCCCTTACTTGCAGTAGTTGGGAAGAATAAATCATTAACTCTCAGGAGTGTGGAAGAGGTGAGAACATTCTTGTCATTTTAAATTTTATAAGAAGGAGACTTGAAATCATGTTTAGTCCCATAGTATGGGATAGGTAGTCATACCTCCCCATCTCATCTCCGAATGGATAACTGTTACGCCAGCCATTATCTCCTGGGTCAGACCCAAGGCCCTGAGCCCTGGGATGGTATCTTTAGCAGGCACTCCTTCAGTTTGTAGTTCAATTTGGTCATCTGTGCTCTGTTAGGTTAGAGGCAGACAATCCAAAGTATTTATCTTTGCCATGACCAGGAGCAACAGATCTTCCTGAACATAAACAGGCAAGTAAGCACCTAAAGAGAAATACTTAGGTATCAGCCAGTGGAACAAGTGGCATTGATACCTGGAAGACTAAATCTTACTCTAGTTCTTTTTTTTACCCAGCCTAATCAGACCTCTAAGAAAGCCCATCCAGCACAGAACATTGATTCTATCCACTTGTAACCCAGCGCTTGACAGAAGAGCACTGAAGTTGTGATCAGCTTAGTAGCAGATGCTTAGGTATAACTTGTTTGTCTTTTTTTTTACCCCTTGACAGTACATAAATCACTTGCACTTTTCTTTATTTCTTAAGGAAAAAAAATCCAGTTTGCTTGCCAGGAAGCGTTGAGCGTTAGGTTTACAAAGCTTGTTGTTGAATGTTAAAAACTTGTCCAAAGGAGTTTGGCAAAATAGAAGCTGCTTGGTCCCTGTTCTTGCCTTCTGGATCATAAGGATTATTAAGGCTATGTAGCTTGGATGCTTATGACAAGTCCAGAACAGGGCAGCATCCCTCTCCTACCTCTCTGTGGAGATGCAATTGAAGGTCAAATCAGACTTGATGTAGGGCAGGTACCCCTCATGCTGCAGCAAGTTCAAAGGAGTCTTTGAGTTGGGGAGGTGACAGACAAATAGGACAGGATTTCTGGTCTGGAAAGGTCCCGGGGAGAGGCACTTTGCCCCCAGGAATTGCAGTGAAGTAGAACTGAGCTCTCCTTTAGCATTTCCAAACTAGCATATGCCATCTAGTTTCCCTGGGGCACTTTTTTCCAGTATCCTGTCAGACCCCTCATTGTATTGATTCTTTTCCCTTTGTGTTGACCATACCATAATTATTATTATTATTTTTTTTAGCAATTGAGAATGCACTTTTATTTCAACTCAATCATGATTTTAAACATAAAAATTATAGATTGTTAAAACTACTTTTTGTGTATTTTTAACCACTCAATGTAGCATTGTATATTTTATTCTTGTGAGACTCTGGTACAAGGTGTGCCGCTTCACGATATTTCCGAGATGCTGGGCCTTTGGATGTGTACGGTAACCCACCTAATGCTAATGTTCAAAGTAAAAGAAGTAGCCATATCTGTTGCACCCGTGTCTTTCTTTCCTGACTGTTCCTAAGGGAAGAATACATTTCAAAACACTTAAAAATGGTTATATACTAGGAACCATGTGGAAGTCTGATTATTTTAGGTTTTAACAATCACTATGTAAGTGTTTTTAAGTAATGGTAATAAATTACACTGAGTCATCCACAGAAGCTGGCCCAATGACACATTTTGTGGGCCAGTACCCAAGGTTATAGTGGACAAAGGGTTTAGGTTTTCTTTATAGCGAGCTGATGCAAAACCTTTATTATAATATTTAGCCTCACTGGCCTAGTTGCTAACCAAGTCTCAGATGAGGTAGGAAACTGACAAGTCCTCCTAGAAATTGACATTTGGCTTCTGAACTTAATTTAAGGAAAAGTTTGGACTTGAAAAACTGCAAACTGTATTCAGTGAAAAGTCAGAGGTGCAGGATTTTTAGCATTTAGGTGGACATCCCCCAGTCTACAAAAACAAAACAAAACTTGTCCTCTAGAGGTGGACTTTATTGTCTTCAGGGCTTCTCCTCTAATTTACTGCTTCAAGTTAAACTGCTTCTCAGGAATTTCCTTCCCAAGGACCAAGGAATTTTCTCCCATTTATCATTGCTGTTGCTGTTGGGTAGGACTGAGTGAAGATTTCCCTTTGTTTAACTCAAGCCCCAGCAAATGAATGAGTGTTCTCCTATAACCCAAACCACAGAAATTACATGTTTCTTCTACACCACCCTGTCAAAGTCAAATAGAAATGGGGGCTACTAATCAACACACAAGAACTGCATATTAAATTAGTTTTAAAATGTAATATTGCTTGTGTTTCATTATATTTTTGTTCATTTTGTTAAATATTCATTAGTTATATCTGGTTCTGGCCAGTTGGAATGTTTGACACCTCTGTTCTAAGACCATTCTACATCTGATTTAACATTTATTGTTTACTATATACAAGGGGCAGCTAGGTGGCGCAGTGGACAGGGTGCCGTCTCTGGAGTCCGCGGGGAGTCTGAATTAAAATTTGACCTCAAACATTTGCTAGTGTGTGACTATGAGCAAGTCGCTTGACCCTAATTGCTCTCAGTTTTCTCATCTGTAAAATGAACTGGAAAAGGAAACAATAGACCACTGTCTTTGCCAAGAAAACCCCAAAATGGGGTCACAGTGTTGGAAATGACTGAAATGACCCAACAACTAGGCACAAACCACTGGAGCTAAAAAATGAAAATAACACTTAACTTCAAAAGAATTTAGATTCTAATGATTTGCTATAAACATTGGCATACAATTAATTTATAATTACCTAATCTTATTCACTTCAATATTTATTTATAAATATCAAATATGTTATAGCCTTACATAACTCATACTTAGGGAAAAAAAATACATATCAACACTGACATCTACAGACTCAGCCTTCTCTAAAGTTATCTTTGCTTTTTTGCTCCAATTGCTGATGACCCCCAGGACCTTTGGGGTTCCAATTTGAAGGTATCTTCTTTGTTTCTCTTTAAATGCTTCAGTATAAAACTGGGTCATCCCTAGTCCCCTAAAGACATTTTATATGGTAGTTTCCTTTACAACATAAGTAGTCCTCTACCATCAAGTCATTTGGGGCATGCTTTATCACAGCTTAATTATTCACCCTGTTTTTGAAAATCTTGAATTTAGACCATTCATCCTTGAAACACAATTTTTATATGCTATTTTAACATAATTCACTAACCATCTTTATACTTTCGTAAAAAATTATCAGTGATTTCAGCTTATTTGTCTATATTGTCATCATGCTTTTTGAACTACTCTTGCTCAGCAACTACGACTGTTAAAGAGGTTATTGTATGAACTCCATTCTCAACAATTCAGCCATTCCTGATCTCTTCACCAACCAGAAGATTGACCTACTCCTCTGTGTTCTGAAGTATTCTTCAGTTTTTGCAACAGGAAGTACCCATTCCAAACCTCGGCCCTCTACTCGTCTCAACCTCTGCCTCGTTTTTGCACTTCCATTTGTCTACTGTACCTAGATTGATTTCACCATTTATTCCACTCAAGTTATGCTGTTCCACAGCAGGAAGTTGGTGTTTGTAGTGCAGCATTCTACATTTTTGTCCACGGTCTTAAAGCCCCTTTGCTCTATGTAAAACTACAGTAAAGAAGGAAACTACATCAGAGTTCAGAAGTGAAATGTAAATGCACAAAGTAATTAGCATTTCATAATTTTATAGATGACAGGAATGCTAACCATTGCCAGGTGTATGGCCAGACTCTAGATGAGTGGTTAAAATATGGAGAAATTCTAATGAAATATTTCTTGACTAAGAAATCAATCCAGCAACCAGGTTTTTGTTTTTGCTTTTTGATGGTGAAGTGGTCCCTTTAAAATAAATGCATACACACATATCTTTGCAGCCCCTTATTTATGAAGTGACATAGACAAGCCTTAAGAGGGGTCAAAAATAGTGGTTTGAAGGGGCAGTTAGGTGGTGCAGTGGATAGAGCACCAGCCCTGAAGTCAAGAGGACCTGAGTTCAAATTTGACCTCAGACACTTAACATTTCCTAGCTTTGTGACCCTGGGCAAGTCACTTAACCCCAACTGCCTCAACCAAAAAAAAAAAAAAATATATATATATATATATATATATATATATATATATATATATATATATATATATATATATATATAGTTTTGATTTATCAACTAGTCAAAAGAAGCCCCCTAGTGTCAGGAATAGTGAACTAAAAAATAAAATAAAAATAGATGGGATTCATCTAGACAAAATTACTTTGCTTATTTTCAGTTGTGGCTTTATGAAAGTCAATTAGGGGACTGGATAAACTGCCCTAAACAGAGATCATGATTTCACAGCTGGAGAAGGAAGGGGGCAGGGTACAGTGGGAGGTCCAGAGCAAGGCAAGAGGAAACCTGTGATTGTGTAGCAACGTGATTACAGGTTAAAATCCAGAGATCTCAGATTTAAAAGAATGTTGGCATAGAGCAATAGTTTATTTTTTAAAAAAACAGCACAATGTTTGTATCCATGTAGCCTTTGGGACTGGATGGCAAATAATGTCCTCAACAATTCTAGACCACAGAGTAGTACACACCCTGGAAAGCTGCAAAATTAAAAGTTGAATCAGGAGCTAGTTACAAATTAAGACTATTTACCTTCCTTTCCCTTAAGGAACCACTGTCTTTCTGCCCCAGTCACCATCTAAAGGAATATGAATGGAGCTATGTGTCTTAGGAAAATAAAACATGTTTGGTTTTAAAACCAACATCTACAGGGCTCAATTCTCTTTTTTGTAATCCACTTTTGGGAGAAGAGTGTTAATTCAGGAATCTGGTTCAAGGGACTTTATTCTGGAAACTACCCAATGTCCTTCAAGTCCTTGAGATCCTGGTAGACCTCAAGGGCTTGTATCCTGAGAGATAGATGCCTGCTGAATTGAACTAAACCAGGCTTCAGGAGTTAGGAAGCATTTCATCAGGTAATGAATGACACTATCTTTTGGAAGGAATTGGAGATGAGGCCCCAAATTTCAGTGAAATGCATTGGCTATACCTTCACTTTAGGGTTACACATTGTCAGAACTATGTAAGACAACGATATTGCTGTCGTCCTGTCCTTGGTACCTGCTCATTCATACTTAATACTACTTAGCATAATGCCATCTCTGTGGAACACTAGCAGTCCACCCAGGGTAATTTCTAGTCAGTCTCCTACAGTTTGTATTGTAGACAATAAAGGTGACCGGCCCTTTGGGGTCATAATCATAGAATGGCACAGATCTAAAGCTGGAGACCCGGCCTGAGAAGTCAATTGGTACAGCTCCCTCATTTTACAGATGAAGATGCCGAGGCCCTTAAGCGATGTGCCCAAAATTACATTGCAAGTAAGTGGCAGACTGGCATTTGAACTGTAGTCCTCTACCAGTACTCTGGAGTCAGGTAGAACTTCCCTATTGTTCCTCTCTTCCATTGTATGTCATGCTGGTCCCACTCCCTTTTCTCCGATCCCTTCACATCATTGGTTTAGAACAATTTGAAAACCTGATGTCAATCTTTCTTATCTGAGGACTTTTTATTTCAGCCTTGCAGAGGAATATAAGCAATTCAGTTGGCCAGGCTAATCGAAGGGGAGCAGTGAAAATCCAGAGGAGCCAATAACTCTGAAGAACAGGTAATTCAAAATTCATTTCTTTTAAAATTCTTATACAAATGTATATTTGCAAACTTCCCTTTTTAATTAGACTTGCCTCATATTAAAATGTTTGAATTCCCCGAGCACATCGTGACAGATGGCTACAAGAAGGATGGTGCCTCTAAATCATCCTGGGAGGAATTAGAGAGTGAGTTGAACAAATTCACTACTCAGTTCTTCTGTGTACATTGTGGTATTTTCTGATTGTGAGAGAATTTTAATTAGAAGACTTGTTGTCTATCTAGTATAAGTAATTTGGAACAGTATTCTCTTTTCTCCCTCCCTGAGGCAATTGTCCTTAACATTTGAAGTTTCTAAGTCTTTGTTTTCCAGGTATGTTTTAGAACTGAGCTTTCTCATCTGAAAAATAAGGAAATTTTGACTAAATGATCCTTAAGCTCTATTTTGACTCTAAATCCTCTGATTTCAGGTATGCTTACTAACTTACCATAAATGCCACTATCTAGCCAACAGGTGTATGAAACTGCAGTAGCGTACCTGGTATAGAATTTCCTCTTGTAGTGGCTCATTACACTCCTTGGACAGCTGGATATTCAAAGCTTTTGATCTCTTAATAGAACAATAACATCTCCTGTATTTTGGGCATATGGAAAAAGAATTGTGATTGGCATAGGTTTCCTAATGCCTTCAAGCTAGAGCAATACTTTGCACACTGTAGGTGTTCAGTAAAATATTTAGAGAATGAATGGATGACTGCAGTTGTATCCCTGGTATGCAGGCAGAATAATGTATGATATTAATATAGATTATATATAGTTGGTATATATAATATATGTGACTGAATTCTAAAGTTAGGTAAAGGGGATTTTTTAAAGTCATATACTGTTTTTTGTTTGCTTGATTTTGGTTTTATTAGGCAGTTGAAGTTAAATGATTTGCCCAGGATCATATAGCTATACATATTAAGTGTCTGAGATCGAATTTGAACTTAGGACCTCCCGACTACAGGGCTGGTACTCTATCCACTGTGCCATCTAACTGCCCCAATCATATACTGTTTTTAAGAAAAAAATAAAATTTAAAAAATTATACACAGTTTCAAATTTTTGAGCCCTAGTTCTGCTACTTATTGGCAGTGTAGTCCTTAGTGGGTCATTCGATTCATCTGATCTCCATCTGGAAAATGGGGAATTGCACTATGACTAAGGAGAGGAAAAGTGGTATAGTGATAGCTAGCTAGCCTGGGTTAGGATTCCACCAGTGACATGTATTGGCTGTGTGACCGTGGCTTTAACATCTTCAGGGGAGTCGTGATCAAAGGCATGAGTTTCCCTTGACTAATACTGATTTGAAGCCATCCAAACCTTTTTCCCCTCTATGATTCATGTTTCTATCTTTCTATGAATCCTTTATAAAAACTAGATAGTGGTTATCACATCCATCCCATACTCTAATCCCCAACTAACATATCAGACAAGTGATCATGCAGCCTCTGCTTGAAGGCCTTAAAGATGGGGGGAGCCTAGCACCTCTTGAGGCAACCCATGCCACTTTTAGATAAGGACAGGGGTTCACTGGTACAGGGGACTCCTTGGGTTAGAAACTTTTATCAGTGTTGTTGGCATCTTCTCTGCAATTTATAGCTTTATCAATGCCTAGAGCACTGACAGGTTAAGTAACTTGCTCAGGGTTCCACAGCAGGCATGAGGCAAAGGTAGGATTTAAATCCAGTTTGTTGTTTCCAAGGTTGATTTCTTTATCTGCTTTGTCATTATTCCACTCTTGATTAGTTCTAATTGTTAGAAACTTCTTCCTAAAAACAATCCTAAATTTGCCACCTTGAAGCTTCTATTTATTGTTCCTTGGTTCAGATTTTTGGAGTCAAATAAAAATAAATCTAATCCCACTTCTAATCCCTTACCTTAATCCTATCCTCTGAATCCTTCCCTGATCTTCATGGGACATGGACTCTGTATTCTTCAGCATCCTGGTTGCTCTCCTCTGGACATTCCAGCTTATCAATGTTCCTAAAATATGGCATCCAGAACTAAACATAACAGTCCAGAAATATCTGACAAGTACAAAAGATGATAAGATTACCTTATTTCTGGAAACTGTCCCTTTATTAATTGAGTCCACTAAAAGTCCTAGACATTTTTCAGACCAACTGTTATCTGGCTACCATCATCTTTTTGTGCCCAAGTAAACTTTAACATTATCTTTGAATTTCGATTTATTAGGTTGTAGGCTGTAAACTATCACCATCTTTTTAATTCCTGTCATCCAGTTGGTGATTCATTTATCTTTGTGTCACCTACAGATTGGACAAATATATCTTTTATGTCCTTATGCAAGTCTTTGATAAAGGTTTTAAACAGCACAAAGCAAAACATAGATCCTTTGGGACACTCCAATGAATAGTTCCTGCCATGGTAACATTGAACTCTACTTTTTGAGTCTAGCCATCCAAACAGTTCTGAATGTAGTTTTTATTATCCTGTCCACATCTCTCCATCTTCTCAAAGATAGAATTTATCAAAATCTTTACTCAAAATCTAGGTAAACTACATCTACAGTATTTCTCTCATTTCTAATAATGTTTTTGTTTTTGTTTTTTTAAGTGAAATGATGAACAGTTCTTTGTGTGAAATCTTGCTGGCTCTTTCTAATCCCCATTTCCCTTCCCATTTGTTCATCAACCGTCTCTTTAAAATTGGACTATTACAAAATGTTCCCAGGAATTAAAGCTAAGTTTACCAACCTATTGTTTTCAGACTCTGTTCTCTTCCGTTTTTTGAGAACTGGGATATTTGTCCTCACTTAGTACTACTCCCATTTCTCACAGTCTTTCAAATAATAATGACTGTAGATCAGAATCACATCTGTTTCAGTACTAGAGCATGTAATTCTGAGCACCAGCTAACCTGAATTTCATGGAGGTCAGGAAGGCTCTTTACTGATTTGTGTACCCACTCCTCTGAAGCTGCTTTTGTCCAATCATCTTTACTTTTATTTATTTATTTATTTATTTTAAATTTTTTAGGTTTTCTTTTCTTTTTTTTTTATTTTTATTTAATAATTACTTTATATTGACAGAATCCATGCCAGGGTAATTTTTTTTACAACATTATCCCTTGCACTTGTTTCTGTTCCGATTTTTTTCCCCTCCCTCTCTCCACCCCCTCCCCTAGATGGCAAGCAGTCCTTTATATGTTGGATATGTTGCAGTATATCCTAGATACAATATATGTTTGCAGAACCGAACAGTTCTCTTGTTGCATAGGAAGAATTGGATTCAGAAGGTATAAATAACCCAGGAAGAAAAACAAAAATGCAGATAGTTCACATTCGTTTCCCAGTGTTCTTTCTTTGGGTGTAGCTGCTTTTGTCCATCATTTATCAATTGAAACTCAGGTCTCTTTGTCAAAGAAATCCACTTCCATCAGAATACATCCTCATACAATATTGTTGTCGAAGTGTATAATGATCTCCTGGTTCTGCTCATTTCACTTAGCATCCGTTCATGTAAGTCTCGCCAGTCCTCTCTGTATTCATCCTGCTGGTCATTTCTTACAGAACAATAATATTCCATAACATTCATATACCACAATTTACCCAGCCATTCTCCAATTGATGGGCATCCATTCATTTTCCAGTTTCTAGCCACTACAAATAGGGCTGCTACCAACATTTTGGCACATACAGATCCCTACTGTCCAATCATTTTTAAAAGAAAGTCATTCTCCTTAGCAGGGAAGAGAAGTAAAATGATTTAAGAAGATTGTTTCCCTTTGTGACTTTAGAATTTCATTTTTGATCAATTCCCATCCTTCCTGGGCTACCTCCTGTTAGCATTTTAGTTAATGAGACCCTACCTAATCTTCTCAGCAACTTTGGATTTCCTGAAGTCTTGCTGAAATGCCTAAAAAAGGATTAGTACATTTTTGTTATGTGCAGTCACTATGCTAAATGCTGCAGGTAAGAATAGAAAAAGTAAGGCTATTCCTGAGCTCAAGGAAGTCATACTGTTTTGGGGGGAAACTACATAGATAGCTGTTTAGGGCAGCTAAGTGGTGCAATGAATAGAGTACCAGGCCAGGAAGATGACTTCTTGAGTTCAAATCTGGCCTCAGACACTTACCAACTGTGTGACCCTGGGCAAGTCACCTAACCCATTTTATCTAAATTCCTCATCTGTAAAATGAGCTGGAGAAGGAAATAGCTAACTATTCCAGTATCTTTGGCACAAAAACCTCAAATGGAGTCATGGAAAGTCAGATATAACTGAAAACAATTAAATGACAACACACATATAAGAAAGTTTAGCAGATGGTGAAGCCCACAGGTCCTTAGGATGAAAGGCCTAGGAGTCTGCAGAGAGTAGCAGCAGGTCATATGTAAAAGCCCAAATGACCTTAGGATACAGTGGCAGGATAGATGTTAAGACCTAGTAGTCATCTCCCCAGAAGGATTGTAGTTAGTCAGTCTCATCCCATCTTAGCATTCTTAATTGTTGTACTTTCTGCTTTGAAGAAGTTAGGATGTCTCCAGGCTTAAAGGAGGGATAAAGGCACCTCCATACCTTTAGCTTTTCCCACTTGGAGGCCCTGGAATTTCCTGTCCTCTGTACCCAGATCTAGGAAGAAATGGTCATCTCCAGAAACTTCCCATCTTTTATTTCTATCTCAGCAACCATTTCTCTGTTAATAAGAATCAGATCTAGAATAGAATTTATTCTCATTGGTTCTTCTACTTCTTGAAGAAAGAGATTATTATTAAGACATATCAAGGAGTTATTAGCTGCTCTGATTTGGAGCTCCAGCAGATGTCTAGATAATCAAAATCCCCAGTCACTACTATCTCATACATGTATACCAGGCCTGTGATCCTCATCTCAATTTTCTCATCTCAATAATCAGAAGTGAATAAACATTTATTAAGCTCCTACTACATGCCGTGTACTGCTAAGCTCTAAGGATATAGATAAGAAAAATACCTGATCCCCAAGGAGCTATTTGCACCATAGTGGTAGGAATCCAGCATAGTTCCCACACAGGTCATGCCAGCATAGCCCTGGCCCCAACAAACCAGAAGTAATCCTTGGGGCCTCTGAATCATCAGCAGCACTGGTAGTTTCCAGAGCTCTCAGCCCAGAAGGTTTACAAGAAAGGTTTGTCTCACTAGGATGAGAGGCCCTTGGGAAATCAGGCCTTGGGAACTACTGAATCAGTTGTGGCAACAGTAGTGGTAGTGGCAGGAAAGACAGTGGCTTCCAGAGGTCTCAGCCCTTAGACAATAAGAGAGTTAAACTGGCCAGGAGGTCTCTTCACTAGCACTGAAGAAGAACACTTGCTTTAGCATACTAAAACTTATAGTCACAGTGGAGTGGGAACTCTCCTCATAGTTACAGGGCAAAAGGGAATGCTTGTGGTCACTCAAGAACACTTCTCCTTGGATCACAACACCTTGGAAGAACTAAAAACTTACAAATCCTTAAAAGGATCTCTGAAAACAGCTATACAACAATACCTGTGAAACTTGGAACATTATACCCTCCACCCTGGAAACAGAGCCCTACTTTAACAAAGAATTAAAATTAAAAGCTGAGTAATAGGCTGGAGAAATGAGTAATACAAGAAACAAAATTGTCTAAATTATTAGAACAAGAAGAGAAAACAGAAATAGAAAAAAAAAATCCTCCAATCACCTCCTGAAAGAGTCCTATGAAGAAACCTACAGAAATATCATAACCAAATTCAGAAACTGTGGTGATCTTTTTCTTCTCAAAAAGCAGCCAGGTGATAAAAGTTCAGATCTTTTATTATCTCCAATATAGCCCGGTTAGCTTAGAGGCCTATCTCTCTGCTTGGTTCCAAGAGCTCTTGCTGCTTTGTCCTTTGCTTCTGCCTCTGCTTTCTTCAGCCTCCAGCCAGCTCCAATCTTCATGTCATTCCGCTGAAATCTCGACTTGTAGCATCTTCACTCTGAAGAACTCCCCGACTGGTCCATTGAAGCTCTATTTATGCTAGTGCTCTCTGGCCCAAAGAGCTTCAAGGGAGGTGTGAACTCATTGAACTCCAATGAGTAAAGGTGTGAACACAAGCCTTGTATTAATTAGTTCTACTTAGTACCTTGTTTCAGGTTCTGCCCAAAACATCTTCTTGTAAGATTAGATCAACTCTAATTAGTTAGCAGTTAGTAAGGATTCCAACAAGAAACCCCCAAATAAAGGAGAAAATACCACAACCAACAAGAAAACAAACAAATAATTCGTATATGATAGAGTCACAATTAGAATCACACAAGAGTTAGCAACAGTTACATTAAAAGACCACAGATCTTGGAACACTTTATAGCAAAGAGCAAAAGAGAAAAAAACACAAGAAAGAAAAAGCATACAAAAAAAAGTGAAAATAGTATTCTTCAATCCTCATTCAGTCAGGGTTGCAGCTAAAAATATCATATCTAGCAAAGTTAAGCATAATCATAAACAACAACAACAAAAAAAAAGATATTCAGTGAATTCCCAGACTTTTAGGATTTTGTTGCCAAAAACCGAAACTTAACACAAAATTTGACTTACAAGATCTAAGACAACTATAAGGTAAACATAAAAGACTAATTACAAGGGACTTAATAAGGATAAACTTTATTTTTTATACATGGAAATGTAAACTGTATATCTAAGATTGTCTTTAGTAATTGGGTAGTTCAAAAGAAAGATTGGGGTAGAGCTAAGGATGGTGTGATTCTAAAAACGCAAAATCATGTAGGAAAAGATAAAAAGAGTAATTATCTTATACAAATGATTATAAGAGGAAGAATTGACACAAAAATTAGGGAAGGAAGAATGGTAGTTCTGAAACCCTATTCTCATTGGGAATGGGTTAAAGAAGGATCTATACATGTATACATATATATATTTATATACATACATACATACATGTATATATATGTAAAGAGTTGAAACTCTAAATAGGTGCACTGGAATCAGACAATCAAGCACTTAAGGCTAATTCCCTATGGGACAATAATCTTATTAGCATATGCTTGGAATAATGGCCCTTCTCACTATTCTGTGCTGGCTCAATCTTTTGGTGTATACAGATAATTGCAAGTGGGATTAGGGGGTGGAGTAAGACAAGCCAGAGTCACTTTGGAGGAGGACAAGGAGAAAGGAGGACTGTTGGTGGAGAGCATGTGGCAGTTTTGTCGATCCCCTTCACTTCTCCCCCTAAAGACCAAGAACTTTTGCTTATCCTGACTCTGGCTGATTCTGAGGCCTCCAGGGAGCTAACCCAGATTTCACATATATATGTGTGTATAAAAGTCTTCTACATTCAGAAAGAAATAAAAGAGTAAGAGAGGGATTTTTATAGAGAACCCTACTCAAATCAGTTCTGGGTTAAAGAGGGAACAACACATATGTGGGGGGGTTTTCCCCCTCAATATTTTATTTTCCAATTACATATAAAGATAGTTCCTAATATTCATTTTTGTCAGATTTTTGAGTTCCAGATTTTTTTCTTCTTCCCTCCTTACTTCCCCCCTCCCTAAGACAGCAAGCAATATGATAGAGGTTATAATAATAATGAAAAAAATAGAAGTGAATATTAAACATCTTTCCATATTAGTCATATTGTGAAAGAAAAATCCGAACCAAAGAGAAAAACCACAAGAAAGAAAAAGTTTCCAAAAAAAAGTGAAAATAGTATTTTTCAATCTTCATTCAGTCTCCATAGTTCTCTGTTTGGTCACAGATGGCATTTTTCATCCCATCAAGTCTAACAACATATACATTTAAATATTCTAAATTTATAAAGAACTAAGAGGGTAAGGGAGTAGGATAAGAGGGAGTATAGAAAGAAAAGGAATTAGCAGGAGTGGGAAAAAGGGAATAACATATATATTTGGAAAACTATAAAAGTCTTCTAAATTCAGATAGAAACAAGAAGGGGTGGGAGAGGATAAGGGAGGGATCTTGGATTGTGGAAGGGGTAGATTAAGTAATAGGAAGGCAAGGTAGAGAATAGCAGTAATACAGAAAAGTCAGGAGGAATAGGAAATAGGAGATAACAAAATAAGTGTGAGGAATAGAATATATTAGCTAAAAAAAAGCTGAGATAGTAATCATGATCTCAGACAAAGTTAAAGCTAAAAAAGATTCACAGAGGAAAAAACAGGTAAACTATACCATGTGTCAACCATATTAATATTGTTTCAGACTACTTAAAATAACTAGCTAGAATAAGGTTGGAATATTGCTCTGGTCTAGGAAATGAGTTGGTGGAGGTAAAAAAAATATGGAAAGACTTGTTCTTACAAAGAAAGATATTATCTACCTTCAGAGAAACTAAGGACAAACATCTTGAGTTCAAATCTAACTTCAGACACTATAAGACCGTAGGCAAGTCACTTAACTACATTACCTATTCCTCACACTCCAAAATGAATAGTTTTAGTTTTTTTAGTTTTGAGAAGCTCTTTGTTATATCTTGGATATATTCCCCTGGGAGACACCAAACCTGATAATAGGTTGAGAAATGGTTGCCTCAGAACACCTGACCAGGAATCATCAACTACTACCACCACTTCCACCACTACTACTTCCTTCTTTCTCTGATTTTACTGTATGACTTCTAAACTGATAGCTTTCATGGCCCTACCATATCATGCGGTAGGGCATCCAATTAACTCTTCAGGAAGAGCTAGCTTTACGCCAGTTTATAAGTTCTAAACATACAGCTGCCCTTTTCCTTTTTCTCTTCTCTTTTTGTTCTTTCTTCTACTTTCCCATTCCCTAACAAGAGCCAAATGTATCCTCCAATCCTTTTTCTTTCTCTCTCCCTCACTCTGCTTTGAAGCTTTATTTCTGTTTCCTTTAGGAACAGCTTTCTCAGGTGCTAGGAGTAGGAGAGGTACCTCTATAGAAATGCTTTTTAAAATAACTTGTGGCTATTAACACCTCACTCTAAATATCTGGATAAAAAAATTTAGAGGCAATTACCACATTCTAATAGCCTGATAATCCCCAACTGAGTGTGAAGCTTTTAACAATAAGATTTTGTGACTTGACTAGAGAGAGGGAGACAGAAGCCCAAAGAGGTTACACAGAGAGTAACTTAGTAGTCTTAAAAAGCAGCTCCCCTGATTCTACATCTCTCCACCACATTATGTTGCTTTTCCAGACCCAGAAATTAATTATTAACTCAAGTGATAAATATGTTCAATTTTAGATTTGAGGATATTAGCTGCTAAAGACATAAAAAGCTAAATGAACTTTTTGACATTCTCCACTCATTTGGTTGCTTCTTTAGGTTTGCAGAATTTGTCTTTAAATTTTGGATTAAAGTTTGCAATGTTTGAAAAATTAGAAGACAATCAGATCAAATAACTTTTATAGCTATGCTACTAGAGAACTTTTAACCAAATTTCATAGACACCCACCTTCTTCTTTTCCACTTTGCACCAAGGTTTATCTATTTGGCCACTTTTGCCCCACTCCACCAATCCAATCTATCTATTAAATTTAGCCCTCCAATTTTTCTGCTTCCCTTTTCTTATTTATCCATCATTATCTTGCCAACTACCTTCTGTTTTTCTTTCATCAGTCTTTCCTTAATCTTGGGGCCTTTCATTTTCCTTGAGTCTGTTGGTTCTCTGTCTTCTTTAACAGAACCCACATCTGAACCAATATCTGAACCTGGCAATTATTCTTCTATAGGAGGGAAGGGGAAAATCGGAACAGAAACGAGTGCAAGGGATAATGTTGTAAAAAAATTACCCTGGCATGAATTCTGTCAATATAAAGTAATTATTAAATAAAAATTTAAAAAAAAAATTATTCTCCTATAAACTGTTCTTATTGTCTTATGAAATTGTCCAAGTTTTTCCTCCTGCATTCAGCTTTTGCCCTTCTTGACTAATCCAGATTTCTCTACATTCTTCCTTATATTTCTATAATTTTGTGCACATCCATAATTCTCTCCATAAGAACTATCCAATTTCATATTTATATCCTTGTATCTTCCATACTTCTTGATTCTGATAACTGTTTTTAACTGAATTGCTTGTTTGTCAAATTAAATTGAAGTCAGGCTACTTGATATATGGTTTTGTTACCAACTAGCTGAGTGCCAGATTATGGAGGGTGTGGGATGCCAGGCAAAGGATATTGGTTAGCAAGAAGGGAACGTTTAAAGCTTTTTGAGCCTATATAGTGATATGACCAAAATCCAGGAACAATTAGTGCAAAACATAAGGATAGTTTTAAAAAAAAAAAAAAGAAGTTTGTAACAGAGCTATCCAGTAATGGTATGTGTTCCCTTAGAAGGTAGTGAATTTCCCATCTTGGGCAGTGTTAAAACAGATGGTGAATGAATTTCAGTCAGAGAACATGTTATAGAGAACAGGTTGGCATCAGCTTGGAAGTTCCATCTCTTAGATGTTATGAATCTCAAGGGGAAAGCATGCAAAAGATCCAACAGTGAAATGGAATTTTTAATCTGGGAAACCTCCTTAAAGGAGTAGGATTTTGAGTAAGTTTTGAAAGGAGGCTATGAACTGGAGCAGAGGAAGTGGAATGAGCTTAGAAAATACATTTTATTCTCAAGGATATCTTCCATTTCACTGAAGAAAAGGGCTTCTTCAAAGGATAGTCTACCTCTCAGATCTGTGGAGAAGGAAGTAATTTGTGGTCGTAGAAGAATTATGGAATGCAAAATGGATCATTTTGATTATGTTAAGTTGTAAAGTTTTGTACAAACAAAACCAATGCAAACAAGATTAGAAAGGAAGCAATAAACTAGGAAAAAATGTTTTACATTCAAAGGTTCTAATAAAGGTCTCGTTTTTAAAATATATAGAGAATTGACTCAAATTTATAAGAATTCAAGCCATTCTATAATCAATAAATTGTCAAAGGATACGAACAGACAATTTTCAGATGAAGAAATTGAAATCATTTCTAGTCATATGAAAAGGTGTTCTAAATCACTATTGATCAAAGAAATGCAAATTAAGACAACTCTGAGGTATCACTACACACCTCTCAGATTGGCTCAATTGACAGGGAAAGATGATGACAAATGTTGGAGGGGATGCGGGAAAATTGGGATACTAATACATTGTTGGTGAAATTGTAAACTGATTCAACCATTCTGGAGAGCAGTTTGGAAACTATGCCCAAAGGTCTATAAAGTACTGCATACCCTTTGATGTCTGTACTAGGTCCCAAAGAGATCATAAAGGAGGCAAAGGGACCCATGTGCGAAAATGTTTGTGGCAGCCCTTTTTGTAGTGGCAAGAAACTGAGTGGATGTCCATTAGTTGGAGAATGGTTGAACTAGTCATGGTATATGAATGTTATGGAATATTATTGTTCTGTAAGAAATGATCAGCAGGATGATTTCAGAAAGGCCTGGAGAGACTTACATGAACTGATGCTGAGTGAAATGAGCAGGACCAGGAGATGATTATACACAGCAACAAGATTATATGATCAATTCTGATGGGATTTTGTAGTGTTCTGGTTGGTTTTCTGGTGGTCTTGGAACCAGCCTTCTTTTCAGTAATCACCATAAGAATAGCCAGATGTTAAGTCCAAATTCTTTATTGTCTCCTTACCTGGGACCTGGGCTCACTTGGTCTCAGTGGAGGAAATGCAGGAGGACAGGCCACCCACCACAGTGGTGTGAAATGGAGTGAATCTGTCTGGCTGAATTTGTCCCAGCTTATATGAGCTATTATAATTAGATCATTTATGGTATACTGAGTATAAACCAATCATTATATCATTAGGGAACCATTATTGTTATAAGATTAAATCAATCATACTGAGCTAAGGAACTATTAATCAGCAAGCTAAACTAGATAACCATTATCTTATCAATTCCACTGATTTAACACCTTATAAGAATCCTTGTTTCAAGTACAGAGTTCTGGCCCATAACAGGATGCGGCTCTTTTTAACAATGAGATGATTCAGACCAGTTCCAATGATCTTGTGATGAAGAAAGCCATCTATACTCAGAGAGAGAACTGTGGGAACTGAGTGTGGATCACATTATAGTATTTTCACTCTTTTTGTTGTTTGCTCGCATTTTCTTTTCTTTTTCGTTTTTTTTTTCCCTTAATCTTATTTTTCTTCTTTAGCATGGTAATTGTGGAAATAGGTATAGAAGAATTGTACATGTATAACATATATTGGATTACTTGCTGTCTAGGGTAGGGGGTGGAGGAAGGGAGGGAAAAAATTTTAGAACATAAGCTTTTGCCAGAGTGAATGTTGAAAACTATGCATATATTTTGAAAGTAAAAAGCTTTAATAATAAAAAAGAAAAAGAAAAGGGTTTTTTGACTTGGTAGAAGCAGTAAGAGGGCATCTAGTTCATTCTCTAGTCTTACAATAGTTCTTCATTCATCTCAAAAACAAGAGTCAGACCTCTCCATTCTCTAAGAATATTACTGATCTTCAGATTGTGGGGGAGACAGATTAAGTCCAAGCTTCTGCTCAAAAGTAGGGTCTAATGGACAGCTGCTTCTGAAGCTTCTAGCAATAAGTTTTTATGATTTTATTGATTACAGAGAGAGGGAGACAGAAGTCTAAAGAGGTTACACTGATACCATTAGTCTTAAAGAGCAGGTCCCTTGATTTTACCTCTTTACCACATCATGCTGTTTTTCCAGGCCCAGAGATTAACTGTTAATTCAAGTGAGAAATATGTTCAGTTCTAGATTTGTAGATGTCAGCTGCTATAGATATAAAAGGCTACATGAATTTTTTGATACTCTCCACTCATTTGGTTGCTTCTTTAGCTTTGCAGAATTTGAATTAAAGTAAAGTTTACAATGTTTGAAAAATTAAAAGACAATAAGATCAAATAATTTTTACATCTGTGCTACTGGAGAACTTTTAACCAAATAAGGAATAGAGATCATCACAAAATATAAATAATTTCAGTTACACGAAATTGAAAAACATTTGCAATAATGTAATCAGTTTGACTAGAATGAAAAAGGAAGCTGTTTATCGGGGAGAATAAATATATCTTATAGTGTGCCTTCTAGAGCCTCCCCAAGTTGGGGTCTAAAATGCGCTGTGCTTTCTAGAGCCCCCATGTTGGGATGCCAAAATATACCATCCAGAATAGCTCTCTAGAGGATTTCAGTACTAGCCCAAATCCTTGGTCTTAGTGGAGGAGTGATGAGGCAGGGACCCACATGGATGGTCAAACAGGGAGTCCATTTATTTCAAGTTCTCTCAGCCCTAATTCACTTAGTAAAATAGACGTTGAAATATCCCTCAGCACACTGAGCAGTGCTAACTCTAATATGATACAGCACACTGGGTGTGTGCTAACTATAAGCACCTTGGTATTACTATGTAAATGCATTTTTACTGCAAGTCTCTCTGCTTCAAGTACAACACAGGTTGTCACACCTTCTCCTGCTCCCCCTCCCCGACTTCTCAGTAAGGCTGAGATGCCCCAAGAGCAAGTTCCCTCTGGGCTGAAGAGTCTTAAATCTCACTGAGAGCTCCCCCACCATCTGTGGCTCTCTCTCTAAAATGTCTGATAAGGATCTGATGTCCAAAATGTATAGGGAACTAAAACAAATGCTATATAGAAGCAAGAGCTTTTTCCCAGGAGTTAAGTAATCAGAAGATTTGAACAGTTCTCAAAAAAAAAGAACTGCAAACTATTGGCAATGATACAGAAGACTTGTCCAAATCATCAATAAAAAGAAATGCACATCAAAACCTGAGCTTTCATTTTACACCCAACAAATTGACAAAGACAAACAAAAGATAAGTATGATCAGTGTTAGACTGAAGAAAATCAGACACATTAATACATTGTTTATGAAGCTATGAGTTGATCCAACCATTATGGAAAGTAATTTGGAATTAATGGTAAGAAAGTTACTAAAATGTATCATCCCTCTACCCAGAGAGTTAATTGCTAATCATATACCTGTGGAAGGTAAGAGATAGAAATAAAAGCCTCATAGATATTGAAATAGCCCCAAAAGCACTTTTGTGCTGAAAATGGAAACAAAGGAGTTATCTATAGATGGACAGCTAAATTGTGGTATATGAGTATAAAGAAATACTAAAATATTAGAAATTATGACTACAAAAAGTTCATAGAGAGTTGGAAATATAATTTAAACAGTGAAAATGGAAAAATCCAAACCCCCAAACTTAATGATGTATGATTATAATTAGCAAGTTTTCCCCAAACAAATCTGTGAGAAAATGCGTCTCCTTACTTTCAATGGAGAAGTAGAGAACTGTGGAATAAACTGTCAGACTCAGTTGATGTGTTGGTTAGTTTTCTGAACTTTTTTTTTTTTTTTTAGTAAAAGATGATTCAGGTCCGTCTGGAGTTCAGGTTTGAGATTGGAATGAAATGAGAAACTCTTACATCATCTGAGAGTTAACAAAAGGAAGTTTATTTAGTCATAGCAGGAAAAAGAATCTTCAACCAGGTTAAAGTTATGGTTCAGGTGGATATAGCCATCTTCATCTCCATGTAAAAAATAGTTTTTGATCATCAGGATATAGTTAGCATGTTGTGATAGTTCAAATGACAGATATTTACCAAGTCTTGAGAGGCACTTTTTTTTTTTTTTTTTTTAATGCTTGAACCTGGATAGATCTTAAAACCTTAGCCCGGGCATGATTGCAATACCTTTGAAAGAAAAATTAGCCTAGCCTTCTTGGCTAGAACCCTAAGAATCCCACATGGCAAATATGGCTACAATCTACAAGGGATGGCTCCCTGGGTATGGGGTGGTGAGGGATGTATTTGAAAATGAAGGTGATATCACATGACAAATATGGAAATATGTTAAAAAGGATTGTTCATGTATAACCTGGAGGAAAAAAAATTTGGAACACAAAGTCTTATAAAAATGTTGAAAACTATTTTTTATATGTATTTGAAAAAATAAAATACTATTTAGGGGGAAAAAAGAAAATGAAGGTGATATAAAAACAAGGTTTTTTTTAAAGGAAAAAATATTCAAATCAAGTAAATCTTTGAAGGAAGTTGAGAAGGTGCTTCTCAAACCTAGGAGACAAAAGTAAGACTCCGCATTATGTGCTTACCTTGGTCTATCCCATACTAAATTCTCAAAGACATCAGAAAACAGGTAGGGATGAGGACAATCCATATTATGCCTGTTAAGAATCCTTATATTCTTCTTTTGTTTTGTTTTGGGAGGTGATCAAGGTTAAATGACTTACCCAGGTCACAGAGCTAGTAAATGATCAAATTGGAAGCCTTCTGATTCCAAGCTCAGTGCTCTAGGCATTGTACCCCCTAGCTGAATTCTTATATTCAAGACTGCTCAAATGTCACCTACATCTACACCTAGAGTACTCCATGAAGCCAAGTTGCTCCTTCTTATCAAATGACTATATATTGAATATTTTCTTATCTAAATTTTCATTATTGAGTTCCACAGTTGCTATGTTGCATTTTGTCTTTGCACTGACTAATGCTGTATTTTTCTGAACTATTTGGTTGATTTTTAAAAAAATTTTTATTTTCACTAATGCCTTTTGTTTTGTTTTGTTTTTCATAATAGTTGCTTTGACACAACTACTTTCTTCTGGGGCAAAGGAAAAATTAAACAAAAATATTCAATACAGAAATTCTGGTGATGTATGCAATATTTTGTCTACCCCTTTGCTTAAAGGAAGAAGGTACCATTTTTTATCCCTTCCCCAGGAACTTGATAGGCTTTTCTCCTATTCATCTGTTAAAACAATTTGTTTATTGATCTTTTGCTTTACATTGCCATTATTTGTCAATATCATTCTCTTCTACTTTTTTCATTCTGCATTATACAAATCTGTCTATTCTCTTAGTTTTTCATAGCTAATATTTATTAATCAGAAACATTTTGGTATATTATACCAAAGATTTTTTTCAGCTGTGCCCCCAGTCCATGAGTACTCACCTTATTTGAAGTTCTTTGATATCACAAAAAGTACTGTTATGAATAGGTTGGCATATATTAGACCTTTGTTTCTATTTTTGACTTTGTTGGGGTATATCCCCCATATGGGTCAATGAATATGTATGACTTTGAAAAATAGTCATTTTTCTTGAATAATTTTAATTGCTGTTGCTTCAATACCACAGGCTTCACCACAAACCCCACAAACTTCATTTTACTATTTAAGAACAATATATATACTTCTCAAAGAGGATTAAAAACAAAATTGAAATTTAGCATGCTTAGACTATCATTGGTTCCATCAGTGCAATTGTCACCACTTTTGTTAGCTTTGCCCATCACACATCTGTGTGGAACTCCCTTTATCAGTGAAGATCAGCAAATGTAACTTAATGGTCTATTACCTAGGGTTCTGACAGGTTCCATGGCATCCCAGTGTGTATCAGAAGTAGAACCTGGGCCCAAGTTTTCTTGATTATCATCTAAACTCCCAGTCTATAAAGTTATATAAGGAAGTAAAAGTTCACATAACATGTAAATGTATTCATTAATGAACTTCCCACTTGTGAAGAAAGCCCTTATTCCCATATCTCTCTCAGCTTAATACTAGATACTGACCAGACTCATATCATTCTTCATAATCTAGACCTCTCCTGCTTTTCCTGTCTATTTATACCATATATTCTTCGTTTCAGTGGCTGGCCTCCTTGCTATTCCATGAACAAGATACTCTTATCTCCTGGCTCCTGGGTTTTTTTACATGTCTGGCATTCTCTCTTCATCTAGATCTACTGATTTCCTTGGTTTCCTTTAAGTCTCAATTAAAATACAACTTCCACTAGAAATCTTTCCCAAAACAAGGACACTGATACATTATTGGTGGAATTGAGAACACATCCAGCCATTCTGGAGAGCAATTTGGAACTATGCTCAAAAAGTTATCAAACTGCACATATCCTTTGATCCAGCAGTGCTACTACTGGGCTTATACCCCAAAGAGATACTCAAGAAGGGAAAGGGACCTGTGTGTGCCAAAATGTTTGTGGCAGCCCTATTTGTAGTGGCTAGAAGCTGGAAAATGAATGGATGCCCATCAATTGGAGAATGGCTGGGTAAACTGTGGTATATGAATGTTATAGAATATTATTGTTCTGTAAGAAATGACCAGCAGGATGAATACAGAGAGTCTTGGAGAGACTTACATGAATTGATGCTGAGTGAAATGAGCAGAACCAGGAGATCATTATATACCTCAACAATGATACTGTTTGAGGGTATATTCTGATAGAAGTGGATCTCTTTGATAAAGAGAGCTAATTCAGTTTCAATTGATCAGTGATGGACAGAGGCAGCTACACCCAAAGAAAGAACACTGGGAAATGAATGTAAACTGTTTGCATTTTGGTTTTTCTTCCCAGGTTATTTTTACCTTCTGAATCCAATTCTTCCTGTACAACAAGAGAACTGTGCGGTTCTGCACACATACATTGTATCTAGGATATACTGTGACATATTTAACATGTATAGGACTGCTTGCCATCTGGGGGAAGGAGGGGAAAAATCAAAACAGAAGTGAGTGCAAGGGATAATGTAAAAAAAATTACCCTAGCATGGGTTCTGTCAATAAAAAAATTATAATAAATAAATAAATGAAACTGGGGAACTAATCTTTCCTTGTAAATACTGATAATATGATTCTATTGAGGACTTCATTTTGAGTAATCAAACTAAATGTAAAAGCAGAATTGGCTGAGTAAAGCAAATTGCCTCATTACCTAATGTGATAAGATGCCCATATACTTGAAAAACTATCAATCAAAACATTAGATTAAGTAGGAAATGTAGCTGCAGTGAATAGAGTGACATTAACTGGAAGTGTTTGAATTGGCTGAACAAATTTAGTGATGTCCTGTGACTCTTATATAAATAAGAAGGCCAGTTTAGAACCCAAGTTATTTAAGCATCTGGCGGAAAATCCAGCAGGAGGTCCCAAATGATTGCTTCCTACTGAAGACACTGCCAATAGACATCTAAAATCCTTAGGAACCTTTAAAGTTCATAAGGTCCTTTACCAGCTGAATGGAAGGGTGAGAATGGGAGGAGGGAGGAAAAAGTCTATGGCCAATATGCTTCCCCTTCCTTCACCACCCTCCAATCTACTCCTCAGGAATTTGCCTGGAATATCCTTATTTGCCCTAGAGATTCATGCAAAGAATTTAGGGATATTTTTTGTTAGCTGATTGTCAATAAACATTTTTTAAGCACTTACTATGTGCCAGGCACTGTGCTAAGTATCAAGAATACAAAAGAGGCAAAAATCAGTCTCTGTCTTCAAGGAGCTACCAGTCTAATAGGGGAGATTACAAGCAAACAAATATATGCAAACGTGCTATATACAAGATAAATAGGGGGGCAACTAGTGGATAGAGAACCAGCTGGGAGGTCAGGAGGACCTGAGTTTAAATCTGGCCTCAGACATTTTAACACTTCCTGGCTGTGTAACTTTGGGCAAGTCACTTAACCCCAATTGCCTCAGCCAAAACAAAATAAAACAAAACAAAAAAACCACACAAGATAAATAGGGAATAATTAAAAGAGGAAAGGCAATAGAACTGAGAAGTTGGGAAAGACTTTTTTTTTTGAAGGGATTTTTTTTTTTAATAACTTTTTATTGACAGAACCCTTGCCAGGGTAATTTTTTACAGCATTATCCCTTGCACTCACTTCTGTTCCAATTTTTCCCCTCCCTCCCTCCACCCCCTTCCCCAGATGGCAAGCACTCCTTTACATGTTGAATAGGTTACAGTATATTCTAGATACAATATATGTGTGCAGAACCGAACAGTTTTCTTGTTGCACAGGGAGAATTGAATTCAGAAGGTATAAATAACCCGGGAAGAAAAACAAAAATGCAAGCAGTTTATATTCATTTCCCAGTGTTCTTTCTTTAGGTGTAGCTGCTTCTGTCCATCATTGATCAATTGAAACTGAATTGGCTCTCTTTATCAAAGAGATCCACTTCCATCAGAATATATCTTCAAACAGTATCTTTGTTGAGGTATATAATGATCTCCTGGTTCTGCTCATTTCACTCAGCATCAGTTCATGTAAGTCTCGCCAGTCCTCTCTGTATTCATCCTGCTGGTCATTTCTTACAAAACAATAATATTCCATAACATTCATATACCACAGTTTACCCAACCATTCTCCAATTGATGGGCATCCATTCATTTTCCAGCTTCTAGCCACTACAAACAGGGATGCCACAAACATTTTGGCACATACGGGTCCCTTTCCCTTCTTGAGTATCTCTTTGGGGTATAAGCCCAGTAGAAACACTGCTGGATCAAAGGGCATGCACAGTTTGATAACTTTTGGGGCATAATTCCAGATTGCTCTCCAGAATGGTTGGATTCATTCACAACTCCACCAACAATGCATCAGTGTCCCAGTTTTCCCGCATCCCCTCCAACATTCATCATTATTTTTTCCTGTCATCTTAGCCAATCTGACAAGCATGTAGTGGTATCTCCTTAATTTGCATTTCTCTTATCAAAAATGATTTGGAACACGTTTTCATATGAGTGAAAATAGTTTGAATTTCATCATTTGAAAATTGTTCATATCCTTTGACAGTTTATCAATTGGAGAATGGCTTGATTTCTTATAAATTAGAGTCAATTCTCTACATATTTTGGAAATGAGGCCTTTATCAAAACCTTTAACTGTGAAGATGTTTTCCCAGTTTGTTGTTTCCCTTCTAATCTTGTTTGCATTAGTTTTGTTTGTACAAAAACCTTTTAATTTGACGTAATCAAAATTTTCTGTTTTGTGATCAATAGTCTCTAGTTCATCTTTGGTCACAAATTTCTTCCTCCTCCACAAGTCTGAGAGATAAACTATCTTATGTTCCTCTAATTTATTTATAATCTCGTTCTTTATGCCTAAATCATGGACTCATTTTGATCTTATCTTGGTATATGGTGTTAAGTGTGGGTCCATGCCTAATTTCTGCCATACTAATTTCCAGTTATCCCAGCAGTTTTTATCAAATAATGAATTCTTATCCCAAAAATTAGGATCTTTGGGTTTGTCAAACACTAGATTGCTATAGTTGACTATTTTGTCTTGTGAACCTAACCTATTCCACTGATCAACTAATCTATTTCTTAGCCAATACCAAATGGTTTTGGTGACTGCTGCACCTTCATTTGATTTTTTTTTTCACTAATTTCCTTGGGATCCTCAATCTTTTGTTCTTCCGTATGAATTTTGTTATTTTTTCTAGATCATTAAAATATTTTCTTGGAAGTCTGATTGGTATAGCACTAAATAAATAAACTAATATAGGGAGTATTATCATCTTTATTATATTCACTTGGCCTATCCAAGAGCACTTAATATTTTTCCAATTATTTAAGTCTGACTTTATTTGTGTGGAAAGTGTTTTGTAATTTTGCTCATATAATTCCTGATTTTCCTTTGGTAAATAGATTCCCAAATATTTTATGCTGTCGACAGTTATTTTGAATGGAATTTCTCTTTGTATCTCTTGCTGTAGGATTTTGTTGATGTATAAAAATGCTGAGGATTTATGGGGATTTATTTTGTATCCTGCAACTTTGATAAAATTATGAATTATTTCTAATAGCTTTTTAGTAGAATCTCTGGGGTTCTCTAGGTATACCATTATATCATCTGTAAAGAGTGATAGTTTGGTTTCCTCATTGTCTACTCTAATTCCTTTAATCTCTTCCTCGACTCTTATTGCCGAGCCTAGCGTTTCTAATACAATATTGAATAATAATGGTGATAGTGGGCAACCTTGCTTCACTCCAGATCTTACTAGGAAAGGTTTCAGTTTTTCCCCATTGCTTATGATGCTTATTGACAGTTTTAAATATATGCTTCTGATTATTTTAAGGAAAAGTCCATTTATTCCTATACTCTCAAGTGTTTTTATTAGTTCCCCCGTTTTAACTGGATTCACTTTTAAATGGCCTTTTCAAGTACCAATGGTTCCCAGATAAAACTTCTTGTATTATATTTATCTATGTATATGTTGAAATTCCTGTCCTGTCCACCAGTAAAATGAAAGCTCTCTCAGGCCTAGGGCTTTTTTTTATATATATATATATATTTGTATCACTCCCCTCTTGCACCCAGAACAGGGTGGGTCCTTAATATTTGTTGTTTTGAACTGAAGGGATTTCAGACTCCATCTTGGTCAAGGGCTTCATTTGAAAGAAGAGGCAGTTGAAGAAGGGGGGGGTGGTGTGAGGGGGAGGAGAGTGGAATTGAACATAATTGGAACTTAAACCCATATCCTCCAACTTCAAAGATCTTGACACATACCACTAGTTGCTTGTTTCTTCTGGCTGCTGGGGAAGGTGGAAGCCAGGAGGGCCAGATGGACGTTTTTGGATAGCCAAGAAGGGAAGAGGATTAGGGATTTAGCTCTTGGAAATCATCCATTCCAAAAAAGGAAACTGAGGTCCAGAAATCTAAAGGCCTCCTGGGAGGTGGGAGATGGAGATAGGGGCCATGATGCTGAACTGTATCTCAGAATAATGCACACGATTGAGCAAAAAGGCTCCTTAAATCGGGGGACCAGTGGCTAGCCTGGGGGGCGGGGCGAGGGGAGTCGAGCAACCTCAGGACTCTGTGTGTGTGTGTGTAAGTGTAGGGGGTGGGGTGCGGGGGTCGGTGCTGAGGAAGCAGAAAGAACGTGGTGTCTCTGAAGTCTGTATTATTCCCGCTTCACTCGGGAATTGGGCAAAGTGCGAACGCGCTCACTCTGCTCCATGCCCTCCCAGCTCCGGATTCGGAGACCGAACCTCGATTCTGGGCTCCGGCCCCGCACCTTCGGGTTCAGAAAACAAACTGGGAAGTTGGGGGATGGGGGCGAACGGGTATACAGGGGCACGGGTTTGGAAGCCCGCACCGCCGCTTCCGTCCTGTAGAGACGCAAAGGGAGAACCCGGGGGACTCTAAAGCCGGCTCAAGTCTGGCCCGCGGGGCTTCGCAGTCCGAGTCCACAAAACAAACTGGGAAGTTGGGGGCGGGGGAGGGGGCCGATGTCTGTGTATGTAGCGTATAGGGGAAGTGGGCGTGGCCATGGCAACTGTTGTTGGGCGAGGAGAGCCGCTTGCGTGTATACGCTTTTGAAATTATTGGATACTTTCGCTTCTCCCTTCCAGCTCCAGTCTAAATGTTTGTCGGGTTTTGCTACTGGGCTTCTAGGCTTTGTCGGTAGAGGTATCTCTGGGTCTGCATTTATCTCTGTCCCTCTTTTCTTTTTGTCACCCATCCCAACTGGGTTGGTGCTAGGGAAGTCTAATGGATTAATGGGTCTGTCACCAGCTGTCAATCCTTAATAAGACTGCTTTTTAGGGGGTATTTAGTCTTCTATAGATATTTATTACTACTTTCCAAAGATTATAGGATCCCATCTTAGAACTGGAAAGGACACCTTCCTTAGCCCTCTAATACAGATGAGGAGAGGTTGGACTTAAGGTTCCCCAGGTGATAGTAAGTCTTCCGAGTCCGGAGCCAGTGAGTTTATGAGTTAGGTGCTGCCAGGATAATGTTCCCATTTCATAGGGAATAGTCTAATGTGGATCTGCAGACCCGGGTCCAATACTTGGGGCCAACTATTTAGCTGTGTGAATAAAACTCAACACCACTAGCTAACTAGTTAAGAAATTAGTCTATTGGAGTGTATAAAGTAGTCACCTCTAATTAAGGTTAGTGAGAAACTTTTTCTTTTCTACCATCTACATAGAAATTCTGCTTTAATTTTTTTTTTCTAAATTCAGCATAAAAAATAGTGGAAGCAATTAATGAGGAAACACTGTTACAGCTTCTTGGTTTTCCATTTTGAGGAAGTGTGACTAGTAGGGAGAGCTTAACTTAAATCCATTGAAGAAATGGGGGAATTAAATTACCAAAATTTGGCAATTAAATGTATATTGGAGGTGGGGGAGTGAGTGAGAGGAAGCAAGAAAGATACTGAGGTTGTTTACCTCAACAACTGGAAAACCGATGGTTGCCCTTGGTATCAGTAGTTAAGGCCAGAAGAGAGGTGGGTTTAGAGGGGAAGAGATAGAGTTCTAGTCTGGACATGGTGAATTTGATATGATTACAGACATCTAATTTGAAACATCTAGTAAATAGTTAGAATCCTGAGAGGGTGGAAGGGAGTTTGTCATTAGCAAGGCTTTTTTTTTTTTTTTTTTTTTTTTTTTTTTTTTTTTTAAGATTTTTATTTACACAACATATATGTGACCCGTCCAGCAGGTCATCAAAGTGTGGGTCCTGAGGCGGACATTTGTCTGTAAGGCTAAGCCTGAAAAGGGATGAGGTTAGAAATGAGGAGGGAGATGAGCTGAGGTGGAGCAAAGTCTCAGTTTATTGAATGAAGAGGGTCTAGTTTTATATGATTTCTGGGTGGGGGGTTGCAATGTAAAGAATGTCAGACCATAGGTGTGGCTGGCATCCTGGGGCATACTCGTTATCTAGTTCCTGGGCGGGTAGGGCCAATTTCCTGGGACACACATAATCTTGTCTCAGGAATTTAATCACATTAGCTCTTTGTTTCCAAGGACATGGTTTCTGGCACATATGCATGGATAATTTTTCAATACTGACCCTTGCAAAACCTTGTGTTCCAAATTCCCCCCCCCTCCCCTCGATGGCAAGTAATTCAATACATGTTAAATATGTTAAAATTATGTTAAATCCAATATATGAACACATTTATGCAGTTATCTTGCTGCACAAGAAAAATCGGATCAAGAAGGAAAAAAAAGCTGAGAAAAAACAAAATGCAAGCAAACAACAACAGAAAGAGTGAAAATGCTATATTGTAATCCACGCTCAGTTCCCACAATCCTCTCTCTGGGTGAAGATGGCTCTCTTCATCACAAGATTATTAGAACTGATTTGAGTCATCTCATTGTTGGAAAGAGCCATGTCTGTCAGAATTGATCACTGTATAATCTTGTTGTTGCTGTGTGCAATGATCTCCTAGTTCTGCTGATTTCACTTAGCATCAATTTGTGTAAGGCTCCCCAGCCCTCTCTGAAATCATCCTGTTGGTCTTTTCTTCCAAAACAATAATATTTCAGAGAGGACTGGCGAGACTTACATGAACTGATGCTAGGAAGATGGGGAAAAAAAATAATAATAAAAACAAAAACAAAACAAAACAATAATATTCCATAACATTCATATCCCATAATTTATTCAGCCATTCCCCACCTAATGGTCATCCACTCAGTTTCCAGTTTCTTGCTACTACAAAAAGGTCTGCCACAAACATTTTTGTGGGTCCTTTTCCCTCCTTTAAGATCTCTTTGGGATATAAACCCAGTAGAGACACTCATGCATTTTTATTTTTAAAGAAACTTATTTTATTATTATTTTTTAAATAACTTTTTATTGACAGAACCCATGCCAGGGTAATATTTTACAACATTATCCCTTGCACTCACTTCTGTTCCGATTTTTCCCCTCCCTCCCTCCACCCCCTTCCCCAGATGGCAAGCAGTCCTTTACATGTTAAATAGGTTACAGTATATCCTAGATACAATATATGTGTGCAGAACCGAACAGTTTTCTTGTTGCACAGGGAGAATTGGATTCAGAAGGTATAAATAACCCGGGAAGAAAAACAAAAACGCAAGCAGTTTATATTCATTTCCCAGTGTGCTTTCTTTGGGTGTAGCTGCTTCTGTCCATCCTTGATCAATTGAAACTGAATTAGATATCTTTATCGAAGAGATCTACTTTATCAGAATACATCCTCATACAGAATCGTTGTTGAGGTATATAATGATCTCCCGGTTCTGCTCATTTCACTTAACATCAGTTCATGTAATTCTCGCCAATCCTCTCTGTATTCATCCTGCTGGTCATTTCTTACAGAACAATAATATTCCATAACGTTCATATACCACAATTTACTCAACCATTCTTCAATTGATGGGCATCCATTCATTTTCCAGCTAAAGAAACTTAATTTTTTAAAATTTTCCTCAGTTACATTTAGAACAATGTGTTTACATTTGTTTCTTAAAAAAAAAAAAAAAAAAAAAACCAAAAACTTTTGAGTTACAGATTCTTTCTCTTATATCCCACCTCCAGTTCCCATATGATTCATTCACCCAGAGAGAGGGTGCATCTTCTTGCAAAAAATGGCTCTCTTCATCACTGAACAATTGGAACTGGTTGAATCTTTCATTGTTGAAGAGAGCCACATCCCTCAGACTTAATCATCATATAGTCTTGTTGTTGCTGTGTACAATGATTTCCTGGTTCTGCTCACTTCACTTAGCATCAGTTCATGTAAGGCTTCCCAGGCCTCTCTGAAATCATCCTCCTGATTGTTTCTTACATAACAATAATATTCCATAACATTCATATACCATTCAGCCATTCTCCAACTGATGGGCATCCACTCAATTTCTACTTTCTTGCCACTATGAAAAAGGCTGTCACAAACATTTTTGCACATGTGAGTCCCTTTCCCTCCTTTAAGATCTCTTTGAGATATAATCCCAGTAGAAACACTGCTGGATCACATTTTGATATCCCTTTGGGCATAGTATTCAAAAGACATTTAACAGAATTAGGAGAAAACCAGACTCTTGGCATTAAATTTATTAATTTCCAGATTACCTATAGTATATACATATATATTCTGTTTTGCTTATAGATTTTAGTAAAGTCTGATTTTTCAGTACCCTTTTTGAGGTTTTCATGGCAAAGATACTGGAGTGTTTTGCCATTTCTTTGATGGGGAAAACTGCCCAGGTCACACAGCTAGTAAATGTCTGAGACAGATTTCAGTTCAGGTCTTTCTGACTCTAGGAGGATTCCTGACTCCACTTTGCTACCTATCTGCCCTCATACTTAACCCTAGATTAGCGCATATCTGGCAAGTCTACTATTAGTAGACTTAAATAGTGAACTATTATTCAGTGTATGCTCAAGGAAGACATTCATTTTTAATATCAATCTGAGTTATATATTCTTTGATGAAAGTCTAGATCATAGTGTTTGAATTGGAAAAAACTTTAGAGATCATATTTCCATCTGATCCTGATTTCAAACACATGATCCTTTTACTGCTGGCTCATCCTGGCAATTCCCTCAGACTTCCCTTGTACCGTCCCAACATTCTAACTATTTAGTGGATGTTTCATTAAACCTCCAAATTGGTCTCCCTCATCAAGTCTCTTCCCCAATCTCCCTTGTACTCAACTGTCTACTTGATTTTCCTAATACATCTGCCTGCCCATGCTGCTCCCTTACTCAAACTCCAAGGCTCTCTTTTACTTCCCAGAATAAAATATAAATTCCTCTCTTTGTCATTTACAATTCTTCATGACCAGGACTCTTCTTGCTTTTCCAGTTTCCTGGAAGATGCTTCACATTCTCTATACTCCAACCACATTGGTATACTTGCTTGTTCCTTGAAAGAGATGAGCTATCTCCCAATTTCTGTGCTTTGGTACTGCCAGCTTTTCCTCCCTTCCCACTCCTTGTGAATGGAATGCTCTCTCCCCTCACTTGGATCTCTCAGCTCCTTGGGCTTCATTTAAAGACTCATTTTATGTCCTTCTGTAGTAATCTAATATCTGATAAACCCAAAGACTCAAGCTCTTCAGATAAGAAGTCCTTATCTGACAAAAATTGGTGTGAAAACTGGAAAAGAGTATGGCAGAAAGTAGACACTGACCAACATCTAACACCTTATACCAAGATAAGGTCTAAATGGGTTCATGATTTAGACATAAAAGGTGATACTATAAGTAAATTAGGAGAACAAGGCATAGTCTGCCTCTCAGCTCTGTAGAAAGGGAGGAATTTATGACCAAAGAAGACTAGAAAACGTTATGAAATGCAAAATGGATAATTTTGATTACATTAAATTAAAAAGATTTTGTACAAATAAAACCAATGCAGCCAAGATTACAAGAGAAGCAGAAAGGTGGGGGAAATTTAGTACCACCAGTGTTTCTTAAGGCTTCATTCTAAAATAGATTATTAACTCAAATTTATAAGAACATAAACCATTCCCCAACTGACAAATGGTCAAAAGATATGAACAATTTTCAGATGAAGAAATTAAAGCCATTTCTAACAGTATTTTTAAAAATGCTCTAAACCATTATGGATGAGAGAAATGCAAATTAAGACAACTCTGAGGTACCACTACACACCTCTCAGATTGGCTAAGATAAGAAAAGATAATGATAAATGTTGGAGGAGATGTGGGAAAACTAGGACATTAATGCATTGGTGGTAGAGTTATGAAATGATTCAACCATTCTGGAGAGAAATTTGGAACTATGCTCAAAGTGCTATAAAACACACTGCATACCCTTTGATCCAGCAGAGTCTCTACTAGGTCTATATCCTAAAGAGATTATAAAAGAGGGAAAAGGACCTATATGTACAAAAATGTTTGTAACATCCTTTTTTTTTGTAGTGGCTAGGAACTAGAAAATGAGTGGATGCTCTTCAGTTGGGGAATAGCTGAATAAGTTGTGGTATAAGAATGTAAAGGAATATTATCATTCTAAAAGAAATGATGAATAGGCTGATAACTTACATAAACTATGCTGAATGAAAGGAGAAGAACCAACAGAATATTGTACATAGTACAAGATTATGTGATGATCAACTGTGATAGAATTGGCTGTTCTCAACAATGCAGTGATTCAAGGCAATTCCAATAGACATGGGATTGAAAATGTTATCTGTATCCAGAGAGAGATCTATGGAGACTAAATGTGGATCAAAACATATTTTCACCTTTTTTTGTTATTGTTGTTTGCTTAATTTTTTTCTTTTGATCTGTCTTTTTTTTTCATAACATAATAAATATGGAAATATGTTTAAAAGAATTGCACATATTTAATCTATATCAGATTGCTTGCTGTCTTAGAGAGGGGAGTGGTAGGAAAGGAGGAAGAAAAATTTGGAACACAAAAGTTTTACAAAATTATTTACATATATTTGGAAAAATTGTTGTGCCACAGCTCCCTTTTAATGTTCTGACCCAGTTTCTCTGATTGTCCTATTTAGTTACTCTGCCTCAGATTATAACCATTCCCTCTTAATGTTTGCTAAGATAAAGGTCTTATCTTAGACCTTCGGCTATACTTATTCCCTCTTAATGTTTAATGGGATAAAGGTCTTTATCCATTTTAGATGTCATTAGAATATCAGGAGTCTCTCCAGTACCTCCCATTATGTCATCTTAGGTGCCTCCACCCATTAGGTCATCCCCATTCAGGTACCCCCTCTCTTATGTCATTATTCTTGTTATCCTATAAAAGAGTCTTGTATCTGATATTCAGGGCTGGATTCTTTGAGAGGATAGTCTCATTCAGCCTGGGACCAAACATGGATCCATTTGATCCCAATAAATCTCTCCATTTAACAAACATTAAATTGCTCTCTAATCGCTATCTTGCTCAGTTTCTCCAGCATTACAAAATAAAATACTATTTGGAAAAATTCTTAAAGTTTGAAAATGTACATATCTGACAAAACTTTAAGTACTTATCAAACAAGCTTCAAGTGTTTTGGCCAATAAACATTTCCTTTGGCTTTAAAAAAAAAAAAAAAAAAAGTGTCATCTCCAGCATAGGATTTCTTTGGGATATATTTAGCCAGATCCAGCCCCTCATTTCATCCTCTTCTTCAGTGCCATTGGAGAGTCCAAATGTGGTCTTTCTACTGCCATTACTAATGTCACTGTCAAAATGACATCAGATTTATAACATTCCATGCCTATTTCTTTCCTTCCTTCCATTTTTGTCTTAAACTGATTTTGGAAAATTCTGGCTTAGTTGCTTTTCACAGTTAAGTTCTCTACAGGTGTATTTCTTTTATTTCCTTTCAATTGCTTTTCCAAAGTTATTCTGTTTATAATTTCTTATCCTGTTCTGTAATGTTATGTAAATTAACTTTTGCTCTAAACCAAGGCTGTCCTTTGTTGCCATATCTCTTTGCTTAACTAGGAGTTAAGATTCCTTAGTTCCTTAGGACTCTCTTTTTTTCCTTTCAATTTTCCTTTCCTCCCCCTAGGGTTTTACTATCTTTTGTTTTTGTATGTCCTAGAATTTCCCATCTACCTTTTCTCTCTTATTCAGAGTCATCCTTTATAACAAATAATTTTTTTAATGAACAAAAGAAGAGGAAAAATAAATTCACCAAAACCAATCAGTTTCATTGAAAATACTGATATTATATGCATTGTTCCACACAATATTTTCCACCTCTGAAGAGGAGCAGGGAGGACGTGTCTTCTTATGTCTCTTATTTGGAGACAAGCTTATTTTTTTTTTATAATTTCACAACCTTAATCTTTTCTGAATCTTATTTATACTGTCATATTTATAGTATATATTATTTCCCTGAGTCTTCCTACTTCACTTTACATTAGTTCATCATGTAAGTCTTTCCATGCTTCTCTGTATTCACCATATGTCCTCATTCCTTATAACATTGTTATATTCCATTCCTTTCTTATACCACAATTTGCTTAGTCATTCTTCAGTTGATAGGTATTTACTTTGTTTCTTTCTACAAGTATTGCTAAAAAGTGTTGGCATACTTTTTGTCAGTGACCTCCTTGGGTAATGTGCCTAGCTATGCTATCTTTTGGTCAAAGTGATGAAATGTTCAGTGTTAGGTGTGGTTAGTAGAGGAACTGATCCCTGCGGCAAGCAGGAAGAAAGCTTTGATGGAGATCAGTTTAGCTTCATGGTCCCACTGTTGTACCACAGTTGCCTTTTGATGTCCTGACCTAGTTTTCCTAATTGTCCTATTTAGTTACTCTGCCTCAGGTTATAATCTTTCCCTCTTAATGTTTGATGAAATAAAGGTCTACCTCAGTTGCTCTGCCCCAAAACTTCAGGCTATAATCATTCCCTCTTAAATGGTTAATGAGTTAAAGGTTTCATATCTTTAGGTTATAATCATTCCTTCTTAATGTTTGACAAGATAAAGGTCTATCCATTTTAGACATCATTAGAACATCAGTAACCTCTCCAGTACCTCCCTCCATTGTGTCATCCTAGGTGCCTCCCCCCATTAGGTTATCCCCATCTAGGTACCTCCCCCATTATGTCATTGTTCTTGTTATCCTATAAAAGAGTCTTGTTGTCTAATGTTCAAGGCTGGATTCTTTGAGATGATAGTCTCCTCCAGCCCTGGCACCACATGCATCCATTTGGTCCCAGTATATCTCTTCATTTAATAAAATATTAAATTGGTTTCTAATCTCTATCTTGCTCCGGCATTATACCACTCTTTGGGGAGATAGTTCAGTCTGAAATACAAATGATGTCAAACTCCTGAGACCTACTCTGCGTGGAAATCCTAGTCATGTCCCTGAGATTAAATTTTTCTTGTAAAATCTTGTATACCATCCCATGGCTGCTACCTTCCTTTGGGTCAGCCTTGCCATGGCACTCTGCCCTGTGGTGTCTTTCTCCCATTCCATTTTGTATCTCCCCTAACTGCACTGTGTTTCCCAAGCCCAGTTCTCCTGGGGTTAATTTTTTAAGAGTGCTAAGTCTCTTTCACAATTTAGCCTGCTAGCTGAGGAACTTGTTTTTCATATGTTCTCTATTCCCAATGTCTATTACATCCCTTCATTTTGACTGTAACCCATTTCCTTAAATAAACCTATATTTTGTTGTGAATTCTTCACATGACCAAACCCCAACTTTTGATGCCAAAACCCACATCATGGATTACATCAAAAGTACATATATATTTTAGCTACTTTATATAATTACAAATTGTTGTCTAATATGGTTATACTAATTTCACAGCTCCAGCATTACACCAGTGTGCCTGTCTTTCCACATCCCTCTACATTTGACTATTCCCACTTTTAGTGTTTTGCCATAAATGACAACTTTAGAGTTATTTAAATTTGCATTCCTCCCATTATTAGTGGTTTGGAATGTTCTTTCACAAAAGTTACTTATTTGGAATTTTTTTGAGAACTATTTGTTCATATCCTTTGATCACTTATCTTCTGGCTTTGGTCTTATAAGTTATATATAGTTATATATAGTTAACTATATCACTTGACTACAAAAATAAGCATCTCAGAGGCAACCATTTTCTTTTTTATACTAGAGATGTTATTTTGTACAAAAGTTTTTCAGTTTCATGTAATTCCCTGTCTAGTCTTTTCCATTGATCTTCTGTTTTTTAAACCAGTAACCAAATGGCTTTAATTATTGCTACTCTATATAATATAGCTTGAGTTCTACTATTCCTTCTTTATGTCTTTATTCATATTTCCTTTCCTTCAAGTAAATTTGTTATTATTTTAGGTAGCTCTATAAAGTATCTCTTTCATAATTTAATGAGTAGAGCATTAAATCTCTAAATTATATTTAGTAGTATTATCATTTTTATTATGTTGGCATGGTTCAATCATGAACACTGAATATTCCTGCAACTATTTCAAAGTAGCATTTTGTAATTAAATTTGCGCAAATATTGAGTATCCTTTGATGAACTGATTCCTTTTGGCCTTTTTTTTTTTTTTAAGAGAACTCTTTCATATCAGTTCATCTACTTTAAGAAATAAGGAGGCATAGGGACAGCCAAGTGATGCAGTGGTTAGAGTACCAGGCCTGAAGTCAGGAGGACCTGAATTCAAATTTGATCTCAGACACTTAACTAGCTAGGTGACCCTGGGCAAGTCACTTAACTCCAATTGCCTCAGCAAAAAAAAAAAAAAAAGAAAAAAAAAAGAAAGAAAGAAAGAAAAGAAAAGAAAGAAATAATGAGACATTTAAAAATT
Source organism: Antechinus flavipes (assembly GCF_016432865.1). NCBI lineage: Eukaryota > Metazoa > Chordata > Mammalia > Dasyuromorphia > Dasyuridae > Antechinus > Antechinus flavipes. Next base: position 137,976,564 of record NC_067401.1, on the reverse strand, counting down.
TTCACTCTATTTAAATAGATTGACTTGGATCTATTATAATTATATAGTTATTTTTTCCCATATCTTTATCCTTTTCTTTGAATTTAGCATTAATTTAGATCTTTAGCTAAATGAGAAACTAACTGCACAAAGACAACCTAATTTAAACTCTAAACTAGTTTATTCTCATGAATTATTAAAACAAGAATCATAAATAGATTGGTCTTCCAGACTGGTTAGCATCTTTAAAGACAGTCACCACAATTGTATGAAACAAATTGGATGGGAACTTAGTTTTCTCAGACTATCTTTGAAATAATCTCACTATCTTAATATACATCTTTATTACTAGATCCTGCCTCTGCTCTTCTGAGACTTTAAAAGTTGTGTTCCTCCAAATTCAGACATTAATTTATTTGTAATTCTGGGTTGTATTTGCTTGAGCTCTTGGAGCTATTCACATAAAATAAAATAGCAAAATCTCTGTTTTCTGTAATGAGTATTTTGTCATAGTTGCTCCATGTCACTCTATTGACTACTTTTATAATATTCTTTTACAATTATGCTCTCCCAAATCTATTTCATATTAACCATTTCTGGTACCTTTTTTACGAAGTCAAATTGATTTTGAAGTGACTCTAGTATCAGTAACCAGTACTTTCCTTTCATTTCTTGTCACAATGCTCAGCATAAAGTAGATACTTAGCAAATTTTTTTTGACTAAGTCAATTTTTGTCAATGACCTCCTTGGGTTATGTGCCTAGTTGAACTAGACAATTTAATTGTAAGCAGTTGTAATATGATATGGCTGAATATTCTATGAAATGATGCTTTTTCTTATCTTCCTTTTGCTACAACTTTGTCTTCTGGTTTTATTCATCAGTGAGAATGTCTTCATTTTAAAATTAGCTACCAATTATTCATAATTTTTAAAAAATCGATCCCCATTCTCTTCCCTCATCTGTTCAGATAACTTTAATTATGAGATACAATGTTTTTTCCTTTCTCCTTCAACTAAATATGCTTGTGGCTATGTGAGTAGAAGCACGAAGCCATCTTCTTTTTGAAATAGAAAAAACAACAAAACTACTAAATATTCTTTGGTTTTTGTTTACATTCCTTTCCCCGTTAGAAACCTTTGGCTCCTTAAGACAAACTGAGATATTTAATATCTTACTCTGTTCAATTAGGAGATTTCTTCCTAGAGTCAAGAAGTATTGGTTGGGCGTATAAGCCTAGATAAAGGGGATTCTTCTTAGACCTTTGGAGTTGTGGGTTGATTAGTGCCAGTTACTGCAGCTGTTCCTCTCTGATAACTTCCAGAAAAGGTTTTATGACCATCCTTCCAGGTCAGCTTGTGGTTTATCAAGTATTCACGAATTTGCGGCTACATTTGGGTAGTTCAGGCTGGTGTTTATCTGGTTACATTTGCTTTTCACTCAGCAAAATATTACTTAATATTTATTGCACAAAGAGGAAAAGCATAAATAATACACAGCCTCTACCTTCAAGGAGGTGCCAAATTTGTAGGTTGGAATACAAAAGGATCACAGATATCTGTAATGCAAATGGAACACTGTAAGAATTCCAGAGGTGTTTAAAAGAAAAAAAATTAGTATGATAGCTTAGAGAAAGTAGAGAAGACATAATGAAGGATGTGACTGGTATTGGAATTGAGCCTGAAAGGGTAGATAGAATTTCAACTGACAGATTGTATTCTAGGATTAAGGAACAATAATATGAGGAAAATAACATAAGTGACATGGTTCAGAATACATTCAGAGAAAGTTCCAAAATCCAATTTGGTAAGACCATAGAGCAAAGCCGAAGGCAAAGCTGAGACTATGGGATGAGTAGTCACCTTGAATGCAACACTCAGGAGGATGCTATAAGGGACACTTAGGAATTTTTTTTTGAAAGTTTAGAGAGTTTGTCTGATTTCTCCCTCATTATTTTAAAGTATTTTTTATTCTTCAACACCAAAAGAAAAACAATTAGCCTTTTCATAGTAGAACAAAATGCTTTTATATGAATCTGAAAATATCTAAATGTATAGTTTGCTTTTTTTTAATTATTCAATTTTTAATTAATTTAACTATTCAACTTTTAACAAATGCTTACAACAGTACTTCAAAAGACCTGTTTCATCTGATGAATGCTCTGTCCATACTTTAGTGAATGGTTCTTTTTTTTTTTTAATTTTTATTTAATAATTACTTTATATTGACAGAATCCATGCCAGGGTAATTTTTTTTTTTTTTTACAACATTATCCTTTGCACTCGTTTCTGTTCCAATTTTTTTTCCCCTCCCTCCCCCCATCCCCTCCCCTAGATGGCAAGCAGTCCTTTATATGTTGGATATGTTGCAGTATATCCTAGATACAATATATGTGTGCAGAACCGAACAGTTCTCTTGTTGCACAGGGAGAATTGGATTCAGAAGGTATAAATAACCCGGGAAGAAAAACAAAAATGCAGATAGTTCACATTCGTTTCCCAGTGTTCTTTCTTTGGGTGTAGCTGCTTTTGTCCGTCATTTATCAATTGAAACTCAGTTAGGTCTCTTTGTCAAAGAAATCCACTTCCATCAAAATATGTCCTCATACAATATCGTTGTCCAAGTGTATAATGATCTCCTGGTTCTGCTCATTTCACTCAGCATCAGTTCATGTCTCGCCAGTCCTCTCTGTATTCATCCTGCTGGTCATTTCTTACAGAACAATAATATTCCATAACATTTATACCACAATTTACCCAGCTATTCTCCAACTGATGGGCATCCATTCATTTTCCAGTTTCTAGCCATTACAAATAGGGCTGCTACAAACATTTTGGCACATACAGGTCCCTTTCCCTTCTTTAGTTTTTTTTTGGGATATAAGCCCAATAGAAACACTGCTGGATCAAAGGGTATGCACAATTTGATAATTTTTTGGGCATAATTCCAGATTGCTCTCCAGAATGGTTGGATTCGTTCACAACTCCACCAACAATGCATTAGTGTCCCAGTTTTCCCGCATCCCCTCCAACATTCATCTTTATTTTTTCCTGTCATCTTAGCCAATCTGACAGGTATGTAGTGGTATCTCAGAGTTGTCTTAATTTGCATTTCTCTGATCAATAGTGATTTGGAACACTCTTTCATATGAGTGGTAATAGTTTCAATTTCATCCTCTGAAAATTGTCTGTTCATATCCTTTGACCATTTATCAATTGGAGTATGGCTTGATTTCTTATAAATTTGAGTCAGTTCTCTATATATTTTGGAAATGAGGCCTTTATCAGAACCTTTAACTGTGAAGATGTTTTCCCAGTTTGTTGCTTCCCTTCTAATCTTGTTTGCATTAGTTTTGTTTGTATTTAGTGAATGGTTCTAATGAACTGTTTTGACAAAAAAAAAAAAAAAAAGAATTTTTACCTGATAATTTCGTGGTGATCATTTTCTTAGCACTTAATGATCATGGATAGATTTTGTCAAGAGGACTGCTCTTGAAATCTTTTGGATTGGATAAAATCTACCAGAGCTTGTGTACCTTTAGCATAACCTTAAAGATGTCAGGGTCATCATTATCCCATGCTGAAACATGAGAATGAGTACTTTGGTGGATGTTCATAAAGGCCTTGTTAATTTTGTTTTAATACTGAAAATTCAGTTGTCCGCAATACAGTTATTTGTTTTTTGAAAAGTGAAATTGAAAGTTAAGACTCAAAACTTATCATTGTTGAGATTATGGGATCCAATCAGGCTCTTCCTGCACAAGATCACCAGAATGATGGAGTTAGCCAGCAAAATGATGGGGTCTGGGATGAGACTTCAAAAGTAAATTTGAGTTAAGGGCCAGTGTCAAAGAATTTATAGGCATAGACCTCCAAATCAAGAGGAAACGATTTTATTATGCTGCTAAAAGCAGGCTAAATATATAACAATCTTTAGCAAGGAAAAGGTGTTTTAGTAATTAACAAAGGGAGAAAATGTCATTAAGAATACCCATGGTGGGCTAACTCTAAAAGGAATTTAGTACTCCAAAAAGAGGTAGCAGAGATCTACAATATAAGGGAAATACAACCTTGAGAGTTTGATATCATAACTTGGCTTTCTAATTGGATTTCTAGAGACCCTCACCTGGGATGGAACTATAACCAAAAGTCTGCTTGAACAAGACACACTTAAGGCTGAGATGATCCAATCAATGCTTTTCCCTGCTTGCCTTGGGGAGTAGCTTGGTTTCTAGATTGTTTACACAGATTCAGGCTTTCTCTGCCAATGCCCACCTGCTACCCAGGACCTGGTCCTCATGACTAGAGTTGCATGAGGACTGGAGAGGTTAGAATTTTGAAGCCTTGTTTGAAACTCACAAATGACCTGTTTAGTCTGTGTGTTTGACAGGAAGTTTCCCTAAAATACAAGGCTGGACAGACAGGTTGGGGTCAGATGTGGAAATCTATAAATTATTAAACTAAGGAGTCTCCTAAGCTTTATGTAATAAGCAATAGGCAACTCTTGAGGAGTTTTATGTAGAGGGAGTAACATAAAGGGAAACAAGCCAAGGAATCCATTACAACTTTTGCAATAGTTTAATTAAGAGCTAAAGTTAGAATTGGAATGATCATGTGAAGAGAAGAGAGGAGAATCTTGGGTGTCCCTTCCAATTCTGAAGGCTATGAATTTGTGATTCTGCAGTTTCAGATCTGAGTAATAGGAAGAATGGCAGCATCATGAATAATAATAGAGAAGTTAAGAGGAGGAACTATTGTAGAAGAGGAGATAATGAACCTAATTTGGAGCAAGTAGTGTTATACTTATCAGGAATACAATACAATGTAGGTGATGAGGGTCCATTATCTTTTTACCCAGCAATTAGAAAAAAGGCCGAGATATGGATATGGGAGTGATCTTCATAAAAATGACTGTTGAAGTCTTGGGAATGGTTGAGCTTGACAGAAGTATAGAGAAGACCAGGGGTCTAGGACAAAGCCTAGCATTTGAGTAGTGTGGTGATCAAATGTTGTGATCTTCTTTTAAAATAAGTAGAATAGTTCTCTCTGGGGGAGAGGGTAGGTAAGGGAAGGTTTTTCTTGGAGGCAGCTTTAGTATCAGTTGAAAGTAATAATCACCTCAAAATGCAGCCAGGTGATAAAAGTTCAGATCTTTTATTGTCTCTAATATAGCCCGGTTAGCTTAGAGCCCTCTGAATGTCTCCAAATCCAAAGGTTCTGTCCTTCAGCCTCTGCCTCTGCTTTCTTCAGCCTCCAGCCAGCTCCACTCATCATGTAATTCTGGTGAAATCTTGACTCGTAGCTTCTTCCTCTGAAAACTCTTCTTCCACCACCAGCCAGCCAAGTGGAAAAATATTCTAGTGAATCTCTCTTGCCTTGGAGAAAGGGCTTCTGGTGTAATTCAGCTGAAATCTGACTGAGAGCCTCTGTCTCTTTTATAGGAGAGAGAGGAATTGTGGGATACAAGAGAGAGGGATTATGGATTTTCTCCCAGAGTGCTCTCTGGCCCTAAGAGCTGCAAGGGAGGTGTGAATTCACAAAGTTACAAAGTTTACTTTGTGAAACTCCCATACTTGTGAACTCCAATGAGTAAAGGTGTGAACATAAGCCTTGTATTAATTAATTCTACTTAGTACCTTGTTTCAGGTTCTGGCCCAAAACATCTTCTTGTAAGATCAGATCAATAATCTATCAACTCTAATGAGTTAGCCGTTTGTGAAGATTCCAACAGAGTAGTTCTTTTTTGAATCTTTTTTAAAGTAAAAAAAAAACTTTTCCATTTATTATCTCATAGTTGAAAATGCAAGGACAGTTTTCTCCATGGTCCCATAGACCCTATCTTTCTCTGGGAAAGTTTTCCAGTTAGAAATTCCAATTAGGTCAAACCCCTAAGACACTTCAGAGGAGTTTCAGGACAGTCTCACCTTGCCATGCCCTGTCAGAAATTCCAGGCATGTCCCTGAGGTTAAATTCTCCCTATAAAATCTACTTATGGGCCATCCTCTTGATGTGATCTATGATGTAGGGTTTGTCACCAAATGATGGCAGACAACAAAAGTTGGGATGTGAAGAATTCACAAGGGCCATTCCCTTGGGCAAAAGATAGATTTATTTAGGGGAAAAGGTTAGCCAAAGTGAAGGGATACAATACACACCAAGAATGGTAAATATGAAATAGAGAGGGAGAACATATGAAAGACAAGTTCCTCAGTGGAACTCATGATTACCCAGTAGAAAGGGAGCACCCCATATGATTAGGGCATGTCCTTAGCTAGCAGGCTAAATCCTGAAAGGGACTTAGCCCTCTAAGAGTTAATTAGCTGTAAGAAGGAGAAGTGGGGATGGAAAACATAATAGAATTAGGGGAGATACCACATGGCATTGGGGGGGTGGTAAAGAGAAAGACACCACGAGGCAGAGTATCATGGAGAACTGACCCAAGAAGGGCAGTGGCCATGGGATAGCCCATAAGTAAATTTTATGGGGAAAATTTAACCTCAGGGATATGACTGGGATTTCTGACAGGGCATGGCAAGATGAAACTACTTAAGACTCATACAGAGAGTGGGTCTCAGCATTTTAACATGATTTGGATTTCAGACTGGACCACCTCCCCAAAGGGTGGAACCATGGAACTAAACTGATCTCTATCAGTGCCTTCTGCCTGCTTGCCTCAGGGATCAATTCTTTAGTTTCTCTTGGTCCAAAATAATATTCTGGATCACCATGGTTGCTGCTTCCTTTGGGTCGATTACCCGAGGCACTCTGCCTCATGGTGTCTTTCCCTTTCCCCTTCCCCCATACCATGTGGTATCTCTATGCTTCCTAACCCCACTTCTCCTCCTTATAGTTAAGTAATGTTTTTAGGGAGCTAAGTCCCTTTCAGGATTTAGCCTGCCATGCCCCGACTTCATGGGCTGCTCCCTTCCTCCTGGGTAATTGTGAATTCCACTAAGGAACATGTCTTTCATGTGCTCTCCCACCCTTTCTCATATTTGCCATTCCTAGTGCTTATTGTATCCCTTCACTTTGTAACCTAGTCCCTCAAATAAATCTACCTTTTGCAAAAGGGAATGGTGGTTGTGAATTCTTCACATGACCGAACCCCACCTTTTGGTGCTTTCCATCCTCTGGTGTCTACATAACCCACAGTCATCTTTCAAATGAAACCTGATATTTAGAAAGAAAGACTTCTGGGCTAGGGATCAGTAAACCTGGCCTTTTGTCCTGGCTGTGCCCCTAAAGCTTCTAGGACCTTGCCCCTCTTCTTATCTCGGAGCCTTCATTCCCATACAGTGGGGATGAGAGTGTCTGCTCAGCCTATCTCAGGGGGCAGTTCTGAGACTCCAAGGTAAAGTACTTGTAAAGTGGTCAATGGTATTCATGCCAGGAGAAATGAGGTGTAGTGGAAGTGATCCAGATGCCTTTTCTCTCTGGTACTGGGAGAGCCCAGATTGGGAGTTAGGAAAACCTGAGAGCAAATTTGACATAAGAGATTTTCTGGCTGAGCAAATTATTTATCTTCTGTCTGCTTCAGTTTCCTCAGCTGTAAAATGGGAATAATTACGGCATCTATTTCATTGTGTTGGATAAGGTTGTTGTGAGGATCAAATAAGATAATATTTAGAAAGTGTTTAACACAGTACCTGGATTGATCATTGTTATGATTCATTGCCATGTATTCTATAATTGTGCAGCCAAGCTACCCCCTTTAGTTATGGTTTGATATTGATGTATTTCTTGTTTTCCCCCAAAGCCTTGGCTTTCATTCTTAATAAGAAGGTATCCTTTTGTCTGTTTACCATTGGATCATATGTCGGGAGGTTGGCTGGTTTGTTGTCCTGATCATACTCTTGGCCAAAAACACTGTTCCTGATGCTGGAGTATGGAGGAGGATGCAGAGGGGGTTGGGCAGTACTAAGCAGTCTTCTCCCTCATAGAACTCAATGGGCAGAGGTCACCCTTCTCAGAAAGGAGCCAGACCTCAGCCTAAATTCGCTAAGCTGGGTCCGGAGGAATGGAGCTTAGGGAAAAGAAAGGCCAGTTCATTTTATGACCGATGCCCTTCTTAGTGTCCTCGATGGGACCGGAGGAAGGACAGGATCAGAATGAGAACTTTCTTGCAAAAATGAAGTCGGAGTGACTTTTTTCCAGCGGGGGCCCAGGTGTAGAATTTCTTCTGTCACTGGCAGTCACCACAGGGCCCCGACGGGCTGCCAGCTTGGTAGCAGGACTGTGAGACGGCGTGTTTACAGGGGGAAGCTCGCCCAGAGCGGAGTGTTAAGTGTGGCCAGGGGTGGAAGCAGATTTAAAACTGGGAAACAAAACAAAACAAAAGCTGGAAAAACCCCATCACGGAATATCAAGGCACGGCGAGCTGTATGGAGACAAACAACATGGAAAAAGAAGAACAGATTTGAGGGTGAAAGAGCAGTTGGCTGCTGCTTTCTCTGGGTCTGCTGCCAGGACCTGGAAGACGGAAGGAGGGGCTTGAGGCTCTCCGCCTGTAGGTGACTCAGCCGGCTGAGCTGGAACCTCCACGCCCACAATCATGTGTCCTCCACCTGTCCTTGGTTCCCCCATGAATCAGCAAGTTTTTTCCTCTGGGCCTCGTTACAGGACTTCCCTTGTGGCAGATCAGAGGATCTTGCGTAGTGTTAAGTAACCCAGCTGGGTGTGAGCAAGAATGCGCAGATTCAGAAGGGAAGAGACAGGGACTCCGGCTCCAGGGGGAAAGAGGCTGAGCTTTCCCGCAGGGATTGTGCGGGGTGAAACAGTCAGTGCCCGCAACCTGCACAAAACAACTGGAGAAGACATTTAGAACACCACTTCTCTAAGTTGCTCCAGAGGCTCCCTGCCAGCCGACTGAGATCCTGGGCAAGAGCCCTTCCCTTCCTTACAAAGTGGGGAATTGCAGTGATGAAAGGAAACAGTATCTTTGAAGACTAGGTGAAATTACTGTACAATTTACAGAATTGTATAGAATACAATACAATTGCATATACAATAGAATGCTACACAATTTAAACTATGCTGGCTCATTACAGAAGCTCTGAATTGACAAAGGCCAAATTCAGTCTTGGATGTTTCCCAATAATTCTTAATTATCTATTGGATTTCATGTCTTCCTTTTCCCTATGCTTTCCCTTGGGATTATCAGAATATGGGACATTTCTAAATCTCCACAAAAAAAAGGAGTTCCTACGAAAGCCCTCATGATATAGCGAGATAAAAATTTAGGACAGATTTATTTCTTAAGCAATCAGCAAACACAAAAAACTTGGGTTCACTCCATTTCCCTCAGTAGTATACAGTCCATTCAACTTATCCAACATTGGGTTTATCCTGCAAAGGAAAAACATTTAGGATTATTGTCTCCTCTCTGGTGGACTTTACTTTCCACAGGGAAGACAATAGAAACAGTTCAGAGGAATGAGTACAGGATTTGAATTCAAAAGGACCTGGAATAAAAAAATCAGCTTACTCTATAATCTTGACCAAATGACTTCTCTTCTTAGAAGATGCATGTCCTCAATTTGAAAATAAAGGGATCAAAGTAGGTTTCCTTCCAGAATTGTTAGTTGATATATAGTGGGTAGAACATTCCTGGAGAACCCAAGTTCAAATCCAGCCTCAGACACTTACCAGCTGTGTGATCCTGGGCAAGTCACTTAACCCTGTTTTCCTCAGTTTCTTCTTCTGTAAAATGAGATGAAGAAGGATGGGAAACCAAAGAGTCAGACTTGACTAAAAAACAACAACAATAAGGTCCCTTCTAGTTCTATTATCTGTTATCTGGTATAATTACTATAGCTTGATAGTTCCATTTTGGGATTGAGGCTATCTTAAACAGAAAAAAGTTGAGAGTTGGTACCAGTGAAGAGGAAATCTAGATTGTTCTTCTTTATCATAGTTCATTCCATGCTTTGTGTAAAAAGGTGCTTTGTTTCTTCCCAGCAACAACTCCCAGAGCTCCAGGATTGAGCCACATCCCATGCTTGAACTAAGAATTCTCATCGCTGCACTGCTGGCTGCTTCTGTCTTGCTGCCATCCCTGGAGCTTCATGATTTCCTGTAATACATCTCTGCGTGTAGCTCTACTCTGTCAGACCTTCCTTCTCTTCTGTCCTCCAGGTTCCTTGTGGTATATGCACTTTCCCCTGTACCCCTTAACAACTAAACCTAAAAGTAATAGCTAAGTGACCTTAGTTCGAACTTGAGTTTGTGCCAAAAGGTTAATCCAAGAGTTAATCAGTTTATGCCTTGCTCAGGTAACAATATTCAGGTAACAGTAGATGGAAGAAAAGTTGGACTAGATGGCCCCTTTGGTCCTTCCACCTATCATTCCATCAACAAATATTTCCTAAAGGCCTATATGTGCTAGGAACTTATGTTAGAACCAGATGGTCACTTTGGTCCCTTTCACCTATCAATCGATCAATAAACTTTAACTAAGGGCCCTCTATGTATTAGGTACTATGCTAGTCACTGGAAATACAAAAAGAAGCTGCCCTCAAGAAGCTCACAATCTAATACATCTGTGATCATTACATCCCCATGATAGGTTTAAATGACAACTGTTGCTATTTACTACCTACTAGTGTCAGTCAACTAGCATTTTAAAGTCTGTACCCACTCTGTGCCAGGCAAATAAAGGTGAAAAAACCAAAATGAACCCTGTTCTCAAGGAGTTCACAATCTAATAAGGGAGGTGAGAGGCAAACTACTATGTACAATCTATAGGCAGGATAAACTTCGGGTAGTCTCAGAGAGAAGGCTCTAAGAGTGAGGACGACTAGGAAACTCTTCTTGCAGAAGGGAAGACGCTGGCTGAGACCTGAAAGAAACTAAGGAAACCAGGAAAGAGCAGATGAGATCACTGGACCTTAGGCAAGACTTCTCAGTCTTAAGAGCCTCATGTGGGTTTTCTGTAACATAAGAAGACGGAACTATAGACAGGATCACTAAGAGTCTTTCTAGCTCTGAATCCTATGATTCTATGCCAGGTCAGGGTAGCAGAGTCTCCAGACCCTGAAAAATCTCTTCCCTGATGAATGGAAAACAAATAAGATGGGTGGACTCCTCATTTCTCCACAAAGAGAATACACCATTCCCTTTCCTGGCTGCCTTACACAGAGATGAATCAGCTTTTTCTCTGTCTTTAATCCCTAAATGTGGTCACCTTGCTTTTGCCTCTTGGCAGGGTGTAGGAGGGACGTGGTCAGGATGGCCTCTGATGCTTCTTTGTGGGCTGTCGGATTGCCTGCTCTGGGTCACTCTATTCTGGGAGTTGCCATTTGTCCAATCTAGGCTCCCTCCTCCACCTCCCCTGCTCCTACCCCTTCTATTTGTGGTTACACTAAATGTCCCAGACAACCCCACCCTCCCACAACTAGGAGCCGTTAAAAAAAATTCTGCTGCCTTTTATCCTTTGGTTCTGTGGCACTCTTAAGAAAGCCCGGGAAACACCAATTAGCCCCCTTCCCAAAGAGCAGGCAGAACTAGGCTGGAACGTGGGCAGAATGTAACCCTGATCCGCAGCCCAATATAGCTTTCCTGAGAACCTTACCCTGTAATCTGTGCCTCAGGGACCGAACAGGGGATCCAGAGTCTGTCATTATCCCCTGAATGGGGGGGCACCTCCCAGGGAGTGGGTTTGGCCTGGGATTCCCTCCCTTTGGTGTTTTACCCAGGGTCTAAGCCAGTCCTGTTCAGCATAGTTGGGGCCAAAAGCATTTGAAATTATGCCAGAAAAAAGAGCATGGCAGCAGACTCTCAGGCTATGGGACAAATAAAAGTCAGACAGTGAGTGATTGGCACTCAGCTGCCTTCCCCCAGATTTGGCTGCCTTGAAACTGCTGTGGCAGAAAAATAATAACATAAATGACTCATTAATGTCACACTTGAAGGTTTACAAAGTGCTCTGACAGAATGAGAAGGGAATTTAGGGTACATCCACCCTGTAGCTTGGAGACTTTCAGGAGGGTAGAGGAGAGCCCCTCATCTCACAAGGCAGCCCCAATCCACCTTTGGACACCTCTAATATTTGCTTGTTTACAACTTCTTCTCATTCCTTTTGGCTTTGGAGACCAAGTAGAATGAGTCTAATTCTACTTTTATAGAACTACTCTGCAAATCTTTCATTGGGTCATAGGCCACAGAGTCAGAGGAAATTTCAGAGACCATCTCCTCAGCTCATTTTACCAATTACGAAACTAAGGCTTGAGGAGGAGGTCAAGATCAAATAGGCAATAAATGAATTGAGAAGCTGTTCCTCACGTATATTGGAGATGTTGTGTGGGAGGCAGACTAGATATCGCTAGGATTTTCTTACACCACCCCCCCCACCTTCTCCAAAGGGCATTTTTATTCCCCCTAGGAGGAGAAGCAGAAAGGTGGGTGCATGACTTTATCCACTCTGCTCTCTCTAGAGACAAGTAGTGTTGGGCTAGAATTAAATAGTAGTCTAGGAGATCTGATCTTCAGGTTCAGGCTTATTTCCAATTGCTATTTTATTATGGGGAAAGGAAGAGGACTCCAACCTTTATATCCAAAGCTTGACTCCTTTCCCCCCAATTACCGGATTCTACAATGATAGCAATTAGTAGAGAAGTCCCCATTTATCCAAATCATAGCAAAACAGAAAGTAGAGAAAATATATATATATATATATATAAATATATATAGCAGAATGGCAACAAGTTTAAGTACAGTGGTTGAGTGCCAGCCTGTAATCAGGAAAACCTAAGTTTAAATCTGGCCTCAGACACTTAGCTGTGTGATCTTGGGCAAGTCACTTCACCCTCTCTGTCTCAGTTTATTCATCTGTTAAATGAACGGGAGAAGGAAATGGCAAGCCATTCCAGTGTCTCGGCCAAGAAAACCCCAAATAGAGTCAAGAAAAGTCAGACTGGAAAAAACTACATAACAACTCCAGCGGATCCTTATGGTGCACATACTTGAAAACCTCCGCTATCCTGACTGCCTTCCTTTGATGAACTCCAGTTTGTAAAAATCTTCCCCAAAATGTGGTGCTCAGATCTGAACCTAAGCTTCCAAATGGGATATGAGCAATGCAAAGGATAGAAGAAATTTACCTCCCTAGTCATGATTTTTTTCATTTAGTTTGTTTTTTATCATGGTATGCTATTTCTCCTTAAAGTCCTACTCCACTGTCTTATTATGAAGTGAAAATGATCTTGGGCTGGTTCTACTATTCCAAATAAATACCAACACACAAGCTAATGGTGCAGTGGAGAGAACATGAGGCAGGGACCAGAAAGACTTGATTTCAAACTAGCCTGAGACTCTTACTGTAGTTGTCTGACCCATGACCAGATTTCTTAACCTCCATCTCAAATTGGGGATAACAATAGTACCTCCCTTCCAGAGTTTGTTAGAAGGATCAAATGAAACAGAATTTGTAAGAAGAAAAAAAAAAGTCTAGCACACATTTATGTAGGTACTACATAAATGCTTATTCTGGCTCCATCCTCTAATCCTCCAATCAGAAGGGAAAGATAACTAAGGATGCTGAAGAGGTGTTGAAGAGCAAAGCCGAATCCTCACATTCAAGAGAGTAACTGATTGTAGTAAAGGCCTAATCTCCTGCCAAAGCTCAGCAGAGCAATGTTTTGTAGGTCAGCACTCAGACTTTTTTCTGGGGTTTCTCCTGCCCCCTCCATCACTTTCTGGAGCTGCTACCCATCCTCCACCTTGCTAATGCTAATCTTCCCATTAAACACTATACCACTTAGTTTTCCCCTCTCTCCTCAGATTCTGAAGCATTTCTTCTAGTTATTCACAATCCCTCTGTGTCCCATGGTATTCTCTTCCTTTTTTGCAACTGCCTGCACCCCATTCCCATCCTGATGCCTTTCTCCTTCCTACTCACTGATACTACCCCCAAACCCTTGACTGAAGTTTTTTTCCCCCAATTACCCACAGTCCCCCACCCTAAAATTCTGATTTTTTTTTTGTCCTCCTAGTTTGGGTGCATCTCCTCATTTCCTAGGTGTGTTGTTGCTTATCCCTCCCTTATCCATACCATCACCTTCTCCTGACTATTAGAAAAGTGTATATTGAGGTGGAAAAAAGTAATAAAAAATAAATGCTTATTATTTTACTTGCCTCCCCTTCCATTTTCTTTATGTCTCCTTTCTGAGGACCAACCTAGCTAAGTATTAAGGGACTTTTCATTAAGTTTTCTCCAGAACAACCAAAATTCATCTAGACAAACAAACCAAACACACAAAATTATAAAACAGGCTGCGGTTTGAATGACTGCCTTTGGTTTGGTGATGAAAATAGGAAAATGGTGGAGGAAGCAAAGGGTGCTAAGAATCACAAATTATCTGTAGAAATTAAACAACTGATAATATGCTAAATGTGAGATCCTTGTCCAGTGAGCGTGCCTTTAAAGAACTGGCTTTCAATAAATTTAACATTCCTATTACTAATGAAACCAAAAGACAAAAGAAAAACTAGTTGCTAATTGGAAAGAAGGTTTAAGGTTCTCTCTCATATGTACAAATGAAGGGACTGAAGTTGGTTTCATTGTGTACAAAGATAAGAAATTTCATTTCAGAGGATACTGTGCTATTTCATATTGTATTACTCATACAATAAACAATTGCAAAAGAAAGATAATTGCAGCATATGTGAAACTGGCATTTATATAAAATCCAAATCTATTGTAAAGGATGAGGAAGTAGAAAAATTATGTGAAGACTTGTGTGGATCATGTTACCACTCAATGATTTCAATGCTAGGGTGGGCTTGGGGGAAGATAGCAGTATGACATGCTAGAAGATGTTTAGCTTGTAGACAAGCCAGGTCAGTGGCATATAAACCATACCAAAAGGATGCCTTCCAAGGGAAGCTGCAAGGGCCAGTGGAAAGCCCATTGTCTCTGGCAATAGAGGGCCTAAAGTCTCTTATTCCAGTGCTTTCTCTCTATTGCTTATTTTCTATTTACCTCACATAGCTTGCTTTGTATATATTTGTTTGTAATTTTCACTCCCAGTAGGTTGTAAATTCCTTAAAGGCAGCGATTATTTTTTGCTTTTTTGAGGACGGCACACAATAGGTACTTAATAAATATTTCATTGATTGATTGGAATTTCAGTTCTGTTATTTGGGTGAAGCACTACACAACGCCTCCATTTTCTCATTTGTAAAATGGCAGGTTGGACAGTTGACTTCTACCATCCCTTCCAATTCTAAATATATGACTGTAATTATGGAAGCTTTTCAAAGACAATCAAGAAACTGGAGGTGGTGAAGAACTGTTGTTGTTATTGTTTAATCTCTAAACTCAAGAAAACCTGAGTTCAAATTTGACCTCAGATATTTACTGTATGACCCTGTTTCACCCTCTTTGTCTTAGTTTCCTCCTCTGTAAGATGAGCTGGAGAAAGAAATGGCAAACCACTCCAGTATCTTTGCCAAGAAAATCCCAAATGGGGTCAAGAAGAGTCAGACACAACTAAAAAACCTGAACAACAAAAGTGTTAAATATCTATCATACAGATAATATGGAAGTTAGTTTTTATTAATGTGTGTTTAAAAGAATTGTACATGTTTAACATATAACAGATTACTTGCTGTTTACAGGAGGGGATGGGGGAAAGGGAAGGAGAAAAATTTGAAACACAAGTTTTGCAAGGATGAATGCTGAAAACTAACTTTGCATATATTTTAAAAATAAAAAGCTATTCATAATGCAGTTCAAGTTCATGTGACCAGTTCTGGACAGCAATCAATAACTTTGTTCTGTTTCCAAAGTTTAGGTTGAAGATGTTTTGGCTTTTGGTGGCAAGGGGGTAAAATCCTTGGCAAGGGGAGAAGACATGGCTTTACGGGTAAAGCTGGGAGGCAGAAGTCCAGCACCAAAAAAATCTAAGCTTCCTTGTCTCAGCCCTTCATGGACCAAGTTAACCAAGGTGGAGCTTTTCAATAATATGGGAAAGACGGAAGTTAAGGGGCAGCTAAGTGGCAGTACATAGAGCACCAGCCCTGAAGTCAGGAGGACCTGAGTTCAAATGTGACTTCAGACACTTGACACTTCCTAGCTGTGTGACCCTGGGCAAGTTACTTAACCCTAATTGCCTCAGTTTAAAAAAAAAAAAAAAAAAAAGACTGAAGTTAGCATGGCTGCTACTCTGATTTAAATTCTTCATCAAACTGTCCAGTTTTAATGTGCATAACTACAAGGCAGAAGCTGTACTTAGTATCAGAGAAAAGAGTCAAATTCACTTTGTTCACCTGGAGTGGTTAGTGATAGAAGCCATGATTGAAAATTCTACAAACAACAAGAGAAAACTGTTTCTCTTTATGAATGAAGATAGCAGATTTTTACCTATAGTTCTAAAAATAGAGACTGACATTCTCCAGCAGAACCAATAAGTATTCAAAATGGATAATCATCTTGCATAAAAACCTGATAAAATTCCTTAATATTTGCCCTTGACAATTAGCCCTGTAAATTAACAATCACTTTATAAGTAGTATTTGAATAAATGTTTTTTTAAAAAAAAAAGGCTATTTTAAAAAATTATATTAATGTGCAAAATAAATATAGTACCCCAAGAAACTAGTAATCTCTTGCTTCCAATTCCCTGGATAAGGTGGCTTACAACCTATGTGACTTTTGAACAAGTCATATAATGTCCTTGAGCCCCAGTTTCTTTAGCTGTAAATAAGAGTCTTGAGCCCCAATATCTTCAGCTGTAAATAAAAGTCTACTTTATTGAACTACAAAAAAGTATGCTGAGCCCTGGTAAACACAATTGCAAGCAGAAAAAAAAAAAAAAGCAGTGATTGCTACCTTCAAGGAGCTTATGTTCTAATGGAAGGAGATAATATATAAAAGGGAACTGGAAGGGTACTTAGTGGGAGGATTGATAAAGTTTAATGGAGATGAATTAGTGCAACCTAGAGATGAATAAAGACATAACTGGCCTAGTCCAGGAGGTCCTGGTTCTAGTAGAAACCAACCAATCATTCAGAGAGGCTCTGAGGGATTGGGGTTGGAAAAAGAAAAGTATGGGAAGGGGCTCCAAGTAATCCAGGGATGACATGAACTTCCAGAGTGAAGAGGTTTCTGTAGCCTGGTAAAAGTCCTATGGAGACAAGTCAGCTGTGTAGTCTAGGAATGTCAAGAAGAGAGATAAGGCAACAAAGGACAATATTGGTTTAGAATAAAAATGTATTTGTAAAATTTTATGATGGAGGATATTGGAAGCTCACAAATAATATTGCCTCATAAAACAGAAGCAGTGAAAGGAAAAGCAAGCACGGGGAAACTTATTACACTACCCAATGAAAAAATAAAATAAATAATAATAATCCTGAGATGATGTAAGGATGAAATCAAGAATAACCAGATAAAAAGAAAAGATCTGTAAAACTTATAATCTGAGACTTTTTCTCTAGTGTGCAGCAGGGACACCAGAAGGGCTATTAAAGGGGAAAAAAAGATGGGAATAACTATTGAATGGGATTAAATATATATACAAAGTAGATGTATGTAACATAATTGTGATTATGTCAAGGAATAGATTCTCAGTATATCTGAGAGGATACACAAGGCTCAGAGAAAAAAAATTCAAATCTTTTTAATTACCCTTTGCTCTCCTCACCATAAAAAGTGACTAAGAAAATGTCATTATATAATGACCCATATGGCTGCTTTCTGACTTCTATGCAATTTTCGTAAGACTAATCTATGTAATTTTTTCATTTTTTTAAAGAAAATTTTTACTTCAGAGATGTATATTAATATCTACATGTATGTATGTATACACACAACCTCAGGAACATACTCTTCCCCATATTACTCCAAACTCCAGAGGAGTAGGCTCAAAATTTGGTTTGGTCCTAAAGAGTATTGATTATACCAAATTCATGTTTAGATGAAGCAGAAATACTATATGAGTTCTCATCTCAGCTTCAACTGGCTTGAGTCTAAAAGGTCACTCCTCATTCCTTGGGGTTTCAATACTGATTTGGCTACAAAATTCATTCTAGAACACTGGGGTGCCAATGTACCCAAGATACCCAATGTATCTTTTATTATTTAAAAAGTAAATAGAAAAATAGGAAGAAAATGAAATAGAAAAAAGAAAAAGAAAAATTTGTCATGTCCGCATCAGAACACACAAGAGAATTCAAAAATATGTAACAATAAATTTCTGTTTCAAGAAAATGTATATAATAGCATATTGTATTCAGAATTGTCCATCTTTTCTTTGCTTCCTTGTAGATTTTCTTTTGTTCTCTCCTGGGCACTTTTTACTTTATTCTTTTTTCCCTTCCTTGCCCCTGCCCCAAACAGGCTACAATTAAGTACAGATATGTTTATGTGAGTAGGATTTCAGAACTACCAGTCCTCCTTCCCCATCTAATTCCTCTGTGTCAGTTCTTGTTCTTGCACCTTGTTTATATGAGATAATTATTCTTTTTACCTTTTCCTACACAGTTTTACTTTTTAATAATTATATATCACACTTAGCTCTATCCCATTCTTTCTTTTGGACTATCCAATTAGTAATGACAATCTTGGAGATATCATTTCCATTTCCATGTATAAAACAAACAGTCTATCCTTATTAAGTCCTTTAAAATTGGTTTCTGATGTTGACTCTTACATGTTCGATTTTCTATCAAGGTCAGGTTTTGTTTGCAACAAAATCCTGAAAATCTGACAGTTCTTTGAATATCCATTTTTCCCCACAATATTATATTTAATTTTGTTAGATTTAATATTTTTGGCCACAGGCCTAGTTCTTTTGATTGTTGATAAATAATATTCCAGGATCTGTGGTCTTTTACTAGAGCTACTGATAAGGCATGTGTGACTCTAGTTGTAGCTCCAGCATATTTAAATTGAGTTTCTTGTTGCTGCTTGTAAAATTTTCTCTTTGATCTGAGGGTGTCAAAATTTAGCAATGATGTTCCTGAATTTTTTCCTTGTAGGATCTCTTTCAAGTGATGATTGGTAGATTTTTTTTTCTTGTTTCTACTTCTCCCTCTTGTTCTGTCACTTCAGGACATTTTCTTTGATTATTTCTTATATTATTGTATCAAGCTTCTTTTTTTTTTTTTGATCATGTTTTCAAGTAGCCCAATTACTCTTATGTTTTCTCTTCTTAATCCGTTCTCCAGATCTACTGTTTTTTTTATGAATTATCTTCCATTCTCTTCTATTTTTCCATTCTTTATATTTTGTTTAATTATTTCTTGTTCAGATTAGAAGGGAAACAATAAACTGGGAAAACATTTTTACAATCAAAGGCTCTGATAAAGGCCTCATTTCCAAAATATATAGAGAACTGACTCAAATTTATAAGAAATCAAGCCATTCTCCAATTGATAAATGGTCAAAGGATATGAACTGACAATTCTCAGATGATGAAATTGAAACTATTTATAGCCATATGAAAATATGCTCCAAATCATTATTAATCAGAGAAATGCAAATTAAGACAACTCTGAGATACCACTACACACCTGTCAGATTGGCTAGAATGACAGGGAAAGATAATGGAGAATGTTGGAGGGGATGTGGGAAAACAGGGACACTGATATGTTGTTGGTGGAATTGTGATACATTCAGCCATTCTGGAGAGCAATTTGGAACTATGCTCAAAAAGTCATCAAACTGTACATACCCTTTGATCCAGCAGTGTTTCTACTGGGCTTATACCCCAAAGAGATACTCAAGAAGGGAAAGGGACCTGTATGTGCCAAAATGTTTGTGGTAGCCCTGTCTGTAGTGGCTAGAAGCTGGAAAATGAAAGGATGTCCATCAATTGGAGAATGGTTGAGTAAATTGTGGTATATGAACGTTATGGAATATTATTGTTCTGTAAGGAATGACCAGCAGGATGAATACAGAGAGGCTTGGAGAGACTTACATGAACTGATGCTAAGTGAAATGAGCAGAAGCAGGAGATCATTATATACCTCAACAATGATACTGTTTGAGGATGTATTCTGATGGAAGTGGATCTCTTCGATAAAGAGAGCTAATTCAGTTTCAATTGATCAAAGATGGACAGAAGCAGCTACACCCAAAGAAAGAACACTGGGAAATGAATATAAACTGCTTGCATTTTTGTTTTTCTTCCCGGGTTATTTATAACTTCTGAAGTCAATTCTCCCTGTGCAACAAGAAAACTGTTCGGTTCTGCATACCTAAAAAAAAAAAATTATTATTATTATTATTTCTTGTTCTCTTATAACTTTACTAGTTTCTCTTTGCCCAATTCTAATTTTCAGAATTATTTTCTTCTTTAAAACTCTGGATCTCCTTTGGTTGGTTGACTTTTTTTTCATAGTCTTCTTGTTTTTCTTGGATTATTCTAATTTTTTTTGAAGTTTTTCCTCAATCTCATTTGATTTTTAATCTTTTTTGAGTTCTTCTATAAATTCTTTTTGGGCAGCTAGCCATTTAATATTACTCGGAGCAGGAGAAGTTTTTTTGTTTTTTATTTCACTGTTCTTCTTTGAAAATGAATCCCTGTCTTCCTTATTCCCATAGTATTCCCATATGGTTAGGTTCTTCTTGGGTTTTTTGGTTTTGTTTTTAAGAGCTTTTTAGTGAAATCACTTCTAATCTGGAGTATGAGGGATGGCAACCTCTGGCTTCAGGTATTCCTTCAGTTTTCCTTTTTATCCTGGAACCTAAAATCAAGAGCTCCATCTTCTGTAAGTACCCTCAGCTAGCAGCTTCTTTGTCCTACTGTTTCTGCCTCACTAGGTGTATGCTGGTTCCTTCTTATCCAGGATGGAGTTTTGCAGCACAGCTGGGCCTGGTGTTCCTTATCAGAAGAGGGTCCCTCAATCTTCCAGGACTCAGACCTCCCAATTCCTCTTGCTGCTGGGGAGGTGAAGGTCCCTGTGGTTGGGGCTGAGGCTCTCCATTGGCTGTTTCAGCAGAGCTAGCTTAGAGATGTTTACATTTCACACCAGCTAAACCTTAGTGCTGGGGCCTTTCTGAAAGTTTTCTCCAGTTGTACCCAGAAGATCCCTGTTTTCTTCTCTAAGGCTTATTTTTTTGTTTGTTTGTTTGTGAGAAAAATCTGGAGGGCTTGAAATTTTCTTATCTATTCTACTATCTTCCCAGAATTCTCTCTGATCTACATAATTATTGAAGATATACTTGAGGAAGATATTAAGTAGGAACAGAGAAAACAAACTTTTGAAATTACATCCCACAGTAGACTTGTAGTTACATAATTGAATGAAATGTGCAAAGACTACAAAATTCTGCTATTTCCTATTTGTTGACTATAAAACAAACAAGAACTTAATGCTATGGAACTAACTTCAACCTTAAAAGTTCTTCTATAAGTTGTCTTCCTTGCATATGTTAAAGTTTTTGGAAATCTATAAATCTATACTAATATAAATCCACAAATAAATATATAAACAATATACCAGTTTTATGCTTCATTTGAAATTAATAACCAAATGAATATATTGCAGTGTCATCAAAGGAGCTTGCCACTATCATAGAGGATGTCCAGCAGATAGTTCCAATCTAAGAGGAATTCTCCTCCAAATGTTTGTCAGTAGCTAGTATGCTGATTGCATTAAATTCTACAACACTATAAATTCTTCTAAATGAGATTCTTTATCATCCAAACAAGTAGAACCTAACTATCCACACAAAAACCATATGAGTAGAGAATGTCAATTGTTTAACTATGACATGAAGTTGAATGAATTAATACATAGATCTGGTCTATCAATACAAATATCTCATTCAAAAACCCTACTTGGACAATAAACTGGAGCTATAAATTAAAGAGGAATAAAGAGTACTAGACTAGGAAATTACTGTTTTTATGACCAGAGAGTATTCCTGAAACAAAGACCTATGTTTTTGATACTGTTATTGGGCAACTAGGTGGTACAAGTAGGTAGTCAAGAAGATTCATTTTCCTGAATTTAAATTTGGTCCCAGACACTTCCTAGCTGTGTGATCCTGGGAAAGTCACTTAAACCTGTTTCTCTCAGTTTCCTTATCTGTAAAATGAGCTGGAAAAGGAAAGGACAAACTACTCCAGTATATTTCCAAGAAAATCCCAAATGGGATCATGAAGAGTCATACCAAGAGACTGAAAAACAACTGGACAACAATTCATTAACTAGTCCTGTGTGGCTGCATATCGTATAAAATAGTGGCTCATCCAAACAGCAATGGAGAGGTGCATTATGAGTATTCTTAGATTGTTGGACATTACTAGAAAGAATTATATGGGGAAAGCTGGGTAAAATTTATTATCAGAGAAATGTATGGCCAGAAAGAGATGAGCCTGTTATATAGGAAGGATGAAAGATATTTGATGAGCAACTTATACAATCCCTTGATGTCCATGCAAACTCAAGAGATGCAGAGGAAGGCCCAAGAATATTGGATGGCTACCCTGCAGAGGAATCACTGAAGGACATGGACAAGAATCACATGAGTTGAGAAGCTGTTGGACTTGTGATTTACAGTGTTGGAGGGGAACATCATATCACTGAATAGAATTATCAATGAGTTTCACAGAGGAGTCACATTAAGCTTATAGTCCAATAAAATCCTCAAATCTTTTTCAGATGCAATTATTGTTTACCCATACCTCCTCCTTCATCTTGTATGTGAAGAATTGATTTTTTTAAAAACACAAGTATAAAACAATATTTATCCCCATTAAATTTCATCTTATTAGATTTGCCCCAACATTCTAAACTGGGAAAATATTTTTGGATTTTGATTCTGCATCCAAAGTGTTAGCTTTCCCTCCAAGCCTTATGTGATATACAAATGAAATAAGCATGTTATTTTCCTAATTCAACATAAAAATGTTTAAAAAAACAAAAAACAAAACCCAGGGACAAACAGCAATCCCTGGAGCCTCTGGTAGAAATCTCCTTTGGGGCTGACACTGACACTGTCTATGAAGTTGATTACAATCTATCTAAACATAAACTATTGTCTAACCTTCATATGTCCATACTTTTATCTTTTTCCATAAAAATAACATGAAAGTCTTTGTTAAAGGATTTCCTAAAATCTAGGTAAATTCTATCTACAGTATTTCTCTGAAATATCAGTCTAGTAAGAAAAAAGGAAATGTGGTTATTCCTACACGATTTGTTCTTTGAAAATTTTTATTATTTTTTCCAATTAACAAATATTTATGTTTCTCCTTTCCAGTCCCTTCAATTGAACAAAAAGAAAGGAAAAGACAATTCTTGTGCTATAAGACAACTTCTATTTGTCCTCCCTTATGTTTTGAATTAAGTGGCAAATCCACTAGAAGTTAATTCTTCCAGTGGAAGAATTGGCTGCAGACGCAGTTGATATCAAAATGGGAGCATTCCTAGAATCACTTGCTAGCAATGTGATCTGGACAAGTTATTTAACTTTTTCCCTTGCTCTGTTTTCAGCATGTAAAATGGGGATCAAAACAGCATTTTGATTAGAATCAAATAAGGTAAAATGTATATAGTGACCAGTACAAAGGCATTTGATAAATGCTTATTTCTTTCCTTCCTAAGGAGCAAATTGTACCTCCCTTGATGCAGCTTAGTCTCTAGCTTCGTTGATGTGGTTTCCTTGGGGAGAGATCAGGGCAGTCACCATACTCAGCCCTGCTAGAAGTATTTCCATATGGAGATGGGGTTTGGGGCTAGTGGTATGGGGATATGCTCTGATATGACTAAGTGTTCTTCTTGTTAACTTTTGAATTACTTAGGAGTACCTCATTAATTTCCAACATTGAATCTGAACTAACAAGGTATTTACATAAGTGAAGCCTGCCCTTAATATCTCCTCACAAATATGCTTAATCATATCATGAAAATTCTTGTCTTGACCATATCCAAAAATGTATGTCTTTTTTTTTTTTTGCATCCTGAGATTTATCCATCATATGATCTATTTTTGATGAAATCCCACTGGGATTCTTGGATCACCACTTTCATTAACCATGCCTTTCACAATACATTTTATAGAAATTTCAATCAAGCTCACTGGCTAATATTTTTCAGAATCCACATCACCTCCCTTCCTTAAAAAAAAAAAAAAAAAAAAAAGGAGGGGGGAATTTGCCTTCTCCAGTTTTGCAATACCTCTCCTGTTTTCCATGACCTTTAAAAGATCAATGACGATGGCTTAGCCATGATATCCATTAGTTTTGTTTTGTTTTGTTTTTTTCAGTATCTTGAGCTATATGGTCCTAGTGATTTAAACTTATCAAGTACGGTTAGGTGCTCTCTTGCTATCCTTCCAATTATCTTGAGCATCAGCACTCTATTAGTCACTTTTGTACTGTCCTTTCCAGTTCAAAGATCATTCTCCCTGACAACAAAAACAGAAACGAAATGGAATTGACCTTCTTTGTCTTCCCTTTGTCATCATTTATTGTCCCATCTTCCTCAAATGGCAAACCTATTTCTTCTTTAATTCTTCTTTTTCCCCAATATAGTTTAAACAAACAAATAAAAACAACTTTTGTTATTCTCAGCACTCTCAGCTCATTTTGAAATCATTCTTATTGGACCATTCCATTCCTTTATTTTTATTCACCGTTACCTATCCTTGCTTTCATTTTTTGTCCATGTCTTTTAAAAAGTTCCCTGTAATATCTAAATGTTCTCTCTAAACAACTACAGTAATTCCTTCCACATCTCAGGTGTTAGGGATGCAGAGCCCCCACTGTGGTGTTTTTCTTCTTTAAAATAATATAATGGTTCTCTCTGGGAGCAGGTTTCTCAGGAAGGTTTTCTGGAGGCAGCCTTAGTTTCATTTGAAAGTAATAATCACCCAAATGCAGCCAGGTGTTAAAAGTGTTGATCTTTTATTGTCTCCAATATAGCCTGGTTACTTTTTCTTAGTGGCCTATCTTTCTGCTTGGTTCCAAGAGCTCCCTCTGAATGTCTCCAAATCCAAAGGTTTGTTCTTCAGCCTCCAGCCAGCCAGGTGGAAAATGGAATGGAGAGAGGGCTTGTGGGCTTCTTCCCAGAGTGCTCCTCTCCAACCCCAGTCAATGTTCCAGAGTAACTCTCTCTAACCCGAAGTAACTCATTAACCCAAAGCTAAGAGCCTCTTTACATATGATCTTCCAAAGGCTGACTCCTCCTTCCGGAGGTACACCTAAGGGAGGTGTGAATTCACAAAGTTACAAAGTTTACTTTGTGAGTCTCCCATGCTTGTGAACTCCAATGAGTCCTGATGTGAACATAAGAAATTAGTTCTTCTTAGTACCTTGTTTCAGGTTCTGGCCCAAAACATCTCCTTGTAGGATCAGATCAGTGATACTGAACCATGCTAAATTAGATAATTATTGTCTCTATCAACTCTAATGACTTAACAGTTTGTAAAGATTCCAAAACCCACTATCTGGAGAATCCATATAAAATTTTTTGCCCCTGATGGGGGGAGGATTCTGGGAAGATGGTGGAAAAGGTAAGAAAATTCAAAGCTCTCTAGATTTCCCCCATAAACAAAAATTGCTCCTCAGGGCAAACATAGGTGAAAAATAAATAAGATCTGGGACAGAACATAGGTTCTTCTAGGATTACCTGAGATCCTCAGGTCTGAAGTTTAACCAGAATAAAGTGTAAACACTTCTAGGATAGGTCCACAGAAGCAGTAAGTGGAGAGCCCTGGAGTTAGCTGGGTTTAGGGGTAGCCTTAGAACTTTCACCTCCCTGACATGTGGGGAATATTAGAGATCACTGAGGGAACCATCCAAGAAAAACAAATTATGGAGAAAAAAATATATAACCAACTGGACAAGGAGATACAGAGTCTTAAAGAAGAAAATAGTTCTTTGATAATTAGAATTGAACAAGGGAATGACAGTAAAATTATGAGACCAAGAAATAACAAAACGAAATATAAAGAATAAAAAATTAAAAGAGAATGTATAAATGCATGTATATGTGTGTGTATGTGTGTTTATAGGTATATGTATATGTATAGATATATGTACTGGGTATGGGTGTGAATATGGATATATATACACACATACAAATATAGTTATACATATATACATAATACATAAAATATATATATGAATATGTGTACATGCACACATATGTGTACACAAATACATATGTGTTTAATTATACATGAATTTGCATGGATACATAAATATGCTCATACTTAACTATAGCCTGCTTAGAGAATGAAAGGGAGAAAAAAATAAATAAAAACTGTACAAAATAGAACAAAAGCCCAATCTACAAGGAAGCAAAGAAAAAATGGACAGTCATGGATAAAATCTCTTTTATTATTTTATGTGCTTTGTGGAAATGGGAATCCATGTTAACATATATTGAATCCTACCTGATGTTCTACTGGACACATGCCAATGTTTTTTTGTTTTTCTTCTCTCTGCTTTTCTTTCTTTTCCTAGTTGGTTTTTTTATTTTATATTTAAATTTTTTAATGGAAAAAATTGTTCCTCTTTTCCTACCAGAGAAGTTTGTATTTTTTTTTCACCCACAAAACTCCCCCAGAATTCCCATTTCATTTCTTATCAAGAACCATGATATATTGAAAATATATTGGAATATATTATCATATAGGAAAATGTTGAAGTATAAAAGGGATAATTGTACCTTCTATCTTCCTCATAAGAATTGTTTCTCTTTAGTCTCCAGAAATTCCTTTTTGATAGCATCTATTTTTCCTGAACTGACTTCCTCTGTAGAACTGAATTCTGTACACTGTACACTGAATTCTGTCTATCCTTTAACTGAATCCTTTGAAAACTGTTCTCTCCAAAATACCCATGCTGCTTCTTCCCTTTCTTTTTCACAAGTTATAAGATGGAGTGCAGGAATGCAGGAGAGCCCAGCACGAAGGTCTCTATCTTGAAATCTCTCCCTGGCTCAGTTTGTCCCCAGTTTATATGCTCTATTACCATTACATCATTACAGTATACTAAGTATATATGTATATATAAAACCATTGTCTTATCAATTTCATTGAGTTAATACCTTGTTTAAATCAGTCATCCTGAGCCTTAAATATATTTCTTCAAAGTTCCTGCCCTTTACAGGAAAAGGCTGATGTTCTACAGGTAGCAGGACATAAGAATATAGGAAGAAGGGTGGTCGAATCAACAAATGTATATTAAGCACTTGCTCTGTGCCAGACACTATGCTTAAGAGCCAGGGATACAAAGAAGGGCATTCTTCCTGTAATGCTGGGGAAACTGAGCAAGACAGAGATTAGAGAACAATTTAATAGTTTATTAAATGGGAGAGATTTGCTGGGACCAAATGGATCCATGTGGTCCCAGGACTGAACAGACCATCTCAAATAGTACCTGGGGAGGTGCTGGAGAGGTTACTGATATTCTAATGACATCTAAAATGGATAACCCTTTATCCTGTCAAACATTAAGAAGGAATGATTAGAACCTAAAGATATAAAACCTTTATCTCATCAACCATTTAAGAGGAAATGATTATAGCCTGGGGTTTTGGGGTAGAGCAACTGAGGTAGACTTTTATCTCATCAAACATTAAGAGGGAAAGATTATATAACCTGAGGCAGAGTAACTGAATAGGACAATTAGAGAAACTGGATCAGCACGGTAAAAGGGAACTGTGACATAACATTCCCTTTCCCCAATAACCAAAACAAAAAAAGTCCCTGCTCACAGGTAAATAGGGTTAAGTGACTTGCCTAGGATCACCCAACTAGTAAGTGGCTGAGGCTTCATTTGAACCCAAGTCTTCTTGATTCCAGACCTGGTACTCTATCCATTGCACCATCTAGCTGCCCACAGTGTCATGGTTGCCATAGTGATAATAACTCATACCTTGATATCTGGGGTTGGAAGACAGATATGGGCTGTGGGTTTCAGGTTATATCCTCAAACCAATTAGAATGCTTTTATCTTTTTAAATAATATATTATTTTCCCAAAAGTAAAGATAGTTTTCAAGATTCATTTTTGTAAAACTTGGTGTTCTAAATTTTTCTCCTCCCCCCTTACCCCACCTCCCCAAGACAGCAAGCTATCTAACATAGATTAAATACAAGAAAAAAAAAAAAAACAGACCAAAAGGGGGGAAAATCCATGAAAAAGAAAACAAACAAAGAAAAAGATGAAAATATTATGATTCGATCCACATTCAGACTCCATAGTTCTCTCTCTGGATGTGGATGGCACTTTCCATCCCAACTCTATTGGAATTACCTTGAATCACTGCATTGTTGAGAAGAGCCAAATGCCTCACAACTGATCTTCATATAATCTTGATATTACTATCTATAATGATTCTCCTGATTCAGCTCCAATTTTATTCAGCATCAGTTCATGTAAGTCTTTCTAGGCTTTTCTAAGATCAACCTGCCCATCATTTCTTATTGAACAATAATATTTCATTACCTTCAAATACCATAACTTCCAATAGAGTTATTTTTAAAAGAAATATCCACTATTTTAGCACTTTCTTTTTATTGATACAGAAACCTTAATGATGACTATAAATTCTTTTGCAAAAAAATCATCTAAGGGGCAGCTAGGTGGACAGTGGATAGATCACCAGCCCTTTAGTCAGGAGGACCTGGGTTCAAATTTGGTCTCAGACACTTAACACTTCCTAGCTGGGTGATCCTGGGCAAGTCACTTAACCCCAATTGTCTCAGCAAAAGCAAAAAAGAAAAAAGAAAAAAAAAAAGATCATCTGGATTTTTCCCCAGAGTGGAAAGGATTTGGAGCTGGAAGTGTTGAGGTTAGGGAGTACAGTCAGATTTATTCCTGTACCAGGCCACCAAAATGATGCAGGATGGGGTGAGACCCCCAAAATATATTGGGAGGCAGCTAGATGGAGCAGTGGATGGAGAATTGGCCCTGGAGTCAGGTAGGGCCACAATTCAAATCTGGCCTCAGATACTTAATTAACACTTACTAGCTGAATGACCCTAGGCAAAACCCCAATTGCCTTGCAAAAAAATAAAATTTTTTAAGTATATTGGCGTTACAGGCCAGTGTCATAAGTCATCCCCAAAAGATCAAAGGAAAAGATTTTATTACACTGCCAAGAGCCAGGCCAAATCCAAGAGGAATTAGTTTAAAAAAAAAAAAAAAAAAAAAAAAAAAGGTGTTTTAACAATTAACAAGGGGAAAGACAAAGACAAATTTACTAGCAGTAACTAGGAGGAAAATGTTATTAAGGGGGTTGGCATCATAATTTGGTTTTCTGATTGCATAAGTAAATGTGTTTTCTAGATATTCTCACCTGGGGTAACTTAAAATCAAGTTGAACAAAAGGCCCACTTATGGCTGAGCTGATCCAATCAGTACTTCTCCCTGATTATCTCAGGGAGTATTATCATCCTATCTGTGCTTCAGGCTTTCTTTTCCAAGGCCCACCTGGATACTCTAGATTTCGTGGGAAGAGATTGTTCAACCTCCTCATGTTACAGATGAGCAAACTGAACCCCAGGGAAATGAAGTGATTTGCCCAGTGTCACAGTTAATGACAGAGCTTGAATTAAAACTTAGTTCTTTATTTATAATCGGGAGAGATAGTGTAGGGCAGTGAATAGGGTACTGGACCTCGAGTCAAGAAACCTCGTTTTTCCTATCTTTGAGAAAAGCTGCTCAACCTCTTTGTGGGGCTTGTAATAATGATTCATTTCCTTTGGGACTAAACCCTTTAAACCCATACGTCCTCTTTATACCTCTCAAATGTGGTGATTCTGTGACATATTGACTGTGTGACCCTGAATAAATCATTTGGGCTCTCTGTATTTCTAATTCCTTATCTGTAGAGTAAGAGAGAGAGCCTCTGAGGTCTCCTTCTGCTCTAAATCCATGATATCCTGTGACACTCCCTCCTTTTCATCTGCTTCCCTTGAAACCTTTCCATGTTGTCTTCCCTCTTAGAATGTAAACTTTTTAAAGGCTGGAGCTGTTTCGATCTTTCTTTGTATCCCATAGCATGGCAAATTTTGAGGGCTAATTAAATGCTTGTTGTCTGATTGACTGCTGATTGATAGTTTCCCACCAAACCTTTTCTCTGGGGCTGTTTCCTTCTTTGCAAAAATGTTCTGTAAGTTTCCTTCCAACTTTGATATACTATGGTTCTATTCTTCTATGTTAAGAATGAAGATTCGGAGTCATGATTACTTGTACTTGGAACACTATGATTACTTCACCCCTTCTAGCTTATTACAATAAGAAACCATGCTCCCAGAGAAAATAAAACTCCCTTCCATAACCAACTACACATGGGAGGTGAGCCGCCACAATCTAGGCAATACCCTCAGAAACTGAGAACACAGAAGACTGAGGGACTTTGGACAAATGATTCAGTCTGTTAGACCCCCGAAAACTCTCTCAGCCTACATGCTCAAAAGTCAATCTCCAACATTTATCATCCAGAAGGGAATATTTTTTTTTACCTATGCAACCTGGAGCTTAATTGCTCCTCTTTGAAGGAGAATGATTTCATGCTTTTGGGAGCT
Organism: Antechinus flavipes; assembly: GCF_016432865.1. NCBI lineage: Eukaryota > Metazoa > Chordata > Mammalia > Dasyuromorphia > Dasyuridae > Antechinus > Antechinus flavipes. Next base: position 137,946,095 of record NC_067401.1, on the reverse strand, counting down.
GCAGAGTTTGTGAGAGCCAGAGAGAGAAAAGATATTTAATGTTCTTCTGGCTTTGGGTTTCAGTAGGGGACAAACATGATTCCAGATTCAGGAGAAGGCAGAGGAGAATGAGAAGACTCTGATTTTCACTGGCCACCTGTAGGCCATTTGGTCATCCTTTGGGTCTAGACTGACTCAGATTGAATGTAAATAGCAATCATTTCTGCTTTGGCCAGAAACCCTGAGGGGCTTCTCCCCTCAGATTCATTCATTCTTTTATTTAAGATTGACTTGGACTAGGGGAAGGAGGACATTCTTTGCCTCTTGCTCCTTATGGGTGCAGCTGCAGTCAAACTGAGACCTGTTGAGGACCTTAGCTTAATGAGTCTAGATATAGGGTACCTAAATTAAATTAGGGTTTAATTGAGGTCTAGTGGCAGGTTCGGGGTACAGGGAGTCAAATAGAGTTCCTCTGCAACCCCATTGGATTCAGTGCAAGGATATGGAGTTAAATGACGTCTAGTGGCGGCGCGAGTCCCTAATAAAAGCTTTTATTGGCCCGAAAAGCTAGATTGATAAAAGAGGTTTATTATAGGGTTTGGAAGTAAGGTTAAAGTATAGTTAAGGAAATAGGTGACGGTAGAGATAAGAAGGGCACCGGACACAGAGTTCCAGTGGACAAAAAAGTCCTGACATGCCAGGAGTAAGGTTGGCATGTTTGGGATTTCTGCAAAGAGGGAATCCCCACTTGGTCCCTTTTATAATGGGAGATTCAGCTGGAGGGGCCTGTGGGTGTAGCCCCAAGTTGGCTCAGAACCTGATGGGGCTGGGACAGGCACCGATCTTCTATTGGAATTCAAAGAGACCAGGATTTGTGAATCAAAAGGTCCTTGATTGATAATTACTTCAATTAAGAGGGGTTGGGAATTAGAAAGAAAGGAATCTTAAAGAGATCACATCCTCATCAAGCTTAAAAAGGGCAAGGTCTTTCCCTGCATCCAGGGCCGTCTCTGGTTGTCAGGATCTCTATCTTCCAGACTGCAACCTGAGGAAAGTGAGACGCGATTTGCATGCCATCATCTGTAAGTGAATTGGATTGAAGAGAGGGAGGGAGGGCTGGGTAATATCACCTCCATCCCCTTTTCCCTTCAGAGTTGTCTGGGTCCAGTGTCCAGATAGAGATCAGGACCACTGGAGATGGTATCACCTCCCTGAAGTCAAGGTCCTAACAACAGCTTAGTTAGCATAGGAGAGAACTTGTCACAAGGCTTTTGATATGAGTGGGATGTTACAGAAAACCCTTCTTGGAGGAAGGGTGTGTATGACTTGGATGAATAACTTGAATGTAGTCATTGGAATACAGATATATTCCACATGCCTTATAAGTTCTGTTGTTGTTGTAGTTTTGGAGCAATTAAGGTTGTGAATCACCCCGGACCAGATAGGATGTGTCAAAGGCCAGATTTATGCCTAAGGCCTTTTTGGATTTTGAAATCAGTTCTCGGAGATCTAGTTTGCCAAGTTGGCTTTCTGAAGTCACTAATCACAAAGTCTCTAAACCCCCATAGTCACTGAGGGAGCCTGGGGAAATGAATATAGAATGCTAGACTGGAAGTCAGCAAGACTTCTACTGTCTTCCAATATGAGTTACTTTGTTTATAAAAAATAGGGCTGGATTCAATGACTTCTAAAGTCCCTTTGAGTAGATGAACCTTGTATGTGGAATCAGAGACCTAGGGATCACCTTCTTAATATTTTTCTAGCTCCCAAGTCCCTTCACTTCTATAAAGTATTTTTCATCTGCAAATGGAGCTTATAAATCTAGTGTTCTGATCCCACAGGGTAGTTTCAAAGATTAATTGATAAGTTAATTTCTCTATATAAACATGTTTATATCTGCCAGAAATTTTCTTCTACCTTGATATGCATTTTAAAATTTTGTTTTTATTCTTAATTTTTTCACTTTAAAAGTTTTATTTTTCCAAACACATGCAAAAATAGTCTTCAACATTCACCTTTGCAAAACCTTGTGTTTCAAATTTTTCTCCCTTTCTTCCCCCTTCCCAAGACAACAAGCAATCTGATATAGGTTAAACCGTAATGCCGAAGAAACTGAGCAAGAGAGATTTGAGAACGATTTAATTTATTTAATGGAGAGATTTATTGGGACCAAATAGATTCATGGTTTGATCCCAGGGAATGTCAGATACAAGATTATTATAGGGTAACAAGAACAATGACTTGATGGGGGAGGTACCCATCCAGGTACCTAATGGAAGCAAGCACCTAGGATGACATAGTAGAGGTACTGGAGAGACTCTTGATATTCTAATGACATCTAAAATGGATAAAGACCTTTATCCTATCAAACATTAAGAGGGAATGGTTATAACCTGAGGCAGAATAACTGAATAGGACAATTAGGGAAATTGGATCAGGACATTAAAAGAGAACTGTGGCACAACAAAACAAAATGCATTTTTAAGTATCTACCACATACAAAGGTGAAGGTTCTAGGGATCAAAGACAAAAACCTGCTATCTAGTTTATCATGACTTTCAATCTTATATAAGTGAGTGATTTTTTGAACCCCAATATAAAACTCTACATTAATAACAATGTAATAAATTTATAATTGATAATACAAATTAATAATAGTAATAATCTATGGTTCTGTCCCATTCTTAAAGCTCATCTTAAAGACCACTCCCAAGTAAAAATTATTTCCCCAGGTAGAAATTATTTTCTCCCCCAGACCTCTTATACCTTATTATAATACTTTATTATAATTTTAATTTATAATTTATTTATTTATAATATAAATTATTATACTTTATATTATATATTATATATTATTATACCTCATGATATATACTTATACCTTATGCTTTTTTGTACCTGTCTTCCACATGTATATAGCTAGATGGTTCAGTGACTAGATCGTAGGGCCTGGAGTCAAGAAGATATGAGTTCAAATCTGGCCTCAGACACTTATTAGCACAGTCATCCTGAGCAAGTCACTTAACCTCTACCTTCAGATACTGGATAAGGAAATGGCGAACCATTCCAGTATCTTTGTTAAGTCAACTCCACGTCCATTATGAACCATGGGGCCATAAAGAGTCAGACATGACTGAAAACCAATGAAGACAAAGCTGTGTGATCTTGAACAAGTCACTTAACCTATTTGCCTTGGTATTCCCAATTATAAAATGGGGATAATAATAGCACTTACTTCCCAGGGTTATTATGAGAATCAAATGAGGTAATAGTTGTAAAATACTTGGCACATGTCAAGCACTATATAAATGTTAATGGATATAATGGATATCTGTATTTCTTCTCCCCCATCAGAGTATAATCTTCATGAGGGTAGGAGCTGTGTTTTGTCTAAATTTTGCATTTTCAGATTATATCATGGCTATTTCAATACAGCAGGATCTTAATAAGTATTCTTGTATTTTATGCCGAGAATTAGCAGCACTGTTCAATTTTAAATACTGGTTCTGTAGACAGAAATCATCAGGCTACCACTATTTGATAAAAATATCCTTTAAGTCAGGACTCTCACCCCCTTTTGCTCTAATTCTGTGCTTACTAAGCAACCTTCTTTCTGACTTTGTAATTTGCTCTTCTGTGTATATTGAGCCACAAGAAGGGAGTATCCCATTCAGAGAACTGACTGGTATATTTATGGTGACTGCATTTTCCAAACTAAATATTGGGACACCTGATGTGACCTAGGATATCCCATTTATAACTCCTCACATTAAAAGCACCCTTTCTTTTATGGAAACAAGAGATATTTGTGAACATTATAATAAATCAGCAATCTGGTTTATTAATCCGGATGTGGTAAACTTGAATAGAATGAATCTGTTTCTTAGAGTCTAATCACCTTTGGTTGGGTTGATAAAGTTACCCAGCCTACCTGCAGAGCCAAGGACCCAAGTCCAGACCCTGACCTGATGTGACTCTCTCAGGGTACTGCCAATAGGAGTCGCCCAGCCTGAGCCACAGACCAGCTTCTTTTCTCTGATATTCTCCAAATAGAGCCTTACTCTGACTTCCAGACCAGCTTCTACCTCTTCTTGACCAATGTCTTCTCATCTAAGGATAGTTAATCTGTAAAATGTTTGCCCACATCAAGGTTTCAAGATGGCATATAATCAATCTTTCTTTTTCTTCCTTTCTCTCTGTCTCTGTCTCTCCTCTGTTTCTCCATCTCTCTCACTACCAGCAACCTTTCATCCAGCTTCAAATATTTTCTCAACTCTGGGGAGAACTGGGGAGATATCTGGCCCAGCATGTTCCTCTTTGACCAAAACTTTGACTGAAAATTAGGCCTCCTTTCATAAGAGATGTTAGTCCAGTTCAGTCACAAATGTACTATATGGTTTTAAGGTAAGCTCCTGAAGTTTGGAAGAAACTTCAGAGATTATCTGATCCTGAAAACTGAGGCCCAAGAAAATTAAGTGGCTAAGTAAAAATACTTATAGGCAGGGTTTTTTTCAAATTTACCTTCTATAAGATTATATAGTACTAAGTACTTGTGCTCAGTATTTTCATTTGGTTCTCATCACAAGCACAAATCTTAGTATCTAGTAAGTACTTAATAAGTGTGTTGACATAAATCGACACTTAAAAATTACTTTAGAAACATTATCTCATTTAATTCCCCCATTCCTGTCCTGCAGGGACAGGTAAAGTGACAGAATGATTAGAGACCCGAGTTCAAATCTAGTCTCAGACACTTATTGTTATGTGACTTGGGTCAAGTCACTTAATCCTGATTACCTTAAAAAAAAAAAAATCCCAAATTAATGCTATCAGGTCAGTGATAAGGATTTCAATTTGGTTAGCAAAGGAATCGATAAAAGTTAATTCCTAAGGCGGGGAGAAGGGGAGACACTGATTAGAGATCAGTTTAACTCCATAGTCTCACCCCCTGGAGAGGTCTTCCAGTCAGAAATCCACTTTCTCTATGGATCTCAAATAATCTCACCTTGACATGCCCTGTCAGAAGTCCCAGTCATGGTCCTGAGGTTAAATTTTCCCTATAAAATCTTATGGGCCATCCCATGACTGCTGCCTTCCTTTGGACATGTCTTTCCCCTTCCTCTTCCCTCATGTCCTATGGTCTCTCTCCAACTCTGCTTCTCCTCCTTAGCTAAGTAACATTTTTAGGGTACTAAGTCCCTTTCAGAATTTAGCCTGCTAGGTAAGAATATGTCCCAACCTTATAGAGTGTTTCCTTTTTCCTGGGTAATTGTAAGTTCGAGTTCCATTGAGGAACTTGTCTTTCATATGGTCTCCCAACTCTATTTCATTTTTACCATTCCCAGTATCTTCATTTTGTCGGTAACCTCTTCCCTAAATAAACCTACCTTTTGCCAAAGAGAATGGCCATTGTGAATTCTTCACATGACCATCATCTGGCGTCTTCTGTCACCCACATCAATCTGTTCTTTTTGTTTTTCTGTGACACAGCTCATCTCAAATGAGATATTTGTAAAGTGTCTGGCACAGTGCCTGGCATGTAGTGGGAGACAAATAAATGCTTAGTCTTTCCCACTAGTCCTGGGTTTGCAACCTCCCTCTCTCCCTTCCCTCCATCCCATCTTATTTAATTGATCTTGTCTTAAAATCAGTAATTACAATCGCCCTATGTCCTAGACACTATGCTGACTATTGGGGATACCAAGAAAGGCCTAATATAATCAGTGCCCAGAAAGAGCTCACAATTTTATTTCACATTTCATCCTCTCATTTTTCATTCTAGACAAATTGGCATGTTGAGCCCTCAGCCATGACATTTGATCTCCCATCCCAGGCCTTTGAATGGGTGTGTCCTCCCTGCTTGAAATTCTCTCCTTCCTAGCCTGGAGGCTTCTGGATTCCTTGCTCCCTTCAAAACTCATTTTAAATATTGCCTCCTGTTTTTGTTCAGTCCTGACTCTTTATGATCTTATTTGGGATTTTCTTAGCAAAGATACTAGCCTTTTGCCATTTTCTCCTACTGCTCATTTGACAGAGTAAAAAACAAATAAACAAGTTTAAGTGACTAGCCTAGGGTCACACATCTAGGAAGTATGACACCAGATGAGACCAGATTCAAACTCAGATCTTCCTGACTGGCCAAGTACTTTACATTTTCTAGCTGTTCCTTTTATAGGAGGGTTTTCTGTTCTCTCTTCCCTCCCACAACATAATTACTTTACATTTATTTTGAGTATTTTATTTTTACTTAACTTGTGTACATATTGTTTTCCTACAAAAAAAGAGTAAGCTTCTGCAGAGCAAGTAATTTTATTTTTGTCTATGTTCTGGAACCCTAACATAAATCCTTGTTGAATTAAGTAGAATTGACCCTCTCTCTCATACAATTTGCCACTTAACTTGTACCCTCAGGTGACTGATTGCTCTGTGATTGCTTCCCTAGAATTACTTTTTTCTGGATCTCCCTATTGGTACCCACCCTCCCCACTCCACTTACTCCAGGCCTCTCTTTCCTATTAGGACCAGTCTTGCCCCACCTGGAATATTGGGTCTCAGAGTAGCTTTGTCTACCCTAGTCTTATCCCCTCCCCCTCTTCTGCCCCAACCCTCCCAACACCCACTTCATGATTCATGGTGTAACCTCATCTGCTGCCCAGAGATAGCCAGGGCCCACGAAGCCCTGCCCAGAAGCTGCCCTTTCCTGTCTTGTCATTGTAGATACTCTGCTTCTTTCAAGCACTCCAACCCCAAATGTGGGAATAGTCTCTCCACAAGCAGTGATAAAACTACTGAGAGCCAGAAGGAAGCCTGATGCAGTATAAAGAATTTTGAAGGATTACGAGTCCAGAGGAGTTGGATTCAAACTTTAGCCTCAACTCTATTTGGACTAAATGCCCTCTAAAGTCCTTTATAGCTTTAAATCTATGTCCTGTATATTTTGGTCCAACTCCCTTATTTTATAGGTGGGGAAATTAAAATCCAGAAAGAAGTGATTTCAGCTGGCCAAGTCTGAACATAGATATTTGAGGTCTTTTAAACAGCCTGATTTGGGGTCTTCCAATTCCAAATGCCAAGGGACCAATGTTGGGATTCCCAACATCAGATAATCCAAGTCTTTTCTTTTGAAGAGTTAGCTTCTAGATGAACCGTTTCCCCACCCCCAACTTTTTTGGCAACCTGCCCTCCCTTCTCCATTGTTTAGCTCAGGCTTATATTCAAATGATTTTAGGGGTTTGTTTTCCCACTTTTTGTAGGCACTGGTGAAGCAAAGTAGGGAACTAGATTCTGATGGGACATTTGCTATGGAAAATCCAGAAACGTGGAGATAGTGTTGACACCAAAAAGTTTCTCCCACTATGGGAATACTTATTGACAGTCTTGGTTAACCTGGAGGAGAGAATGACAATCTCTGCAAAGTTGTCTCTTCCTACTTGCCAGCCTGCTGTCTCCTTTCTCTCCCAAGTCCTTCCTTAGTGTCTTGATTGGGCCAGTGTTTTTTTTTTTTTTTCCTTTACATCCTCTACTTCCATCTCATTTGGTGTTCTGGATACACATAGTTGTCCATTTTTTGCCCCAGTTTCCCACTTACCCCACTAGGGGAGAAAAAGAAAAGGGCCCCAAACTGCAGGATTGAGTTTTAGAATGACAATCATTTAAATAATAATAATAACAAAGGAAGGTAGGTCAGAAGAACAGGGTTTGGAGAAAGAGGAATCTGGATTCAAATCCCAGTCCTGGCCCCTTACTGTGTGACCTTGGGCAAATCATGTGGAACTGCTTCCTTATTTGTAGAACAAGACTGTAGAACTAGATGGCTTCTGAGATTCTATCTTTGATTTTAGAGAAAGGGGTGGGTGAGTGTGTATCTAGCCTTTATCTGTTGGGCGTTTAGACCGAATTTAAGATTATGTGATTAACTTTTGAATTAACGAGTATGAACTTGAAAGGATTTGTTTATGGAGGGTGGGAGACGAAACTTGTAGGGGTGTGAACTTTGCTACTCCTTTTTGCCTTTGGGACTCTGTGTGAAAACTTCTTTAAGCTCAGTTTCCTCATCTGTCAAATTAGAGAAATTCTGGCGTTCCCTTCGAGTCCTGAATCTTAGCGCCACTTTGAACTCTTCCCCTCCGCCCTTCATCCACCGCGACGTGGAGGAACAAGGGCTTCTGGAGTTGGAGCGACCTGGGGAGAAGCTCCCTGCCCTTCTCGAGGATCCTCTCCTTTGTGAAAGAAGGGGCTTGCTCTCTTGTTAAAGACGGTCATAGAGCTGGACTTGGAGAGGGACCGGAGGGTCTGTGTAGTCTAATATCCTTTTACGGAGAAAACCGAGCTCCAGAAAGATTGTGATTTTTCCGAGGTCACCCAGTGAGAGCCAAGTGGCGGAGCCAAGATTCTAACCTGCGGCTTCTAGTTCTAAGGTAAAGGAACTTTCAGTTCTAGACCCTAAGGGTCCGGGCTTGGCAGTGGCTTGCTGCGCTGTCCTCAGCCTGCGGGGGAAGAAGATAACGCAGCTACTCTCGTAGATGGGACAACGACTTTGCTCCCAATCCTGAGCCAACACAATCTTGGGGCCCTGCCCAAAAAAGGGGGAGGGATGGTGGCGGCGGCTTGACGAGATTTAAAAAAAAGGGGGGTGGGGGGGTGAAGTGGAAGAGTTCGGACACATTTATGCAAAATCTGGAAGCTAATATTGATATACTTGTGACAGGGATTAGCCGGGGAGATTTAAAGGGAACAGCTTTTAACTTTGAGGACTCGAGGTGGAGGGGATGTATTGGCAGGTTGCGGCGAGCTAGGATTCCCACCTCCCCAAATTTAGGACGCTCACCCCTTTCACACTCTCCCTGCTCCCTCAGGGTTCTGGCTCCTAGCCCGCCCGGTCCTTCTTTTGCTCACCTCCTCCCTCCCCGCCCCTAGGGCCTGAGGGGTGGAGCCACCCCTGCGGCCCGCCCCTTTGATGTGCGCCGGCGCGACTATGATTGGCCAGCCGCTTGTGACGTGCGGGGACTGCGGTGGGCTCTGGTGCAGCGGTAGCTGCAGCGCCGGCCGGGGCTCTGGCTCCGGCTCCGGGGCACTTAAAGGGGACGCGGCGGCGGCCCTGGGACCAAGCTGGGGGGTGGGTTTCGGGGAGGGCCTGGGGGGGCCAGCTGAGCCACACTCGATCCGCGGCCCCTCGGGGTGGGGGACTTGTACATCGGAACCCAGGAACTGAGGGGAGCATAGGACACCGCGTCCCCTCCTGACCCTGCCCCCCTTATTCCATCCCGCACCCCAATATCTCATCCAAGCCCTCGTCCACCTCGCACGCACACTACAAAAGCTCAGCCTGGAAACACTGCTGCCGCCACCGCTGTCGCTGTCGCTGCCGCCGTGCCTCTGTGAGTCTCCGGAGAAGGGGTCTGGGGTCCGCGTTTGGGATGAGAGGTTTAGGTGGTGTTTGGGGAGAGACATGGCTCATTGCAGTGCGTGCCGGAGTGAGAGTTTACAGCGAGTGTTTTGGGTCTGTCGAAGGGCGAGGGGTTCTGATTCAGACCTTAACCCGGCGTAGGAATTTGGAGCCTTCATGCACCCCCTACTCCCGGAGCCAAGACCCATTTGGATTTGGACTCCACGGCTTGCATGCCCCTTCCGTCCCTGGCGCTCTTCTTGCAAAAGCTTCTGTCCCCCCGCAGCCGCTTCTTCCTGACTCGCTCTCCCCACCCTAGTTCTAACTCTAGCCCTGCCTCGTCCCCTCCTTCCTTTGGTCCTCTTGGCCCGCTCAGTGCCTATTGCCTTAAGTCTTCCTGCTGCCCTAACCTTACCACTCACTCTAAATCTTGGTTCGCGCCTGCCCCTGCCCTTCCCCCACTCCATCTACCCTCTCCTCCCCAGGGAAGAGCCCGGGGCCAGCTGGGGATGTTCCAAAGTGTTTCCTTCGCAGCCATCTCTAAAAATATCCCATTCCCACCCTCTGGCACCTTCCTGACCGCAACGAGGAGTCCATTCTGGTCCGGTAAAGACCCCGATGGAGTTCCCCAAAAGGAGCTACCCTAGCCGCCTCCTTCACCTTGTTTTGCGTTGCCGTAGTCTTAGCTATCTGCCCCTCCTTCTTCAAAGATTGCAGCTTAATAGGGATTTCCACATAACTCGAAGAGTTCAGCAAGATACCGGGGAGGCAGGGGACACTTCGAACAGTAGACAGAGGGGATGTTTACACTGTGTGTGTGGAGGAGCTATTGGTTAGAATTACTGGAAGCCCAAGAGCTCTTTGTGTTCTGTTTGTGGCTGTGCTGTGTGCTAGAGGAAGGTACCTCAGCCTCTCTGGACCTTTTACTTGCGCACCTCCAGTAGGTAGTGAGCAATCCTGTCTTCCAGAGGTAAGGGAGAGGAAGACCCACTGATGAAATGGGAGTCCAGTCCAAGAGAGGAGAATGATCTGGACTAGATTTTAATGTATTCAGTGGAGAACTGAATTTTGGTCTTGGACTGATGAGATTATTATGTATTTTCACAGCCTTTATTTCCTACATCTACAACCCCATTCACAAACAGCCCTTGAGCTTTCAAGCCCTCCCTCATTATCCCCCTAAGGAGGATGGAGGCCAGATTTGAAATGTGGATGCTGGGGACAATTAAATCATTTTCACCTTCCTCCTGTTCTTCAGCCATGGGTGCAGCACTTTGACCCCATGGACCTTAGCATGGCTATGTCCCATGGGATTTTCTTGGAAAAGAGCCTGGGGAGTGGTTTGCTTTTTCCATTTCCAGGGGATTAAAGTAAACAGGTTAAGTGACTTGCCCAGGGTCACATAGACATTACTGAGGCAGAATTCCAACTGAGATCTTCCTGACTCCAAGCTCACCTTTTTATCCACTGAGTCATCCAGCTGCCTCCACCCTTCCCAATTTCAAATTCCAAGGGTCCCCACACTCCTGAGATGGGGGGGGAAAACCTATTTTAGGTGTATAGGCAAGGACTTGACATTTTGAGGATTTTAGCTTCTCCTGGGCTCAGTCTTCCCCTCCTGAGAATGAGGGAGAACAGGAGAAAGGGGAGGTGTTATGTGACTGGGGAGGTGACTACCTCCCCAGCAGTAATCAGGAGAGGCTAGAGTCCTGCTGATTGGCTCCTTAGTAGGATTGGGTGGGGAAGAAGATAGAGCTATGATTTCCTTTCCTATAAAAACCTATACACTCTATTTCTAAAGGGTGGGAACGAATGTTTCAAGATCCTATCCTTTTTTTCTAGCGGGAGCTTTTGATAAAGGCAGAATGGTAGAGCTGGGCACTCATAGCAATTGAGGTGAGTTACTCATTTGAAATCTAGTTAGAGGAAAACAGATTTGAACTCAATTCCGATCCATCCACATACATACGGTACCAAGGAGGAGAGTAAACGGGAAGCATTACCACCCTGTATCTCTGCCTGATCCTCATAGAGGTAGGGAGATAGGATGACAGGGTTCTTAGTGTCTGGGACTTGAGAAAGGGAGAATTGAAAGTGGTGTGGTAGATCTAGAGAGTAAATTGGTTTGTGGAGATTCAAGAACAGGAAGAGATTTGGCAGTGATGTTACTCTTGTCAATAAGAACTCGGTCTTCAAGCTCCCATATTAACATGTGTTAACTCTTTTGAAGGGCCTGGGAGAATTGTCCTCACTCCTACCCCTCAAGCAGATGCTCTAGGAATAATCTATATTTTTCATTTTCCTTGTCTCTTATGATTTCTTACCTTCTCTGTTATGTCAATTTCCCAGTACGCCTAACTTCACCACTCTTTGCAGTTGCCCCCTTGTTGACATCGAACTTTGCCCCTTTCTCCACTAGAATCTGATAAACTCTTCTTTGAACCAAAACCTGAATTCTGTTAGATGGGAAACTTTGCCATTGGGATTTCAGGCATAAGAAATTGGACAAGGTCATCTGTAGGGATGTGGGGGTTCTCCTCTAAACCCTATTCTAAGTAGAATCTTTGATAAACAGCCATAAGGAATTTCCAATTTCTCCATTACTCCAGAAAGCAATGGGTAAGTCAACCTTAAGGAAACTGGAAAGGTCCTATGTCTTACTGGAAGTGACAGACAGAGGGCAGCAACCAACAGGGCATTCAAACCCCTCATAATCCTGATGCTGTTCTTATCTTTTCTATCCAAATGCTCCTATTACCCTTTAGAGATCAAGGATGGTCTGCCAATTAAACCCTCCAATTTAGATTTCATTGACTGGCATCCTAGAGAGGACATTCGGCTTCTCTGGAGTGGGGGACATAAGATTCATGGAGTGACCAAACCAGACCTTCCTCTGCTCTCATTTTCTTTGTTTTGGCTATGGCCTCCATCGGTAGCTGTCTCTTTCCACCCCAAGACTTGATCAATTGATTGTATGTATTAACACTCCCTTAAGTAAAGACTGCCAGCTTGTTAAGAAAGCTATTCACTTCCCACATCACTCTTAAGTGGAGGCCATGGAATCCAGGTGTTTCCTAATTTCTTAATGCTGCCTAAAACCAATACTTGGCATTCATATAGTATCGGTTGAATGTGCAAATTATTTCACATCTTTTTAGGTTGTCATTTAAAGTTTGCTGGGTGCTTTATGTGCTTTACACGTATTCTGGGTGGTCCCACAGTCTAAAAATCCACCTTGTGTTACCAGATTTAATCCTCACAGCAATCCTGTAAGATATTGTGCTATTATTATTCCCATTTTGCAGGTAGGGAATTCTTTGGAAAGTAAAGGGATTTAGCAATATAACTAGTGAGTGTCTAGGCAGCCTTTGAATTCAGATCTCTCTGCTTCCATACCCAACAGTCTATTGACTGTGTCTCCATATCTGATTGGATCCCAAAGACCTGCTGAGGGGCAAGTATTTACAGATGAGAGGTTCAGAGAAATTAGATTATTAAGTTAAATTAAATTATATCCACAAGGCTAGAAGTGGCAGAGCTGGGTTCTGAGCCCTTCTCACCCTAGCTCTTTCCACTTCACTACAGCCACTTCTCCAGCAACAGTGCCTGGCATGTGGTAAACGCTTTGAAAACTTGTGGGCTGAGTGACTCAACTTCCATGGCCCTCCCTCAATGGAGTAGAAAGGATAAGCAGTATTTGGAACCTCCTAGCACTGAGCCCATATGTTCTACTCAGTCCCTCTAAAAGGAAACAACAGCTCATTCTTCAATGGGGAGTGCCTAGGAAATCTGGATTCTGTGTTCTCCACTGACTTTTCTCATGTGATTATCAGGGAGATCAGAATACAGCTTGTGGGATCTACTGGTAAAAAGTTTCATCTGGCAGAACCGTGGGTAATGTCCTGAGGATGAACGGGTGTTTTCCAGTTACAGGCTTGAGGTGCCTGTCTAGGGTAAGTAGCTCCCTCTAATGGCCATCTAAGTATTTGTGGAGGGGTATCGGGAGGGAAACAGCCACAGGGTGTCCAAAGGGCTGCTCAAATACATAAGGAATAAATAATGCCCCTAAGACTCTACCTTTTGTGCTCCGTAGCATGAAGAATTACCAGTGCCATAAGGCTCTCCCTTGTGTCCACCTTTCCAGTTTCCCGGGGTACTGGGTATCTCAAGTATTTTGGGAAATAGGGTCTGGAAGACTATTGGTCACGTAGGAAAGCCAGTTTCATATCCCAGCTCTGAAAAAGGAGATTAGTTTGTCCTTTTTGTGCCCCGGAGACAAAGACAATCACCTTGGCTCTATCCTTCCTCTTTCCCCATAGGTGAAGATAGAGGAGATGGAAAAAGGGGAAATGCTATATAAATATGCTGCTTTCTCAGCTATCTACTTACAGACAAGAGTTTTTGTATAGAAAGGGATCTTAGAGATCATTCAATCTACTTCCTCATTTTACAGGTGAGGAAACTGAGGCACAATTAGGTGAATGGCTTGCCAAGACTGCATGACAAATGAAGTGATAGAGTCATGACCCAGTTCTCCTGAGTCCATTCCCCCATGCATGGTGATTTGGGGTTAGGAAAATGGTGTGGAGGTATTTGGAACATTCTAAAATAGTACATAATATCGACAAAACTGTTTCTAAGTCAAGTGAAGTGAGAGGTGGATCTGCTGTGTTTTCCCTGTGTCTTGCCCTTTCCTCTAACTTATTTCTGGCATTTTTTGGTTCACTTGCCCTCTCCCCTTCATCCTCCCTCTGATTTTCTCCATCTTGCCCTCCCCATGCTGAACTCTTCTTCATTGTCTCCCTCCATCTCTCTCCTTGGTGGGCCCTTTCTCTCCTGTTCATTCCCCTTCTGTTCAAATGCCACCACTTCTATCTCCTGCTCATGGGGCCACCTCCCCTTTCTGGTGAGCTTCCCTCCCTTCTTTACTCTTTTTTCTGTCATTGTCTCCTCCTCCCTGTCTCCCAGGTGTGCTGTACTTTCCTGCGGGATAGTCCCACCTTCCCCAGCCCCAATTCTGCTGTTCGGCTGCTTCGATCTCTGGCAGAAACCCCGCCTGCTGACACTCCCATCCTGGGGAACTGGCAAGTGATTAGCGATGAGCCAATAGTTGGGAGCCCTTGGGAATCTCAGACTTAGCTTAGCCACAGGAACCTTTTACCTCCACACTTGGGGAAACTGCTTGCTTTTACCTCCTTCTAGAACAAGGGTTCCTAACTTGAGCCCCCCTAGGCGGTTCAGGAGAGATTTCTGGGGTTGGTGAATTGGAATGAGAAACAAATTTTGGTTTCACTAACTTGTAAAATTTAGCATTCTGCTCAATTGTGAATATAGGCCACAACATGAAGGGATGGTCTTAATAGGGTTCAGGACACAGTAGCTTAAGAACTTCTGAACTAGAAGGACTAAAAAAAGTCTACTGGGTCTCTCAAGCCTCCATTCTTAGGGTCATCCTAGAAATCTCCAGAATCTTGGAGAAGCAATCCTTGATTTTAGGCACTCTCCTCTTGGCCACAACCATGCTAGCCATTGCTTCTGCTTGGACAGCCCCATGATTGCTTCTGGGAAGTAAGAGAGGAATGAGGAAATTCCTTTTGTGTGTGTGTGTGTGTGTGTGTGTGTGTGTGTGTGTGTGTGTATGTGGGTGTGGATGGGTGGGTATCCCTCCCTCCTCTGAGTGCCCCTGGAATTTATGTTTGGGGTAGAGGAAGGAGACGTAAAGATGGTGGTTGGGAATTCAATACAAAAATGGGCTTTAAAAAAAAAAAAAAAAAAAAAAAAAAACAGAAAAGATGGCCCTAGGAACCAACTGGCCACAATTTGCTGTGTGTATTGAGAATATGGGGGAAGAGGGTCAGCTGCTCTCTTTGCAGGATCTAACGGAGAAGAGCCAAGGACACCCGTAATGAAAAGGAGCTGTTGATTTTAAAATGCCTTTTCCTCTCCCCTCCCCCCCAAATAAGTTACTTTTATTTGGGGAATATATCATAATTTCTCTGGGGAAGGGGCAATACATCAGATCCCCTCATTTTTTATGGAGATGTAAAAATGATTTTCAGCCTTGAGTATTTCTGGCGTGAAGGTGTAGGGGCAGCCACTCAGTCGGTCTGGGATGAGGGTTAGTGCCGGGTGTTGTGTAAGAAGTACCTCCTTACCTGAGCCACGGATTATGGAGATTTTTCTGATGAAAGAATTTGCACAAAGACCACTGGGGGAGGAGTGGGAAGGGGGAGGCCCCGGGGTCTCGGATGGGTGAAGCTCCACCCAGGCTAACTGAGCCCTTGGGTCCCCCTCAGGTGGTGGAGGTGCCAGCGCTGCTGGTCTGGGCGCTTCTCTAACCATCCTCTCTGCGGCGGGCTCCTGCCGCGCCCCTTCTCGCTTGCTCCCTCCTCCCAGGACGGCACTAGGATGGCGGAGCCGGGAGCGCCCCGCTTCCTGCTAACCTTCGATTTTGATGAGACCATCGTGAACGAGAACAGTGACGACTCGATCGTGCGCGCGGCCCCGGGCCAGAAGCTGCCCGACAGCTTGCGGGCCACGTTCCGCGAGGGCTTCTACAACGAGTACATGCAGCGGGTCTTCCAGTACCTGGGGGAGCAGGGCGTGAAGCCGCAAGACTTTCGCGAAGTCTACGAGGACATCCCGCTGTGTCCGGGCATGACCGACCTCTTCCAGTTCCTGACCAAACAGGGCAGCTGCTTTGAGATCATCCTCATCTCCGACGCCAACACGTTCGGGGTGGAGAGCTCCCTGCGCGCCTCCGGCTACCGCGGCCTCTTCCGAAAAATCTTCAGCAACCCGTCGGGCCCGGACGAGCGGGGCGTGGTGGTGCTGCAGCCCTTCCACAAGCACTCCTGCACGCGCTGCCCCGCCAACATGTGCAAACACAAGGTGCTCGGCGACTACCTGCGCGAGAGGGCGCAGGAGGGGGTGCACTTCGAGCATCTCTTCTACGTGGGGGACGGCGCCAATGACTTCTGCCCCTTGGGGCTGCTGGCGGTCGGCGACGTGGCTTTTCCGCGCCGCGGCTACCCCATGCACCAGCTCATCCAGCAAGCCCAGAATACCGAGCCCTCCTCGTTCCGGGCCACCGTGGTGCCCTGGGAGTCGGGAGCCGAAGTCCGCCGCTACTTGCAGGAGATGGTGAAGAAATGCTAAGCCCCGGAGGGGGACGGGAGCGAGGCCCGCCGGCTGGCTGCGGAAGGCGCTGCTCCTGGGCTGCCTGGCCTCGCCCACCCCCCACCCGCTTCGTGTTCGAATTACCAACACAAGAACTTTCTCCCCTCCCTGCCCCGTCCTCCTCCGAATTCGCTTTGGTTTATCCCTCCCCTCGGACCCAGTCCTTTCCAACTGCGCTACAAGAACTCTGGGCTCCATCCATTTGGGAGATGGGAGAGGGAGCAGAAATACACACATATATGCATATATACACACGGGACGTGTGTATATATGCATATATGTGTATTTATAGATATGTATGTATATATTACATATATGAATGAGGAGGCAGTAACCATCTATGCATTTAAGCCCAGTCGGGCTGTCCAGAGTCGGGTCCTGACAGTCCAGCAGTGCACACCTGTGTGAGGGGAGCCAGATCTGGCTCCGACCTGACGTCAGGCTTCCTAGATAATGCTGCCTACACCATCCCTATTTTTGTGGAGAAGCTCTTCTGGGGTGGGGGGAGGGGGAGAGGTATTTTAAATAGTTACTTTCTGTCCCAACGTGCAACTTAAACCTCTCCCCAGCCGCCGGGAAACCTTCCCATCTTCTTCAGGTCCCCAGGCCCCACCCACTCGCACTTCCCGGTTGGGGAGGGACCACACCCTCAGTCCCCTATTCACCTGCCTGCTTATAGTCGACTCAGCTTGCACTACAATGACACTTAATAGACCTCGCTTCTCTACCCAGTTACCCAGAAAAGGGGGAGGCGGAAAGATCGGGGAAGTCTCTGTCAGAACGAGATAGTGTCCAGTCCCAACTCTCCTGGCTGTCCCCACCCTCCACCCCATCTATGCAGCAAGAGGCCCGGGGGCCTTTCCAAACCCCTTCCCTATTTTTACCCCGGTCTCCGATTGTTTGGAACTCAAAGCCATGATGTTTTTAAGCAGAGCCAGCCCAAGCCCATGGTCCCCTTCCTTCCCTTTCTCCCTACTGTGTCTCAGAGCTATAAAGGAAGTGAAGGGGGAAAAGGCATCTGAGTGAGGTCTCCTTTGTGTGGGGAGGCAGCAAGAGGGAGGTCATCAATTGATCAGCCTTTTGACTTTTCCCCCTGAGCCTTCTCTTGAAAGCTGAGTCCTCAAGTACAGGGCACACAGTCTGTTCTCAGGGAACTCTCAGTGTAGTGGAACTAGGACAGAGACGCCAGCGAAGGAACACATCCAGCAGGAGCATATGGCCTTTCTTACCAGTCCCCCAAATCTAGAGACAGGAGGCACCATCTCATACAACCGCATAGGTGAAATGATTTGTCAGTCATACATCTCTAGAAGAGGGATATTTTTGGGTGGTTCCCCTGGTTTTAGTGGAGTGGGATCCCGTTGGAGGTTTTGAAAATTTGTGGTGGAAGAGGAGGATCAAAGCAAAGACAGGGTGACTTTATACACACTGCCCCAAGCAGGAAGTCGAGCTTTTCAAGGGTTTTATTCAGAGGAGTGGGAGGGCTAATCTCCATTCTTGGATACATGATCGCCAAATTTTAGACCACCGGCCTCACCTACCAACAAAACATCTGCCAACACCATCCTTTGTTGTTGCCTCTCCATCTCCCTTCGCCATGAAGGGAACGGGTTTCCCCACCCAACATCGCCTCTCTTCAAACAATTCCACCACCCTCCCACAAGACCAAAAAAAAGTGCAGTCTCAGGATCCTCTGGAGCTGATGCCTCATTTCTGTTTTTGTCTCACTGCTGAGCTTTGTCTTCCCCCCTTCTCCCCAGGTGCAGGGGAAAAGCTTGTCTGAAAGGCTGGAGCTACTTGGGAATGTTGGGGGAAAGGTTAAGAAGGCATCATTTTGTCCCTTTTTTTGGTACCAGAATTCCCAGGTGGCATGAAGGACAGGCTATTAGCAGCTTGGTTCCACGTAGTTTCCAGGGAAGAAGCCAGAACCCTCAGAGGTGACACCCTCACACCAGCCATCCGAGTATCGGCGGGTGACACAGATGGTAGTGCCCACATCAAAGGAGAGCTCGTTGTCTTTTTGGCAGGTGTAAGGGTACAACGTTACCACTGTGGGAGGAGGGTACACCACATTGAGACACCCTCAAGTAGTGATCATCCAAATCATCGGGGAATTTGGACAGCTTAGGGAGGTCACATGGGGGGGCGGTCCTCAATTTGAATCTTGGCTTAAAATATATACTACAACCCTGGGCTAATCCCTTGACATATCTTGGCCTGTGAGGTGGTGCTCTTCCTGTCCCTCACAGCACTGATCCCTGGAGCTTTCTGGGAGATCACACCATGGAACATTTCAACGGACAACTGGTCAGGGTTCACACTTATTACTATGCAGGTTATTTCCTTCTCCATCTTATTTTGCAAAGAAGGAAACTGAGGCAAATGGGGTAAGTGACTTGTCCAGAGTCACACAGCTAGTAAGTGGCTGAGGCCAGATTTGAACTGCTTCTAGACCTGGCACTATCCACCTAGCTGCCCTCTCAACCCCCCCCCCCCCAAAAAAAAAAAAACCAATATGGCCAACAGGTGCTTGACCAACTTCTTTTTCAAGACCTTCAGGTAAAAATCATTTTCTCTGGAAAGTCCCAATCTACCTCTCCAGTTTTGCCTCATGTAACCAAAGAGAAGTATGATCATTTCCGACTGGGTCTCTAGTCTATTTGCTTATTCAGGACTGCCTCCCAACTTGAAACGTGCCCAGACCATGACACGACAAGTGATCAGTTGTTAGACAACATGATCTGATTCAGCATCCTCTACCTCATTGCAGCATATTAGCGGTTTTTTTTTTGCTGTGATGTCATTGTAAGCATACAGTCTACCAAAAAGTTTACCACATGGATGAGCTAGCCATATTTGCCTCGGCTTTTGTTTAAGCTAATTTTGAAGGTGTTTGGATCTGCCCTTATTTTATCTTTGAACTGCCCTTTCATCTTTCAAAATCTTTATGGCTCCTGATGATTGTATTAACCATTTCTCAGTCCTGTGCCAATTGAAAATTTGATAAACTTGTCAATTGTGCCTTTTAAGTTATTAAAAAGTCAAGTCTTCAGTATAAAATAGTAAGAGACATGGCACTCTATATATAGTGCATGGAGTGTTGGGGTTGGCTTAGGAAAAAGTCGGTTCAAATCTTGCCTTACAGTAACCCCAGACAACTCGCTTAACCTTGCTGAAGGGCAGCTAGGTAAGGAAGCCTGAGTTCAAATCTGACCCCAAACATTTAACATTTCCTTTAATCCTGGGCAAGTCACCTAAGCAAAAAAAAAAAAAATTTGCTGGCTCCTATAGATCTATTGATTATTCTCGGATCATGGAATATTCTTTCCCAGTCATCAATCCCCGTTACCTAGTAAAGATTTGTTTCTAAGTCAGCCTGACCTACTCAGAATGAGGAAGGAGAACTATCTACAAAAATGAACATGTTGAGACTAAAACTCGCCCTGAAATATTTTCAGTTACTTGATATGGGTATCTGCTGCTTCTTTAGGAGGCGGATTTTGAATTCCTCAGATTCAAAGCTCGGGGTGGGACATCCCTCAGACCCACATAAGCTCATGTTTAAAGACAGGACTTTACAATTCTTATCAAATGAGGCAATTGACAAGCTTAATTGACAGGGCCAAGGTCAATCAGTGATTTGAATCCTGGTCCTCATTCTTGGAACAGATCATGTGTTGGGAAAAGGAGCAATGGATTAAAGGCCAGATTTGTGTTCGGTAACTTGGGATCATAGATTTGAAATTGGTAAAGCTCTTAGAGGGCATTTCATCAAACCCTCATTTAACAAAGCAATCTGAGGACTATAGAGCTTAGATGACTGAGCCAAGAAGACCATGGCCCTCTTACCACTAACTGGCTATATGGTTTTGTCATTTAAATTTTCTATGTCTCAGTTCTATAAAAGACTTTTCCCCCCTGCCAAATTGTTAGTTTCTTTTCTTAAAATGCATATTTAAAAATTTCCCATTCTCATCCCAAATCCTGGGTCCCTACCTGCCAACACTTGAGGGCAAAGACTAAAGTTACAATCATGGAATCAGTGACAGCTTTACTGCTGGAGAACACTACAAGATGATCTCTGGGGTGACTAGAAACTAATTTCTATTGGATCATTCAAAAGATTATTAGCCAACTTTGCATAAAAGGTGGAAAGAGGGATCCTGAAGATATCTGGTAAGGTCTCTTCATTTGTAGATGAAGTTTCTTGACAAAACCCTGAAGCCCCATTTCTTTCAAAAGCCTCATTTCCTGGGAGGAGGATAGGAATCCCTGGTTGGAAACGGGGGATCCATTGCATCCAAACAGTCAGAAGCCTTGCTGATATAGGACACTTCAAAGCATTCATTTCAGTCATGTCTGCCCCTGTGCCCTACTTATCTGGGATTTTCTTGGACAAAATACTGGAGTGATTAGCCATTTCCTTCTCCAGCTTATTACACAGGAGGAAACTGAGGCAACAAAAGAGAATTAAATGATTTGCCTAGGATCAAAAACTATTAAGCGTTTGAGACCAGATTTAAACTCGGGAATGATTCTTCCTAACAGTTAGGCACTCTTATCCACTGTTCCACCTAGGTACTCTATCCAAGTAATAGCTAGAAAGTACCTTTCTCCAAGTACTGAGCAGGGGCCCAAGTTGGTTCTTCTGGATCAAAGTCAGGGGGTGGAGGAGGTGGGAGCATCAGTTCATCACTCTCCAAGGGTGGAGGCAGGTCTAGGGGTGGGGGCAGATCTGGTACTGAAAGGAAAGGAGAAGGTGGTGGCAGGGGAGTGTCTTCCGCAGAAGATTCATCAAAAATGGTGTCTTTATTGCCATGTCTTTCACAGAATGAGTCAAACATATACTGCACATAATTTCGTAAATTTTTGTTAATGAAGTGCCTTCACATTCTTTCCTCCCTTCCCCAGTAGGTCCACTTGGGAATTTGCCCCCACAGCTACCTTTAGAATGATGTATTACCATCTAAAGCAGGAAACTGAAGGCTTTTAGTGAAGGTCAATGGAAAGGGAACCGAGTGTCAGGAGGGAGTTTGTGGGTGAGGGCTCTGGACAGAGGAATAAGGGACTCTTTACCTGGCTGGGGTGTGGACAGCTCCTCAGAAAGAGAGTTCTCCAGTGCTTCATTTGGGGACATAGAATCAGGGAGTGATGGGGCTTGAGGCATCATTGGCACCTTGGCCACGGGGATCCCACAGATACCTTCAGTGCTACTGAAGTTCAAAGAACAATATCAGGACAGTTGGGGACCTTGGTTCTTTGGTTTTGGTCCCCAACAACACCCCACCACCCTGTCCCACATGTCACCACCCAGACTCCACATACCCTAAGGATGGGGGAGGAGAGAAGGGGATGTAGCTGAGATTCTGAAGGGCAGCTGGTCCCTTTCTAGCCACCAGTCTTTATCAGTGAATAGAATCTTACCTGGAAGAAGTCAGAGAGGAGGCGGCAGAGATTTTGCCATCAGGAATGACTGGGAGATGTACAGGTTGGGGGACTCTGGGGAGTCGACTGGAAGAGAATGAGGGGATTGACAAAATGGGGTGGTAGAAGGAGAAACATGTATAAAATGGCTATTATGGGCCAGAAATGGTGCTAAACACTTTAGAAATTATTTGGTCCTCTCAACAATTCTGGGAGGTATGTTATAATCTCCATTTTATTTCTGTAGTAATGGGTTAGAGGTACCCAGATTTGATCTCAATACTTATACTCTTTACACTGCTCCATCTACCTTCATCTCCCTTCCCCACCCAAGCCAAGGAAGCAAATGTCCTATTACCAACATCCTAGGTGAGGGGTAGCCTAGCCAGGGAAGAGAGGAATGGATTTGGGAGTGATCTGGATAAAATTAGAAGGGGACAAGCAAGCTAGAAGAACCTCACTCACCCCAGTGTTCCTGAGGGAGGGGCAACTGCAGCCTTGATGCTCTTTCGGGAGAGTGTCCCAGTTCTGGACAGCTGAGTGCTCAGATCCTGGGAAAGGGGAGATAGGAGATAGGCCAGAGTTAAAGGGCTGGCCCCCTCTTCCTGCTGTTCCCCATTCTGTGCTCTCCTTTCCTTGACCTCAAAGGGAACCAAGAGAGAGGAACTGGGCTACTAACATGGGAACTAGGTGGGGAAAATGACTGCCAGTTCTCAGTTTCATTTCCCAACTATACCTCCCCTCTGCCTTATCTGACAATCTCCAAGCGCTCCAGTTGGACCCAGCACACGCCAGAAGCATGAGGTATGCAGACTTCGCTGCCACCAGCCCCAGAGCTGAGAGACACATTGTCTGCCAGTCACTTCCTCTCTTCAGCCACAACATCCCCTTATTTTTTCTCTCATGGTCTTCTGAAGATGCCCCAATGTCTTGGTCCCTTAATCTTCCAGCAGCCTCCTTTCTCTGCCTCCATCCAGAATTCTTCCTCACTGAGTTTTAACAGTAGAGCCTGACAAGGGAAGACCCTACTTTGGACTAGACCTCTGACTCTAATCTAAGGATCCAGAATCTTCACAAAAGATTTAAGTGATCAAACAATAGTTTTGGAAGATCAGGCCAATTTCTGGAAAGCATCAGGGGAAAAGTAACCAAGCCTGGGAAAATATTTCTGTTATAGATTCAATAGATCATGCAAAGGACATAATTCATTGTAATATGCAAATGACCTGCTGGTGCATTTTCTTGTTTTGTAAGAGAATTGTTGAAAGTGAATTGTGGAAGGATTATTGTCTCTTGAAGAGATGAGTAGAAAAGTAAAAGTGTGTGTTATGTGTGTAAGGAAAGAGATTTATATTTAAGGATATTTTTATAAGGGGCAATTAACAATGAGAGCAGAAAAAATAGTCTGATCTAGTTATTGTTACTGCCACTTCCTAGCAGGAGGAAATGGACTTTTAATCTGCCTGCAGCAAGAGGGATTTAGGATAGACCACACTTGGGTGACTGAGAGTGGAATTTGCTTTGGAATGAGATCAAGGGATTATCTGAAATGTCCATATTAATGGCATTAAAAAATAAGAGATTTGAAGAATTCAATCTCCAGAGTAAGGAACTGGGGGGTAAGGGGAGGGATCAGGAGGGCTTCTCTGGAGGATTTAGCCAGTCCCCTCATCTATGAGTTTAGCTCCCCAGGTACCTTGACAGCTCCTGGAAGCAGCTGCAGCCCAACCCCCCCCCCCCCCCCCCTGCCTTTTCTCCGCTCTGATAGCCCCGACTGTGGCTGAGAAAGCATTAAGACCTCAAACCCTCAGACAGAGGAAGTTTCTATTCTCATTCAGCGCTGGGACTGTTCTCATGCACACCCAGGCCCCAGTAGCCCCCGCTTTTCCTTAGCACCCCAGAGTGAGAGAGGAAACTTGAGACTGACTTCACACTCAGCAAAAAAAAAGATAATAAATTTCAATTTGTTTGGGGTGTGGAACGTAAGGGTACTAAGGGATAATTGTGAAAGACCAGAGGAGGCTTAAGAAGAAGTGTGATTTGCTCAAATGGAAAATTAAGAAGTAACGGGAATTCAAGGGCGAAAGAGGCTAATTTTGTATCTCTTCCCCCCCCCCCCAACCAGAAATAGTGGCCTGTTTTATGCATTTCATAAATGTTTTATGCGTTTCAAGTATGTGGAAATGAAGGCTCTGGGAGGAGGAGATCCCCGAGGGCTGGGCCGAGATTGGGGGAACCTCTGGTTCTACCTTAATCCCATGGCCAACATTATCCAGGCAGGCGAAGTTGAGAGGTTTCCTATAGTAGGGCTCCATCACGGGTAGGTTCTCAGGGGGGATGATCTTTTGGTTTGTCTGCAGCCGCTGGAACACAGCCAATGTTCCAATCTCCCTTCGGGCAATCTTCTCCATGTGCATGTTCACCATCTGCGGGGATGGGGGGTGTGTGTAGAAGAGGTTGGGGATGGGGAGAGGGGAGGGGGAAGTCCCTACTACGGGCATCGGTCTAAGATCCTTCCTGAATGAGAACCCTTTCAGGGCCCTCCAAACCAGTGGGGTGCGGGGCGCAGGGAAGAGTAGGGCTATACTCCACAGAAGTGAGGGCCAGAGAGGGTGAATTATGTTTACCAGGTCACACAGTAATTACGGGTTGGGAGTGGTGTGTATGTACGCTTGCAGGGGGGGAAGGGGAAGGATGGAGCCACTTCACTAACTTCCTGTGGAGAGGGAATGGCAATTATTATTAGACAGACAGGAACAGGAGGAAGGGAGAAAACATGGAATCCCCCAGGGGGGTGGGTGGGGGAATGTTGGGAGGGAGCTAGATTGGCTCAGAACATATCATTCCAACCCAAGGGGCGGGGTGAGGGGATTTGGGGCCTGAAAGACTGCATGGGAAGGGTGGATGGATCGGCTCGGTTCCCTCCGTGGAATTCTCGTTGGAGACACGCAGCCTGGAGAAGAGGAATTGTTTGCTGGGGCAGGAGGAAAGGACGCAGGCCATCAGCTGTGTGGGGGAGGAGGGATCCCTGTGTCCCAGGCCAGAAATATATGTGCACTCGTGTATGCAGGAAGGAAAGGGGACGGTGCGGGGTGAGGGGAGCCAAGGACGGTTCACTCAGAGCACTGCTCCAGCTGAACAACCCCCCACCCCCTGCTAATCTGCCGCTGCTATCTCCCTTCTATAGCCCATCGTTTACAGGAGGTCAGGGCTCTGTCCACCGCCTAGTACAGTGGAAGGAGCGCTTGATGTGGAGTTAGAGCAGGCGGGTCAGAATCTGGTCTCTGAGTGACCTTGGACACATCACCTGAGTCTCGTGAGCCTCTCTGTCAAATGACCTCCAAAGACTCATCTCTGAGTCTTTGATTCTCGAGACCTTAAGCATGTCTGCAGACAAAGCCAGGAGCTAGCCCTGGGAAAGATTCCGAAATGGTCTCCTGGGAGGAAGGATCCAGGGCAGTAATTCTTGGGTCATTTTTGTATCATGGATCCTTTGGCAGTTCATGAAGCAAACTATGGACTACTTCTGAAAAACAACGTTCTTAAATGTGCAAAATAAAACTATAGGATTAAAGTTCCATCGAAATACAGCTATCAATTTTTTTTTAACTGAGTTCTCAAACCCAGGTGCAAGGTGGGGGAAGTCGGAAAGGGGATAAGAATGGCTCAGTTAGGTTGGGCCAAGGACAGCTGTTTTGGCTCGGCCCCTACTCCTTACCTGGTCCAGAGTGCTCACATTGGCCTCCACCTGCCTCAGCCCAGTGTCCTGGAGATCCAGCATCTTCAGCAGATGGCCAGCCAGATTGCTGATCTGGTAGGCCACACTGGCCAGGGCTTGAGTGGTAAAGGCCATGGTTTCTTCCAGGGCTTTTCTCTTTTCTGTGGCCTGTAAGTAAGACACATAATTCTACCTCCAACACATCCCTCTGCCCAGATCAGACATGCATCAATGCTCAGCAGGGCTGAAAAGGCCCTAATACAAACTTCACTTCTTACACATGAATAAACTAAAGCCCTGTGAAGAGGTAATGATTTGCCTAAGATTTCACACAAAAAATAAGGCCCTCACACCAAGGCTCATAAATTAAAATCAAGAGTCCTTCCCACTATACCACAGCTATCTATCACTCTGAGAGTACAAGGTAAAAAAGGGAGTAAAAGTTCACTCCAGAGGTTTCATACTAAGAATGATGGACATCATAAGTGATGGACAAAGGCCTGACAAGGATTTCAGAAAGGGCTTCCATGGCATCCTCAAAAAACCTAAATGGAATTCCACCTGCAGAGCTTTCACTAGGAGGCTGAAATGTGTAGATGGCATTGCTAGGACTTTGAATTTTGTTTAAGTTAGTAGAGACAATTGAGTTTAATAGTGTGTGTGTGTGTGTGTGTGTGTGTGTGTGTGTGTGTGTGTGTGTGTTCCCTGGCCTCCTGGGATAGCCCTTCTCAGAATCATGTTTTTAAATAATTGAAAGAAATGCTATATTTCAGCTAGAGGTCAATGAAAACAAAATATACTTTTTTTCCTTCCATCCAAGATCATGAACCCTTTCAGGAGTCTAAGGATCCCAAGTTAAGAACTTGTGGCTGTTATATATCCATACAAACACTTTCATAGCTATGTCTATCCCCTACCCCATAGTGGTCATCCAGTGTCCTGGGTTCTCTGTCTATTTCTTCTGTCCCCTAAGCCTGTGTTCCAAAGTCTCTCTTGCTCCAAAGATTTTTTTCTCAGTCCTTGGTAGAAAATGACTCAAAATGTCTCTGTCCATGTGGTGGAATAGTTTTCTGTTCACAGATATCAGGGTTGAAACAGGTGATCCACCCAGCTTCCTTTCATCTTTAGGTACCCATGGAGACCACCTGTCCTGCCTGGCTATTAATAAATGAACTGATAGAGAAAAGGAGAAAGACAAGTGGACAGGAAACAGGACACATGAATTTTCCCATTCATTCATTGATTTCTCAAAAGATTTATTAAGGTTCTACTATATGTAAAGTCAACAATAATAGTAAACATTTATTAAATGCCTTGTGCCAGGCGCTGTGCCAGGCCCTGGGGAGATATAAACATAGGTAAGAGACACCATCCCTGCCCTAAAAGATCTTGAAGTTTAGCTGTAGAGATAAGACTTACACAAACAACTATAATACAGGTTAGAATATGACATATGCATTGGAGAAGTCCAAATAAAGATTTAAGGAGAGACAATAATTAGCTACTATGGGACAAACACAGAAGTGGAAGATTAATTAATTATAATAATTGTAGCTAGAATACTGAAATCAGATTCAGGAAAACTTGAGTTATCATTGGGTTTCTGAAATTTATTAGCTATGTAATCCTAAGCAAGTCACTTCATTTTTTTTTAGCTTTAGTTTCTTCATCAGTAAAATGGAAATAATAATAGAATCTACCTCCCAGTGTTGTTGTGAGATAAAATGAGATTATATATGTAAAGTATTCTGCAAATATTATATCACTGCTAGCTATTATTCTTATTCATAATGTTTATTACTAATAAACATTTATTCAATGTTTATTGTATGCAGAGTACTGTGTTGGACATGGAGGAATATATAGAAATTTTAATTACAGCTCCGATATTGAATGACTTCTTGGGGAAGTCATTAAACTTTTCTGGGTTTTAGTTTCCTCTTAAAAAGATAGGGTTTGGGGGCAGGTAGGTGACTCTGGGGTCAGAAGGACCTCAGTTCGTGTGACCTCAGAGACTTGCTAATTGTGTGATGGCAACCCCACATTCAACCCCAATTGCCTCCAAGAAAAAAGAAAACACAGGGTTTAGATGAGATGATCTACAAGAGTGTCCTGGTAAATGTTTAACAAACAGTTCTAGAAAAAAGCACATGTTTCTGAGATATACTTTTAAGTTTAAACTGCATTATTAACATTTTCCCCATAATTTTCTTCTCTAAAAAATCAACAAAACAATGAGTTAAACCTGGATTTTTGGCATGATTTCTGAGGTGAATGCTCTTTTAACCTCATCACAAAACAGCTGTTTGGGCTCAGTCTTGGAAGAGTAAAGGCTGGACCCCATTCCTGAGCCCTGGCCCCAGCTTTGGCTGATAAGGAAGAGACTCCTGCAGTCAAGTGGGGAAAGAAGATGAGGGGAGGAGAATAAAGATATAATGGAGTTTAAAATTTCTTCCCACCAAAATTCTCATACCCATTGCTTCAGATTGGGAAACTCAGTCAAAGCTGAGAAATTAACTGTAACTGTAACTGTGGTTACCCCTGGCATCTCCTCCTTGCTACCTTTATGGTAGCACCTGGTCAGACTGGGGAGAAATCTCCAGAAGGGATGCGTAGACCAGGATCTCTTTAAATAACATTGACCAGCCACCCATCTTTCCCCAGTTTAAAGAAGCAGCCTGTATACTTCCTAGACAAAGCAAAGAAAACAGCTGGGAAAGTCTAGTTAGTTCCCCGAGTTGCAGAGACCAGAGCCCTGGGGTTTCTGAGAACCCCAGCTTTGGTCTCGGACACCCTCACTGACTGAGTTGTTTCTTTTCTCTTGACTTCAATTTCTTGATCTCAAACGTGCCCCTTCCTTCCTTCTCTCCCTTCCAGTAAGGGAATAAGAGCCTCTCTGGAAAAATGCTTTGAGATTTCCAGAAGGGCTTAGAAGCAGAAGGGATTGTTCTTCTCACAGGACTCAGATGAGGAAGCTGAAGATCGGACACAGGTCACCCAGGCTGCAGAAATAAAATCTGAACCCAAGGTTTCCCGACTCCAGAGTGAAGGCTTTCTCCTCAATTTATTGACCTGAACTGAGTTGTCTTACATCACAGTAAGTCTAAAGATTTCATCAAGGGCCCAAGAATAGGGGCTATCTTTGGTTTATTTGTTATTGTATTCGTAGGTTATGATGTTGATATGAATAGAAATTCCATCATTCTACCCCTCCCGTTTGTATGTATTCAACAGAGCCCTGGCTCTTCTCCCCCACTGTCTTTTCTCCCCAAAGTGGCAAGCTCCTTTTGGTTCCAATTCTGAGAGGAGCTGGGGGAAGAGATTCGGAGAAAGAGATAGCTCCAGCCAAAGCTCCCATCCTAGCACCCAGATATTTGGATACAGAATCCGGAGACTGTAAAAATCCCAGAGTCCTTTCCCTTAGTTGTCGGATATCTCCCAGAGATCATTTTGCATCGTCTTGCTTCTAAAGCCCACACTAACAATCTAACCTTTCTTCTCTACTTTTCCTTGAGTTTTTCTAAGACTGAATCAACTCACTGTTAGCTTTCTTCCACTTATTGCCCCAGAGGTTTCCCATGGGTACTACCATAGAAGGGCTGTCCCCTACCCCCCCTCCTTCTTTTTTGGGTGGATGGGTGGGTGAGAATCAGGAGGGGAGAAAAAGTGTGAGATGGCGAGGACATGGTTTAAGATGGTGTCACCTCTCCCTGGAAGAGCTCAGGACTAATCAAATTTAGTTGGGCCTCATGGTTGTGGGGACCAAATGCTGTGGGATTTGGGGAAAGGGATCTTGCAAGAAAATGGAGAATTTTTTAGATTTAGAAAAGAGAATTTTTGACTCAGCCTCCCCCACCCTGGGTTCCAAAGAAAGCAGGTTCAAATGGTCCAAGTCCTGGGATTGATGGAAAGTGTTAGAGATGGGAGTCAGATTATGGAAAGGGATAGAGCAACTGAGCCTGCCTTGGGAGGGTCAGAGATAGGGATGTTGATTTGGCTGGGCTTGGCTGCCCAGTGCTAGGGAGACAGTGCAATCAATGCAAGGAAGGTTGGAGGGAGCAGAGACAGGTACCACCTACCTGGACATAGTTGCTTTCACAGTAGTCAGCAACTCTGAGGAGGCTGCTGTGGTTGCTTCGGAGGGCCTCCCGGCCCGTGGGGATCTCAAACTCCAGGAGCTGCTGCAGTTCATCCATGGCCCCCCGGGTTTGGCTGCCCTCCTCTCACCCGCGGCCACCCGGTTTTGTGCCTTTCCTGGGCTCTGATTGGCTGCCCTGCCTGCCCTTCCTCTGGTTGGTGTGTTCTTGGGGGCCAGAAAAGCAAACCCGGCTAGGGGAGGGCAGGAGGCTCATTGCCAGACAAGAGGAAGCTGATGTTTGCTCCCCTGCCTGGCCTTCTGCTGGTTCCACTCAACCCTTGGCCAGAGGGGAAGGGTGAGGCAGGGGCTTAATTGGGTGTCACTCTTCCCGCTCTCTAAGCTTACCCCCCTCAGAGGAAACCAAAGCTGAATCTGCTCAGAGAGGAAGCCAGGGTGTGGGGGAGGAGGGGGACAGGGAGAAGAGGCCCGGGAGGTCGGGGAGGAAGGAGGCTGGTCCCCTGCTGGGGGAGGGGTGTGTGTGAGGGAGTGTGTGTGAGTGTGAGTATTTTCCACTTAAGGAGGTGGGGAGATGGGAAGAGGGCAGAGGGTGGGAGCTTCCTTGGGAAGTTCAGAGATGAGTCACAGAGGGGCTGGTGAGCTGGGAGGACTGGGACATGGAGATAATAATAAAGAATAGTAGCTGGCATTCTCTACTTTACTTTAGTACTTTAAAGTGTGCAAAGGATTTTACTTGTGGTATCTCATTTGATCTTCACAGCAGCTCTGAGGTAAGTGCTATTAATAACCCTATTTTGAAAGTGAGGAAACTGCCTGAGAGTTTAACTGACTTGCCTAATGTCAAATAGCTAGTGAATGTCTGGGACACGATTTGAACTCAGATCTCTCCAGCTCCCAAGTCCTGCACTCTAGCCACCACGGAGGTGTCTGTAAGACATCAAAGAACCTGTAGGGGGTGGTGGCCGAATGCTGCTGGTTTTGGGGCTTGTGTTCAAAGCCCGGGGATAATTTCCCAGCAATTCCTAAGAGTTATTGTGAAATCTCTGAAGGGAGATTGTTATGGAAAGTAGAGATCCATTCTTTCCCATGCCCAAGAAAGGATCACAGAATCATAGATTTTGAGTGTGGAGGAACCTTAGTGGTTCTGTCCGGCTCCCTCTTTTGAGATATAAAGAAACTGAGGCACTGAGAATTTAAGTGACATGTCCAAGTGCACACATGCAGGAATCGTCTGGGGTAGGATCTGAAGCCAGATCTGCCTGATTTTGAGTACATTGTGCCAAGAGAAAGCATGCTCATGATGAACTTAGGTAACAGATTCTAATTCTACTGGAAACTTGCCATCTCAAGGAGTCAGTGTGATAAAAAGGAAGGAGCTCAGGGCGGAGATATTACGAGCTCTAGAATCTAGTTCTGGATCTGCTTAACATTAAACTGTGTAGTCTTTGGCACTTTGTGGACCTGGAGTCAAGAAGACTCAGTGTTGTGCGTTCAAATCTGGCCTCAGACACTCACTAGCTGTTTGCCTCAGTTTCCTCATCTGTCAATTGAACTGGAGAAGGAAATAGCAAACCACTCTAGTGTCTTTACCAAGAACATCCCAAATGGAGTTATGAACAGTTAGACAGAAAAGAAAAAGATGATTGAACTCACTTTTGGGTAAGACTTTTTCTCTCTAAGCTTTATTAGTACATTCTCAGGGTTGGACTGGAAGGTCACTAAGGTCCCTTCCAACTTTTACATTCTATGCAGTGAGAGTGGACCCTAAAACACTAAGGAAATTGTTCTCCACACAGCTGCCAAGATAATCTTCCTAAGGCATAGATATTACAATGTTACCAGCTCAAAACTTCAATTGTCCCCTCCTTGCTTCTAGGATAAAAAGAAAACTCCTCCCACTGACATTTAAGGTTTTCTAAAAAATTTTTTTTCAAACCACTCCTTTCATTTTCTCTATGTTTCAGTCAAGATGAATGACTTTAGAAGTTTCCTGTAACTTGATGTTACATCTCCCACCTTCATGAATTTATTTGGACAGGCATTTCTCTATGCCTGAAATGAACTTGTTTTATCATCTCCTCCTTTCCAAATGCTACTATTTCAAAACCCTACTCAAAGCCTCTTCCAGGAAGCCTTCTCAGAATCTCCCCAGTTCAAAAGTCTTCTCTCCTCAAACTGTTCTGGAGTACTTTTTCTGGATCTTTTCTTTGTCCAAATAAAGTCCTATGTTGTGTTTCAGATACATTCGGTGTAGCTTCTCTGCTCTACCCATCCTCCCCCAGTAGTATGTAAGCTCCTTGAAAGCAGGAACTTTGTTATTATTATCAGCAGCTCCATGCTAAGTAGTGAATTTGGATCAGACATATTCTAAGAGCAGGACAGAACACATGAGTCTTCATCATCCCCATTCCTCCTTAATCCCAAAGTGAATCCAGATTGGTTTTGTCACCCAGATAAAAGGCAAAGGAATGTACAAGATGACCCCTAAGGGCTCTAGCACATTTGTAAGCTTCCTTCCTCTGCTCTTTGAATTGAACCCTGGATGAAGTGTGTCTGAAGGCAGAGATCTCTGACAACTCTTGGGACTAGACCCAAAGGAAAACAAAGCTATGGTCACGACATATACAACTGAGATAGAGAAACAGGAAAAAAGAAACAGAACTAGGGAAGCAAAGAAATGAAATGAAAACTGGAAAAAAGAGCTAAGAGGATCCCAAAGAAGGAGTGATTATATACTTAGATGGGATTAATCATGAAAGATTTCAAAGAGGAAGAGAAAGTATCCAGTGATGACCGATCAGATGAGATCACCTATATGAATTGTATTGCAGAACTTAAAAGTGCTATATAAATGCTAGCTATTATTATTATTATTTTTTGAGGCAGTCAGGATAAATGACTTGCTCAGGATCTCCCAGCTAGTAAGTGTCAAGTGTCTGAATTCAAATTTGACTTCAGAGCTGGTGCTATAACCATTGTGTTATCCAGCTGCATCTGTTATAATTTATTATTTAAAGCCAAGTTAGAAATGCAAGACAGAAGTGACAGGAAGGGGAATGGCACTCTCCCTCTCCCTCTCCCTCTCCCTCTCCCTCTCCTTCTCCCTCTCCCTCTCCCTCTTTTTCTCCCTCTCCCTCTCCTTCTCCCTCTCCTTCTCTCTCTCCTTCTCCCTCTTCCTCTCCTTCTCTCTCTCTCTCTCTCTCTCTCTCTCTCTCTCTCTCTCTCTCTCTCTCTCTCTCTCTCTCCCTCCCTCCCTCCCTCCCTCTCCCTCTTTTCAGTTCAGGATAAAGCTTGTTTGAAGATTCAGGGCAGAAAATTCAGAGGTGAACTGAGGAGAAGAGGGAACAGTTCAGAAGAACAAGATGAGAAGAAAAAATGGGGAATGTGACCTGAAATAGGAGCTAATGCAAGCAGAATTCTGGAGCAGTAGATCCTTGTGTAGGAGGCAGCCACAGCAGTGGATAGAGTACTGGGCTTATTTGCTGTTTACTTGTTTCAATTACATCCTACTCTTTGTGGTTCCATTTGAGTTTTGTTTTTGTTTAAGCAAAGATATTCCCTTTTCTAGATTATTTTGGAGATAAGGAAACTGAGGCAAGCAGGGTTAAGTGACTTGCCCAGAGTGGCTAGTAAGTAACTCAGGTTTTCCTAACTTATGGCCATGTGCTCTATCCACTGCATCTATATCTGCCCTGGAGTCAGAAAGACCCAACTAAGTTCAAATCCAGGTTCAGACATTTCCTAACTGTATGACTCTGGGCAAGTCACTTAATCCTGTCTTGCCTCTGGTTCCTTACCTGTAAAATGAGCTGGAGAAGGAAATGCCCAACCACTCCAGTATTTGCCAAGAAAATCCCAAACGGGCTCTTGAAGAGAGGACTAAACAACAATAAAGTGTTATGAGAGGCAGGAAGATCACTAGGCTGCTTCCAAAGTCACTTGGATATCTAAAGTCATAGAATCCCATAGAACCCCACTTACAATAGCTTCTAAAGTGGATGTCAAACCTTCCTCCTGAAGATCCTGCTGATAGGGAACTCCTTGAGGCACCATATTCCACTTTTGGAATTTTTTTTATGGGGAGCCCAAATCGGCCTTTTTGAAACTTCTACCCTTTGCTCCTTGTTTTCTGATTTGGGGCCAAGTAGATCAAATCTGACCCAGCCCTCCAAGTACTCGAAGGCACCGATCATATGCAAGCAGCCTTTTCTTCCATAGGCTGAGTCTCCCGGGACCTCATCTTTGAGATGGTCAGTGTGCTACTTTGGGGACAGTTATTAATTTCTTTCTGTTTCCAGGGGGGGCTCAGGTCTCCTGACAGGCTTATTACTTCAAGTTTATTAATCAGCTTAAGGATCAGAGATTTTGGTGTTAAGACCATCTGCTGCTTCAATAGGAGAAATCTTCAGTTGGAAAGAAGTAAGAGGACCAGGAAATACTGTGTTCAAGACTGAGACAGATGCCTCTTTGAAGACTTCAAGACAGCACCCTACCAATACCACCACCACATACAAGCCCATACACAGGTGAGACTTGGGGACTAGATTTGAGTAACAGGAATTAGGCAGTAGACATAAATTTCCAGAAATAATTTTTAAGGGTTTATGGATCAAAAAGCAAACCGTTTGGGTTAATTAGCTTATGCTTATCACCCACATTTTTTCAGAATGGCGGGGAAAGTCTCAAACTAAAACTAGGCTTTTCTTTCTCCACCTCTTTTCCATCAGACTGGGATCTCCCCAAGTGGGAGGCTGGAAGCTCCTTGCATACAGAGAGTAGCGTCTACTTTTTGCTTAGATCCAGAATGAAGGATATAGGAATCATAGGAGAGGAAGTGTAATGCTTCCATTTGGTGGTGACTGCCTGGGGTGATAGAGGCATTTCTAATATGGAGTGATGTATCCTATAGGGTCTCTGTTTCTTTGGAGCAACATGGCTCAGGATCTCACTGAGAAGGAGCTGTTAAAAATGCAGATCGATCAACTTAAGAAGGAAGTGAAGAACGAAAGAGTCTTGGTAAGCCTTCTTCCCTTGTTTTCTCAGTCCTCTCCTCTTCTTGATGGGAGAGGAATGCAGTGGAATAGGTGATAGGATGTGCTGTTGGTGGGGGGGAAAGGGAAGAAGTCCTTTCTAAGGAGTTGAAAATCAGGGGAGTGATGAAGGAAGCTGGGGATGGATAAGATAGACCTGCCAAGGTTCCCTGAACAAGAAAAAGAGATCCTAAGGCTCAATTCAGCCTGGAGATATGAGTGTCTATCCTTTTGCTTCCATATAGTTATTTGGGGAATTTGGGGACAATTAGGTGATACAATAGATAGAGCACTAATCAGGAGGACTTAAATTCAAATTTTACCTCAGACTCTTACTAGCTGTGTGACTGTAAATAATCTGTTTGCCTCAGTTGCCTCAGCTGCAAAATGAACTGAGGAAAGAAATGGCAAACAAGTTCAGTATCTTTGCACAAGAATACTTCAAATGGGATCATAAAAAGTGACATGACTAATTGAAAAAAAAAAAGATAAAGTCAACCCACATAAATAAGACAAAATCTTTGTGATTAAAGCCATTAGGATCTTTTCTCAGTTACTAAATGAATTTTTTCAGGGGCCTAACTACCATCCTTTATGCATTAGGGGAAGTCCCTGCTTTACAAGGTGTTACAATTTTAGAACTTTGGACTGAGAGTGGTAAGATACTGTTTCCTCCTCCCAGTCAAATTGTGAACAAATATCTAAGGAGATTTTTTTTTTTTCCTTCACAGATTTCCAAATCAGGGAAGGCACTTAAGGAGTATGTGGAAGCTAATGCTGGAGATGACCCCCTACTTAAAGGTGTCCCTGAGGACAAAAATCCCTTTAAAGAGAAAGGTGGTTGTATGATAAGTTGACCACCCCTTTTCCCCATCCTCAACCCAAGGACCAGCTGTTCCCTTGGCATCTAGATGATCACCTACAGACCCAAACCCCTGACAACTAAATATCATTCTACTCTACCCTGACAATTCTGTCCATCCTTCTCCAAGGTTATATTCATTCTTCAACAATTAACTAATTGGTGTTAAAGGATAATTACTGAATCAGTGTACACTCAAGCAGGAAAATGCAATGCTCAGTCCAAAGGGTTATCTGGGGAAGGGAGGGGTGACAATAAAATGTTAGAAGGAATGAGTGAAAAATAATTTTATTAAGTGCTAATTGTGTGTCAAGATATGAAGGGAAAATGAAACATTCTCCACTCTCAGGGAGCTTACACTTTAACGGGAGACGGAAAGATCCAGAAGTTCTAAGGATACATCAGCGTATCAGATGGTAACTCCCAAGGCCTGGAGGGAGTACAGGTGGGGCAGATGGCAAAGTCTCCAGCTCCTATATTTTACTGGAAGATAAAGAAGATCAAATATCTGATCTGAATGGAGGAGAGTTTACAGTGGGGTTCCCACTTCCATTGGAAGTTGGAATAGGATGGGGATAGAACAAAGTTAATATCTAGATAGGAGGGGGAAAAGGGAAGGGGACACTGGCAAGAAGGGTGGTGGAGAAGGACATCCCAAAACATTTGTTCCACTGAATTCTACGCTGCCAGGTTGTTCTAGGTGACATGGGACAGCTCAAGGGGAAGGAAAGCCTCTCCATCCCTAATGGTGGATAATCCTCTTGCTCCTGACCCAATATGGCATTAAAAAAAAGCCCAGGAATCTGGACACCTGGGTTCAGACCCAGACTCTGACACTTACTGGGTAATCTCAGGCAAGTCCTTTAACCTTTCTGAACTCCTCTTTCCTAATTTGTAGGAGGAGAATAATTATAACATTCAATGCAGTGTTTTGAGACAAACCATAAAGCTGTTAATAAGTAGTCAATGAGTCTATTAGATTTGAGGCAAGGAGATCATTGGGCTTGTTTCCTCCTCGGTGAGAAAAAGGACCTGGTATGAATGTAATAAAGTTGATTCCTTTAAGTTCTAAGTCCTACAATCTCTGTTTTGCAAACAGTTCCCTCAACTGTAATCACAATCTCTAAACAAGCCCAACACCTAGAATCACAGACTGGTAAGTTTTTGGGAGTTAGAAGCCAGTCCCTTTTTTTAAGTAGTCTAGCAAAACCTTTTCAGACAGTTTTTAAATAAAAGGAGGAAATGCTAAACTATGCTTTGAGATTAGTGAAAATAATGATTTTTTTCCTCTTGTTCAAGTTCACCGATTTTGGGGCAGAGGGTTGGAAGGAGGGTAAGGGAAGTAGTATTCATCTTTTGCAGAACTTCTCTTAATAATACTTAAAATTTAGGATTCTTTTGAGTCCCCCTCAGAGTATAACCACTACTGGCTCAATACTGATATCAGAAGTCAGCAAAGACAGAATAGATCATTAAAACCTAAACATAAGCCATTTCCAGAGCAGAGATGCTATTGAATAATAAAATGATCTTAAGGCAGACAAGAAGAGAAGATTAAAAAAAAAAAAAAGCCAAAAAGCATATCCAGTCCATCAACATACTGGATCATCTCTTGCTGCTTGTTGAGTAAATTGAATTCCATTCTCAAGCTCTGGATCAACTGGTCTCTTCTGGAGACTCAAAGAATGTTTGGATGACAGCCCAGGATGTCCAGGGTTGGGGAGAGGAGGGAGGACAGAGAAAGAAGACTGAACCAGGGAATACTTTGAAATTCAGTTTCTCAGACCTGTCACACTGAGTAATCCTAAGGAGATCAGCCCTGCTTCCCCCATCCTGACTCCTTCATCTCCAGCTCATGACAGATTGGCAGATTGAGTGGGGGCTGGGTCGGATGGGAGAAGCTAATTCCTAGGCCTTCTGGTATCTGAGGATAAATTAGTCTCTCCCTGATCCTTTAACATGTGGGGAAACTTAGCCAGCGTATTCTCCCCAGTAGAGAGGATATAGGAGATATCCACCCCACTCCACCTAGTCTCTGCCCTCCAGAATGTCCCAATCTGAACAGGGAAGGCACAAGACAGAGACCCGGGCTAATGGTAAGGAATAAGGTTATTTCTGGACCTTGTCTGTTTCTGAGGGCTTGGGATAGAGGAGGAGAAGTATAGGAAGAAAAGATCACTTCAGAACAGAATTCCTCTCACATCAAGCCCTAATCCAAAGCATCAGGAGATTTGCATGTCCAATTTTCTTCTCTCTTCCTCTATGGTATCCTCTTCCTCTGGGGTGGGAAAAATCTTCTCCTTCCCTTCTCAATCACCTAAAAAACGTCTCACACCCATTTTACTGGGCTGAAGTCCTACTATAATAACCTCACTATAGCGTACAGGGGGTCATTAGTATTAAGTTGGGGAGAGCAAAAAAGACTCATGGGAATGAGAAGTCAATTCCTTTCTTTGGTTAAGCTAGATATGAAGATTAAGCTAGATAATTTTAAAGGTATTTTCTAATTCTTCGATTCTATGGTTCTCAAAATAAGGACATCCCATATGGAAAGCCGGCCTTGACAGAGAGATATCTTCCAAAGTTGAGAAATCTCCTTGGTCAGTTGTGGGTGAGGGCGCAATGCCCTCTGCTGGTCACTCTCTGTTCCCCGGGGGAAGGGGTTGTCCTAGACTCTGGCCCTTTCTTGAAACGAATATTAGCAGATCAGTGACTCAGTAATATCTGTGTCCCCCTCCTCCCAATATTTCTTCCAGGGCTCCTCCACAGAAATGGACATCCATCCATTCACACATATACACATATATAAAATTGGAGTGGGGTCAGTATGGATACTTTCTTCTCTGACACAAATCACAACTTCTCTATTGCTTGAACAGATAGACTTCCCCCCGAAATTATCATCCTATAGCCAACAACTGGGCAGGAAGGTGGTGCAATGGACAGAGCTCCAGCCTTGGAGTCAGGAAGACCTGAGTTCAAATGAG
The DNA here is from genome assembly GCF_016432865.1 of Antechinus flavipes. Taxonomy (NCBI): domain Eukaryota; kingdom Metazoa; phylum Chordata; class Mammalia; order Dasyuromorphia; family Dasyuridae; genus Antechinus; species Antechinus flavipes. The sequence continues at coordinate 137,907,435 of NC_067401.1, read as the reverse complement.
GCTGAAAATCCGACCGTTATCCTGAACAAGTCACTTAATCCTGTTTGGAAAAACGCAGTTATTTTATCTGTAAAATGAGCTGGAAAAGGAAATGGCAAAATACTCCAGTGTCTTTGTCAAGAAAATCCCAAATGGGGTTACAGAAAATTGGTGAGAACTGAAATGGCACAACAACAATGATTGATGATATACAGCTGGGCTGGTCCTTATTTGCCAAGCATATAATTCATCACTGGACTTTCAAACTTGAAAGGGCCTATCAGAACCTGTGGCCAGTGAACTTTTTGAGAATACAAGGTTCCATAGGCATTATAGTGCCTAGTAGGACTTTGGTAGAGAACCCAATAAAATGGGTGGGAGAAGTTTTTAGATGGATGAGTCCTTAGAGGACTTCCTTAGAGGAAGAGGATCCAATAGAGGAAGAGAGAGGAGTGATAAATGGGGAACCTGTCCCCTTACCTTGGACTAGGCTAAAGTTTTAAGTTTTTAAGAATATAAAAGTTCTAAGGTTTTAAGAATATAAAAGAATCTCCTCATATTACATTTCATAATATTTTTCTCCAAAATCTCAATCTCACCTGGAATTTTATTCCAGAAAATCTCCAACTAACTGATTCTAGGACATTAGGTTTACAAAAAGACTGGGTCTGGGAATGAAAGGATTTTGTATTTGAGGGGAAAAGATCATAAAATTTAGAGCTAAGAGGAACAAGCTGTAATCATAGAATTTTCTAGGCTTAAAAAAAAAGGCCATCTAACCCCTGACTTCAGCTTGGAGAATGATGAAGAAGGCCAAGATGAAAAAAGCATTAGTCAACAGAATTGATTTTATGGAATTTTAGAGTTGGAAGGAACTTCAGAGCTTCTCTCTCTTTGATCCCAACCTCTCTTCCAATATAGGAGTGCCCTCTGCAATGCCCTTGAAAAATGGTCATCCAATCTTTGCTTTTTGAATTGCATTGCTTGAATACTTTCAAGGATGGGCAACTCACTACTTTGCAAGGTATCGATTCCATTTTATAATCACAAAAGTTTTCCTTAGGTGGAAATGACTTGATATCCCATATGTAGAGATAAAGATAAGAGATTATGTATGAGATGAAGGCTTTATTTCAATTTGCAAAGGGAGATAAATAAAGTTGAATTTTCCCCAACTAATAGCATAATTAGAAAGATGATCTAACAATATAGCAAAAATAAAGCAGCTGTGTGGTGCAGTGAATAGAATATTTCTGGAATCATGAACATCTGAGTCCAAATCTGGCCTCACATATTTACTAGCTGTGTGACCTTGGACAAGTCTGCCTCTGTTTCTTTATCTGCAAAATGAGCTGAAGGAGGAAATGGCAAATCACTCTGATGTCTGTGCTAAGAAAATATCAAATGGATTTATCAAGGATCAACCATGACTGAATAACAACAATCTGGGAAAAATAAATTCTTCTTTCACCAGACTGTCAAAGCTGTTTGTGACTCAAAAGGTGTCAAGGGTTCTAAAAACATAAAAGAATCATCTTCATATAGTAGTTCATGAATTTATCACAAAATCTTGTTCCCATCTGGAATTTTATTTCAGGAAAATCTCCAAATATAGTTTAAATATAGAACTTCTATCTCCTTTTAAATCAAAATGTTTATCTTCCCAAATTCATATAATGCAAAAGAATAATAATACACTAACATTGTAACTTAGGTACATTTACTTTAAGAAACAAAAAAGTATTAAAAACTACTATTGAGAATTGCCAAACAGCTGCTTGATGTTCAACTGAGTTGTCTCAACAGCTCTTAATTTATGGTCCCCAGGGAACAAATAAGTAGTGAGGTCTGGACTTCTCTTAGTCCTGAATGACCTTCATTAGCCAGTGCCTTATTCTGAGCTCTGTGACTCATCTCACAGTTAGAGATACTGCTGATTTTTGACTTCCTAGATGTGGAACTGATGGTAAGTAAAGTATCAAATCACCTTTATTACTGTTATTATAATTATCATTGTCATTATTAAAGGCAGCCAGATAAAGCATAGGATATGGATCAGGACAGACCTGAGTTCAAAGCCTGCTCAGATATTTACTGTGTGATCTCAGAGAGTTACTTAACTTCAACTTATGTCCATTCCATTAACTGTAAAATGGGAATAATAATAGTACCTATCTGCCAGGGTTGTTGTGAGGATGTAATGAAATAATATTTGCAAAGTGCTTTACAAACCTCTAAAATGGTTGTTGCTGTTGTTCAGTGATTCAGTCCTGTCTGACTCTTTGTCACCCTGTGGACCACAGCACACTAATATTATCCAAGGGATTTTCTTAGCAAAGACACTGAGGTGGTTTGCTATTATCTTTTCTAGTAAAATACTAGTTACTGTTACTATTGCTTGTTGCTTATTGAAATTGCCAATGTAGTCTACCATTTTGAAAGACATTTCCTATGCCCAAAGGATTACAAAACTGTATATGCCCTTTGATCCAGCAGTGTCTCCATTGGACCTGTATTCCAAAGAGATCATAAAGGAGGGAAAAGGAACTATATGTGCAAAAAATGTATATAGCAGCTCTTTTTGTAGTGGCAAGGAACTGGAACCTGAGTGGATGCCCATCAGTTGGAGAATGGCTGAATAAGTTATAGGATTCTATAAGAAATGATGAGCAGGAGGATTTCAGAAAAGGCTTTGGAAAGACTTTTCTAAGTGAAGTGAATAGAACCAGGAGAACATTGTACACAGTAATAGCAGCACTGTATAATTACCAATTGTGATGGACTTAATTTTTCTCAGCAGTACAGTAATCCAAGACAATTCCACTAGATGTGGGATGGAAAATGCCATCCACATTTGGAGAAAGAACTATAGAGACTAAATGCAGATTGAAGCATACTATTTTTAAAATTTTTTCTTTCCTTTGATTTTTTTTGTTTTGATTTTTCTTTTTATAACATAACTAATATGGAAATATGTTTAACATGATTGTACATATATACTTTATATCAGATTGCTTGCTATCTTGAGGAGGGGAGAAGGAAGGGAGGGAGAAAAATTTGGAGCACAGAATCTTAAAAAGATGAATGCTGTACAGAGAGGCTTAGAGAGACTTACACGAACTGATGCTAAGTAAAATGAGCAGAACCAGGAGATCATTATTACCTCAACAACGATACTGTATGAGGATGTATTCTGATGGAAGTGGATTTCTCCGACAAAGAGATCTAACTCAGTTTCAATTGATCAAGGATGGACAGATGCAGCTACACCCAAAGAAAGAACACTGGGAAATGAATATAAACTGCTTGCATTTTTGTTCTTCTTCCCAGGTTATTTTTTTACCTTCTGAATCCAATTCTTCCTGTGCAACAAGAGAACTGTTCGGTTCTGCATACATATATTGTATCTAGGATACATGGTGACATATTCAACATGTATAGGAGTGCTTGTCCTCTGGGGGAGGAGATGAAGGGAGGGAGGGGAAAAGGCGGAACATAAGTGAGTGCAAGGGATAATGTAAAAAAAATTACCCAGGCATGGGTTCTGTCAATAAAAAGTTATAATAATTTTTAAAAAGGGGAAAAAAAAAGAAAAAAAATAGATTTAGTGAAATGGAAAAAAAAAAAAAGATGAATGCTGAGAAATGATTCAGGCCAGTTCCAATGGTCTTGTGATAAAGAGAGCCATCTGCATCAGGGGGAACTGAGTATGGATCACAACATAGCATTTTCACTTTTTTTAATTCTTTTTCTTTGCTTGCATTTTGTTTTCTTTCTCATTTTTTTTCCTGTGTAAGCTCATTTTTTCTTGTGCAAAATGATAATTGTGGAAACATGTATAGAAGAATTACACATGTTGGATATATTGGATTACTTGCTATCTAAGGGATGGGGGTGGGGGAAAGGGAGGGAGAAAAAAATTTGGAGCACAAGATTTTACAAGGGTAAATACTGAAAATGATCTTTTCATATGTTTTGAAAATAAAAAGCTTTAAAAAAAGAAACTGGAAAAAGAAGAAAAATATGTGCTATGATATATATTATCTGTTATTACTTATAGGTAACATAAATAAGATCCTTTAAGACTTGCCAAGTGTTTTATATATCATTCATTTTATCCTCACAACAGCCTTGTGAGATAGGTATTATTATTATTGATCCATGTATGAGAACACAGAAGCAAAAAGTAGTTAAGTAACTTGCTCAAGGTCATGCAACTATCAAGATCTAAGTCAAATTTGAATTCAGGTCTTCTGGATTTTGGATTTTAAAGGCTTTTCTACTACGCCACCTTACTGTGTAAGTAGCAACAATAATAAAAATCCAGCAATCATTTTTGTAACTTATATGTACAATGTATTGGGGTGGGAAGGATGCCAAAATATATATTTTTTAAAATGGCCAGACCTACCTTTGATATTTTAATTCTGCAAGCTCCATACTTTACGCTATAGTTATTTAATTTTATTGACTTGTTTCATAAATCATAGGCTAAAAATAAGAATCAAGCATTTGGAATAAAGATTTTAACTAACAATTTAAAAAAAAGATGAATGCTGAAAATTATCTTAACATATAATTGGAAAAAATAAACTATTACGGTGGGAAAAAAGAAAAGACTCATTTCCTAAATACAGATATATATCTGTGCTATAAGGGTTTATTACAATAAATCCCTTTTATTTGCAAGTTAAAAGTTAATAGTTCTTTTTGAAATATGACTGTTTGTAACCTCATAAGTTAGCATGCCAAAAGTTTGACAGGTTATGCTTTTTTTCTCCTGTAATTTTGCAAAAGTCCTTGCCCTCATGTTAAGATAATAGTGGTTTTTCTCAAGGTTATTCTTAGCATAAGCTGAGCAGACTGCCAACTCTGAGATAACCTCCACCTCTGTTTATCATTCTTGAGTTACTTAGAAAAAAGAAGCAGTCCATTACATAATTCTCCCACAGACAACAAGCACCAACCACAGATTGCTTAGAGCCTTGACTAGATGTCAAAGTCTAATTGCTCTAAAGACCACTCATTCCTACAGAAACAACTGATCAGAAGCTTAGGTACATGCATCCTAGCCAATTAGCACTTATCCAGCTTCAAGAATCTTGAAATTCAGAATCTTTCTAAAAAGGAGTGAAGCTTTTCTCCTATGTAAACAAGAGAATTCAGCCCCAAATGGCATTTGAGCTAAAGACTTATGAGTAACACATGAATACCAGCAACTCCATCATGAAGAAAGCTACAATTCCTGGGAAAATTTTAGGGTGGCCCTGGAGTTAGGAAAACACTTTGGAGTTTAAATCCAGTCTCAGAGGCTTAGTAGCTGGGCCTCTGGGCAAGTCACTTAATCCTGTTTACCTCAGTTTTCTCATCTGCAAAATGAATTAGAGAAGGAAATGGCAAACCATTTCAGTGTCTTTGCCAAGAAAACCCCAAATGGGGTCACAAAGAGTTGGACAGGACTGAACAATTGAACAACTATAAGAACATTTAGAAAGTGAGGTGGTGATAGCAAATATTCATCATAGTTTCACAAAGAATAGGCCATGCCAGACTAACCTCATTTCATTTTTTGACAAACCTTTGACAAGACTGCCCTAAGAGAATCCACTGTCTCCTTGTGGATTCTCCCTCCTTGGAAGCCTTCCATCAGAAACTAGATGATCACCTATCAGGTATGATATAATGAGGATTTGCTTAGTTTAAGGTATGGGTTGTAATGGACCACTTCTGATGTTTCTTTTACCTCAAATTCTATGATGCTATTAATATCTTTAGTGAAGGGAAAGTTATTGATACAGTTAATCTAGATTTGAAAAAGTATATGACACAGTAGTAACATGTATAAGATAGAGATGTGGAATAGGTGGTAATATCAGAGCTGGTTGAATGATCATTAATGGTTCAACATCAGTGTTGCAGGAGGTATCTAACGGAATGCCTCAGGGATCTGTGCTTAACTCTGTGCTGTTTGACAAATTTATCAATGACTTGTACATAAAGGCCATAAATGACCTGCTTATCCAATTTTCAGATAACACAAAACTATTGGTTGAGCTAACATAAAGTGTGACAGAATCAGGAGCCAAAAAAATCTTTACAGGCTGAATTTAAATAATTAAAATTTAGAAGGATTAAATGTAAACCCTTCCATTTAGATTCAAGAAATCAATTTTACAAGTATAGGATAAACACCAGTTTATCTTTTTTAAAAAAGTTATCTGAGGCTGCTAATTGACTGAAAGTACAATATGAGTCAGCATTGTGAAGAGGTAGCCAGAAATAAGATCTTAGATTATATTATGAGATATATATCTTCCAGGAATAAATAGGGTAGAGTACTGATGTATTCTGCCCTAATCAAAGCACATTCAACTGTAAGCTCCTTGAGAACAGAGATTATTTTTTGTTTTATTGGATGCAAACATCTCTATAGTGGTTGGCAGAAAATAGTCACTTAACAAATGCTTATTGATGACCACATCTGGATTATTGTGTTCACGTGTGGACACTACAGTTTAAGAACAATGCTAAAAACCTGATAAACCCGAGGCTCACATCAATAATCTCATCAGCAATCATGGATTTAATTACCATCTCCATGTTGACAATTCTCAAATATACCTATCTAACCTCAATTCCTCCACTGACCTTCAATTTCACATCTCTGCCTGTCTTTTGAAATCTTAAATGGATGTCCAGTAGACAATTTAAATTCATAATGTCCAAAACCAGATTCATCTTTTTCTTAAACCCTCCCTGCCTCCTACCTTCCCTGTTATTAAAGAAAGTGTTATTATCCTACTAGTCCCTCAGGAGTCATCCTTTCTCTCACCCTCATATCCAATCTGTTGATAAAGATTATCAATTTCACCTTTGCAACATCTCTTGACTATGTTCCCTTCTTTCCTCTGCTACTATCACCCTTATCACCTCACACTTGGACTATTCCAATAGGCTGCTGGTAGGTCTGCCTGACTCAAGTCTCTCCCTACTTCAATCCATTCAGCCGACAAAGTGATTTTGTTAAAGCACAGATCTGATCATGTCACCCCTTTTCCCAACTACATTGGCTCCTTATTGCTTCTAGGATCAAAAAGAAAATCTTTTGCTTGTCTTTGAAAGCCCTTCATAACCTGACCCCCCATTCCAGTCTTCTTAGCCCTTACTTCCTGCTTCAATCTGATGATACTGAACCTCCTGGCTGTTTCATAAACACGACAATATATCTTTGCTCTAGATGTTTCTCTGACTGTCCCCTATTCCTGGGATACTTTTCCTCTTCACCTCTGCTTATAGGATTCCTTGACTTAAGTTCCATCTAAAAACCTATCTTTAACAGGAAGTCTTTTAACATCCCTTTTTACTTCTGGTTACTTCCCTCTTTAATCTGTATTTCCTATGTAGTTTGTAAATAGCTGGTTTATAAATGTTTGCTTATTATCTCTCTGATTGGATTGTAGGCTCCTTGAATCTTTTGCTTCTGTCTTTCTATATTCACTCTACACTTACCACAGTGTAAGCATTTAGCATTTAATAGGCACTTAATATTTATTGACTGATTGAACTAGAATAATTAAAGGCCTTGTCATATGAATCATATGAGGATTGAGTGAAAGAACTGGGAATTTTTAGTCTAAAGAAGAGAAATCATAATTCTGAACTGGGATTAGACTTGTTTTGTTTGAATTTGGATTAGAAACTACCTAATACTTAGAAATATTCAGAAGTGGAATTGTTGAGCTTTTCCTCCTTGGAAGTCTTCCAGCAGAGGCTGGATTATCACCTATCAGGTATGATATAGTGAAGATTTGTTTAGTGTAGGGTATGAATTGGACTGCTCAACCTCTGATGTTCCTTTGAACTCAAATTCTGTGATTCTGTTAACATTGTTGAATCTGTCCACTTCCTTTCACTCACAAAGACCTGATCCTAATTCAGGCCTTCATCAGCACTCATCTGGATTATTCAAATAGTCTCCTCTATTCACTAGCCTCCAGTGGCTCCATATTGCTTCTAGAATAAAATACAAAGTCCTAGTTCTCAACCCACCTTACCAGCCCTTCAAGCACATGCAGTCAAACTGGTCTACTTGTTTCCTGACTCCCCACTGCTACAGTGAACAGATATAGAGTGCTGGAAGAAGAATCAGAAATTTCTGAGTTTAAACCCCATCTTTGACATTAACTAGCTGTGTAACCATGGTCAGGTCACTCTACTTTTCCGACCTTCAATTTCCTCATCTGTAAAATGAGGAAGCTGGACTCAGCTCTCTCTGACCCTTCATGACCCCATGGACCAGAGCACACCAGATTCTTCTGTCCTCCACTGTCTCTCAAAGTATGTCCAAATTAACATTTGTTCCTGTGACACTATCTATTCATCTCATTCTCTTTGTTTTCTTTCCCTTTTGCCTTCATTCTTTCCCAACATTAAGGTCTTTTCCAGTGAGTCCTGTCTTCTCATTATGTGGCCAAAGCATTTAAATTTCAGCTTCCATGTTTGACCTTGCAGTGAATAACCTGAATTAATTTCTTTAATATTGACTGATTTGACCTCTTTGCTGTCTAAGGACAAAAGTTTTTTTTGAAAGCACCACAATTTGAAAGGATTGATTCTGTAGCACTCGGCTGTCCTTAAAGTCCAATTGTCACAGTCATTCATTGATACTGGAAAAACCATAGCTTTGACTCAAGATACCTTGTCAGCAAGGTGATAGCTCTGCTTTTAAGTATGCTGTCCAGATTTACCATAGCTTTCCTTTCAAGGAGCAAGTTTTTGTTTGTTTGTTTGTTTGTTTGTTTTTAATTTCATGGCTGCTATCCCTATCTGCAGTAATCTTTGAGCCCAAGACTATAAAACTGGACACTCTCTTTCCATTTCTTTTCCTATTTGCCAAGAAGTGATGGAACCCATTAAGATCTTGGTGGGGTTTTTTAAATGTTAAGTTTCAAGCCAGTTTTTACCCTCATCCAGAAGCTTCTTAATTCTTCTTCACTTTCTACCATTGGAATAGTATCATCTACTACAACATCTGAGATTGTTGGTATTTCTCCTGGCAAAAGATTAATAAATGTATTTGTAGCCATTCATTCATTCAATCAAGGAGGAGACTTTCAGTTTTTCTGGTCATAACTAAACAACTGCAATTTACATTCATTTTGAACCAATCAGTTTCCAAACAATGATCAAGGGGGGCGTGACCTAGAACCTATTGTTGGTCAATCAACGAAAGCCAGAATGTTTTGGATTTAAGGCACGATCCTAACCCATGGAAGGTCTCAGAAATCAAAATTTATAAAATAATATAATGTCTATATATCGTATTTATTATGTGTTTAAAATATAACATATAATATAATATGTCTCATGTGGACAGTGGGAAAGGAAGAGAAAGAAGACAGAATTAAAGAAAAGGGTTTTGTTGCCAATTGGCCAACTCCAGTTGGGTCCCCAGTGGGACAACTTTTACTCCCCCTCACAGAGACAAATGTCCTCAGCTCTGGACCGTGACTAGGTAAAAGAGGCCGTTCTCTGCCTCATTTCTTACCTAGTCTGGATCACGGAATGGGCGTTGCCTCAAAGTGAGACCCCGTTAAAGACCTTAGCTCAAAAAGGCCCGGGTCTCCCACTGCATCAGGGCCGTCTCCAGTCGTCCTGATCTGTATCTGGCTGCGGGACCCAGGTGGCTCTGGAGGAGAAAAGGAGGCCGGTGACTCTGTGGGGCTGTCATCGCATCACCTCCCTGCGCTCACCGTCCTATTCTAGAACGAAGGGCAAACAATAACATCACTACTATTTATTCAAGTAATCACAATGTTTAGTGCTTGAACTAGAGACACCCGGACTCCCGTTTACTCCGTACAAACTGATTTAGGGGCCTCTTCGCTTGACGGAATGACTGTCAAACTCTCAAACACCTACACAGCCGAGGGGATGACCTCTTCCACTTCCAGACAGTCCCCCGGGAATCTGAGTTAAAGTAGGGGAAAATTGAGGGAATGAGGAGGGTGGGGAAGGCACCATTTTAGAACCAATAGTGGGAAGAGAATGGGGAGGATACCGCCCCCTCCATTTTGTTTGGCCAATGGAAGCCGCTTGACTACGTCATTTCCCCGCCCTTCTACTCTATCTATTCCCTCCACCGCTCAGACAATTTCTAAAGGAGTATCAGCGGTGCACAATAGCCAATAGACGCAGCGCGTAGGGAGGGGCGGGTCTTCCCTTTAAAGCCAATGGGCGCTGTTCTTCCCCTCTGGAAATAGCCTCGGGATCTTTCGTATTCCTTCGGGTGCTCCCTAGGGGTTAGGAAAGGTGGCTGGGGGGAGGAAGAGAGAGAGGGGAGAAAGGAGGGAGGGGTCAAGTTGCAGCCTCGCGGCTGCATCACGCATACTTTGACTCCTTGTCCTTAGCGCTTGCGCAGTAGGGCTCTTTCCTGGAAGACGAAACGAAAGCGTCTTAAGGGAAGGAGGGGACTCCCCAAACTCTTGTCCAGTGGGTCACTGGGGCAGTTGCCTCGATCGCTATTGCCGCAGCCACAGCCCATCTCCAAAACTTTAATTATGGGACTCAAAAAAAGGTTAGTGAGGTCCCACCGAGATTTGAACTCGGATCGCTGGATTCAAAGTCCAGAGTGCTAACCATTACACCATGGGACCTGCTGGCTGCTGGAAGCGGCCGGCAGCCTTCTCAAGCAACTAATCCAGTTGGGCTGTTCTCCCCCAACTGGTGGTATTTCCCCCGTCCAGAAATGGAATTTTAGGGACCTGGGATGCACACGGAAGCGGGACAGCTATCGGGGTTTGCAGGGTGAAAACCTCCCTAAGCTCCTGCGGCTGCAGCAGGGGCGCGCTCTGGGGCTCCCCGGAGAAATGAACTCTTCTCTCCGCTCCTCTTCCCCGGCACGCACTTGTGCAGTTGGGGCTCCAGACTGTCCTTGTGGAGCCGGCAGAAAGGAGAGCTGGTTCAGAGGAAGGAGAGGAGCTCAGACCCTGCATCTTCTCCCTCGCTGGCCCGTGCCCTCCTGGCCCGTGCCCAGATCGTGCCCCCTCCTTGTCCTTGAGCTTTGCGGAGGGGGGGGGGGGGGAGAGTGGAAGAAGAGGCTTCTTCGTTTTCCACGCTGTTTGTTTGGACAGTTATTTATTTATTTAAGAGCGCGGCTCTGGGGAAGGAAGAGATGGCCAAGTGGGGAGGGAGTCGGCCTCGGAAGAGGTGATCTGTGGGTTCGAGACCCCTGCTAGTTTCTAGTTTGGTGCGGGACAAATTAAAAACGAGAGGTGAGGTTTTAAAGGGGCAATAATTGCAAGAGTTAACTGCCACCCCCCAACTTGGGAGAGATTTCTCCGATCTCTTTAGCACTTGCTTGTTTGAAACCTCTCCGGGGATCAAGGTCATCAAAGGTGGCGATGGATTATCATCTTTGAAGGTTCTCATCCTTAAAATGGGTGAACGGCTTCCCCTCCCCCTGAATCATAATCAGTTACAAATTCTCTTTAGTCCCCAACATCTCTTACATCTAGAGATTAGGGGCAGTGTGGGGGACTGGGGGGGGGGCGTAGAAGGAGTGCTGGGTTTGGAGTCCGAGGAGCTGAGTTAAAATCCCTTCTTGTTAATTTTTATGGATCTCAGTTTCCTCCTCTGGAAAATAAGGAGATTGAACTACAGGGCTTCTAAGGTTCTTCCCTCTCCATCCCCCACTCATACTTTCTCTAATATCCTCTCCTTGCCGTTGATTGGTGCTATTGAGATGGCCTTTACCCCTCTCGAAAATTTCTTCCACGACACTATTGGACTAATTTTCATTTTGCCATAAAATTAGCCAGACATACCGGTCTGCTCAGCAATAATCAGTGGCTTTCTGCTGCCCACCAAATAAATTCCGACTAGTATTCAGTGCCACAATCTGGTCTCCATCTATTCCACAGCTATCAGCCCTTTTCCACCCCTTCTGCCCACGAGCTAAATGACCTTTGTCCCCACAATTCTGTCTTCCTTTTTAGCCCTCCCTGCTCATGCTGTACTTGTCATCACCTGTTGAAATCCTGCTTATTCTTTGGCAAAAACTTTTTCCTACAGACCTCACTCAAGGCTTTTTGTGACTCATGCATTTATGATTTAGTATTGCATATAATAGTTTGTTTTTGAGTCTCATTCTGTTCAGGATTGTAGTACTCCTTGAAGACAGGTACTCTGCCTAATCTAGGCAGAGTACCTGTCTTCAAGGAGTACTACAATCCTAAAGATACAAAGATATATATATATATATATATACACACACACACACACACATATATACATACATATACATATATATACATACATACATACACACACATATATAAAATAAATGTTTAATAAATATTTACTGGATGAGTGAATGCCCCTAAAATACTTCAATATTGATTTCAGAAGATATAGAAATTTTAATGCTCCCAATTTGAAATTATGCCAAGAAAGTGGTTAAAATATCCATGTCCTTCAGATATTTCAGTACTGAGCATATGCCCTAAGGATATTAAAGATAGAAAAGCCCTATACCCGGCAAAATATTTATAGCAGCAGCATTTGCAATAGCAAAGAGCTGGAAACAAAGCAGATAGCCATTAGCTGGGAAGTGGCTAAGGAAATTATGATATAGTCCATTTAGGTTCCCTCCTGAGCTTGGCATTCTCAGACTGGCCGTAAGGATAAACTAATTTTTTTTTTTTTTACTGGTTCTAGGGTACTCTTTGAGTCTGAACTCCTAAAATTATAGCTCACAAGCCCCCATTGGTACACTTTCCTTAATAGTTAGTTAGCAGACATAATTAGCTCAAAGCAAAGGCATTTACTAGGGACACACTCTCCTGCAAATACACACTGCATCAGAATGAAGAACAGGCTTATATTTTGAGCAATAGACTTTGATATGTACATGTATGAAATACAAGGTGCTAATGGAAGTTCCTACTTATACTGCAGAGTTCTGATATTCTTTCACTTCTTTTCGTTTCCTTACATTGCCACTACTTTTCTCACTTATTTGGGTCCAATCTCATACTCACCTTGGTTCCCAACTGTCAGAGCCAATTCTTCCTTGAATATACAGTTGCCTTTCTTTTCTTCTCCCAGAGATATTGCTTTTTGAAACTTCTTTCAGCTCCCAGCTCTGTGTGTTTCTCTCTCTATTACTGACTAGATTTGGTGTCTCCTAAATAAGTAGCCTTTCCTGCGAGGTATCAAAGCTATTAGGAAAGGACAAAAGAAGAGAAAAATTGTCAGCCTTCATTGCTCTTGGTAGAGGGGTAGGGATCATGCCCACTGACACTGTTTCCTGCCTCAATTGTATTTCCAACACTGAACTGTTTCTAGGGATTTCAAACTTAGCTTTTTTAAAGGCTACCTGAGGAGTAGCAACTCTTTATCTCGTCCAGCAATGAACTGAGGAAGCAACAAAGATCCATGCCTTTCAGCTGGGGTCACTCTGTCCATTAGTTGCATAGAATCTAAAAGTGAACTTGATGGGCCTGATACTATGTAGTATTTAAGTTTGAATCCAATTTCCTCAGGAGCTCAGGCAGTAGAAGGGGAAAGATGCCTTAATGTTGACAGAAATGCTTTATACTCCTGTTATTATCTAATTTCCTTAGGGGGGGAGGAAATATATATATATAATATATATTTTGCAAAAGCTAATTGGTGAGACTGAGAATGGGATGCAAATCATCCAACATGATGGGTTGAATTAATAGTATCAAAATAATTTTTCTAATTCCTTGTGGTTATCATTAGGGATGTTTGCCCTGTAGGGACTTGACTTGATATTGAGAGCAGGTATAAGAATTCCCAGAGTCAATAAAACTTTGAGTCCATCCCTTTCCTTCACAATTCTTGGTTTTTTTTTTTTGCTCCTATACCAAAAGTTTCTGAAAAAACACATCCTGCCTTCCCAAAGATTCGTTTAAAGTGATCAAGAGCCAATGACTAGAAAAAATTTTGGAAAAAAAAATGCCCCAAATTTCCTAAGTTATGAATAAGCTTTGACCTAGTGATATTACTACTATGCCTTATATCCCAAAGAGATCAAAGAAAGCTCATTTCATAAGTGACAAGATTGAAAATGGGGAGGATGTGCCCATTGATTGGAAATTGATGGTTAAACAAATTATGTTATATAAATATAATAGAGCATTATTATGCCATAAGAAACAACAAAAGAGAATGTTATATAAATGTAATGGAACATTATTATGCCATAAGAAACAACAATTAGAGAAACTCAGGGAAATTAATATGAATTGATGAAGGGTGAAGTGAGCAGAACCAAAAACAACCACATTGTGAAGACAAACAACTATTTTTTTCAGGTATCAGGACTGTTTATAAAATTAGGAAATAGGTTTAGTGCTCCTGGCAGGATAAGATCCCAAAGACAAAGATCCCTGGCTACTTGCTCCTTAAAAAAAAAAAAAGTTTCATTTTATTATTATTTTTTTGGTTACATTTTGAGTTATGAGTTGTGTTCCTCCATCCTTTCCAACCCAACTCTCAAGCAAAAGAATCTGAAATTTATTTGGTAGGCAACAGTGAGAAAATGCCAACATTTGATATAAATGTAAATTTCTATATATAAAATATATAAATATAACTATGTAACCACATAATAACCATTTTCTCTGGAGATGGATAGCATTTTCTTTCATAATTCCTTCCTAGCTGATTTGAACGATCATATTATTCAGATTAGCTTAGTCATTCCCAGAGTTATTCTTTGAATAATACTGCTGATAATGTATGTAATATTCCCTTTGTTCTGCTCATTTACTCTGCTTTATTTCAAAATATAAATTTATTATAAAATATAAATAATATTTACTCTGCATTATTTCATACAAATCTTACCTTTTTTTTTTTTTTTAAATTGGAGGCAATCAGAATCACATAGCTAGTGTTTGAGGGCAAATTTGAACTCGGGTCTTTTTGCTTCAGGGCCAGTATTGTGCCACCAGCTGCTCTTTTCCATGTTTTTCTAAAATCAATCTACTTCTCATTCTTATAGCACAATATTATTCCATCACAATCATATATCACAACTTGTTTAGCCCTTCTTCAACTGATGGGCATCCTCTCAAGTTCCAATTCTTTGCTACCACTATAAAACTGTTATGGATAGTTTAGAACATATAGATTATTTTCCTCTTTTCCTAATCACTCTCAAAAACAGCCTTAACAGTGGTAAACTGATTCAAAGGGTACAAACAATTTTATAACTCTTTGAGCATAATACCAGCTTATTCTTCAGATGGTTGGATTAGTTCACAATTTCACCAATATATTAATATTCTAATTTTTCCACAGTCCCTATGGCATTAAAACAAACAATTTTGAAAGACAATAAATTCTCAATATAATTATTAATCATGTTTCTAGAAGACCAGTGATGAAGCATATCATCTTCCACCTGGCTGAAGAGTAATAAGGTCAAGACATAGAATGAGACAAACATTTTTGATCATGGTTAATGTGAGGATTTTTTTTTTGATTATGCATTTTGTTTGTTTTTGTTTTGTTTTTCTTTTCTTTTTTCCCCAATGGAGAAGAAAAAAAGAAATATTTGTTAATTGAAAAAAATAAAATCACTGGCAATTGATAGGAGGTTGATTCTTGTCTTCACACACTTAGCTTGGTATGAAATCTTCTGGACATCATTTCAAGCTTGAGGTGTTGCCTATGTAATGCAGAAGTCAAGAACAGCAAGTTAGTCAATGTGTCTGGAATGAACAGAAGAAAGTAAGAAACTATGGATAATGTTTCAAAAGATAGACTGGAGCCAGTAATAAGAGGTTTGAAATGCAAGCTGAGAAGTCTCTGCCTTACTGATAGCATAAACCTAATAAATGTTTATTGAATTAGCCCAGTAGCAAGAGAACTTGAGCAGGATAGAAAAATGGCCAGAATCATTTCTGTGGCTGTGGGGAACATGATGCTGTTGTGTATTATTAATTATTAGACTCCTTTAAACCACTCATGGGACCTTGGGCAGAATTTTATGAATGACCATCCTTTTAAAATATTTTCCATTTTGACACATTCTCAATCTACCACAAGAGAAAAGTTACAGTGAAAGATCATTTATTTTGAAGCAATAATTTACCTGTCTTATTCTTCTCCAATTCACAGACTTCAATACCATATGCCTGGTTAAGCTTGCCAAATGTGGGTGCATTGTGCTCATTAGAGTAACATTTGGGATTTGGGACTTTGAAGTGGAGGGGGGAGGGGGCTCTGGTAGGATCAAGAGACTCAAGCTTTGTTATCTCTTGCTGTTTGGTTCTGGACAAATTGCTTCACCCTTCTGGATATGTGTCCTCCCCTTTGAAATGAAACGGGGAGGGCCAAATGGCAGCTGAGATTCCTGGTGATTCTAATGTTCTTTTGTTTTATTTTTGGCTGTTGCAAGTGTCTGATCCACAGTGTTTTTGGCAAAGCTTATCCTGGCAGCATGTGTTAGTGTTGGACACATTTTCAGAGTAATGCTAAGAAAAGTGATTTAGTTGCCGACTACCCAATAGATTTGGTCATTGTATATATGAATTGTCTCCCACCTGCCTTTTTAAAAGAAAATTTGATGTTAAAAACATATGTTAGGAAGAAGAGTGGAGATTGCTGGATTTAAAATCAGGTTCAAATCCAGTTTCTGACATTTAATAGCTTTGTGTGTAGCCTGGGGCTACTAGGTGGCACAGTGAATAGAGCACCAGACCTGGCTCCAGACATACTAGCTGTTTGAGCCTGGGCAAGTCACTTAATCCTGTATGCCTCAGTTTCCTCATCTGTAAAATGAGCTGGGAAAGGAAATTGCAAACCACCTCAATTTCGTTACCAAGAAAACTCCAAATGGATTTATGAAGAATGGGTTACAGCTGAAATCACTGAACAACAACAAAGTCTGTAGCCCCTCTGAGATTCAGTTTCCTCAATTATAAAAATCAAGATGAGAATCCCTGATACAACTATCCCCCAGGGCTGTTGTGAAAATTATATAAGATAAAGTAAATAATGTGCTTTGCAAACTTTAAAGTACCATATAAGTGTAATCTATTATGGTTCAAGTGGATGACTTAAGTCAATGGTAAGTCCTCTGTACTATTATATATGAATGCTTGCAATGTGACTACGAGAGGTAAGTTTAAGTACTGAAATCTTGAAATGTCTATATTAAATAGAACATAAGATGTCGTGTATTATATATATATAATGTATATGTGTATATGTATAAAATATACTGTACTAATATCCTATATCTATCTAAATATCTATATTTAGGATCATGATTTCATTGATATAAGGAAATCCTGATGAAGGGATACCTTCTACCCATGCTAGATTAGCAACCTCTATAAATTAAATAGAACACAATATGTCCCAGGTATTATTTTTATAATAAACACACACATATATGTATAAATAATTTATTTATTATATATTTAAAAGATGTGGTTCCAAAATTGTCCAATCTGCAATAAAAGCAATTGAAGCAGAGTTTAATGAATTGGACCTCAGATCTTACATTGTGAGATGTCTGCTTTTTTCAGGATCTGTAGTGTTTGTCAAGACAACACAGAGATGATAGAGGTGATGCAGAAGAAAATACAGGATTTCATTGGTTGACATTGATACCTTGACCCTCCAAGAGAACCTACAGTCTAGTCCAAGGTCAATAAGGGCTGGGGCCAAAAATGGGCAGGGCTGGGAGTCACAGGATGGGAAAGG
The DNA here is from genome assembly GCF_016432865.1 of Antechinus flavipes. Classification (NCBI taxonomy): domain Eukaryota; kingdom Metazoa; phylum Chordata; class Mammalia; order Dasyuromorphia; family Dasyuridae; genus Antechinus; species Antechinus flavipes. The sequence continues at coordinate 137,889,708 of NC_067401.1, read as the reverse complement.
CGAGGGTCACCCCTTAGCCAAGTGCTCATGGCTCTTTCCCCATATTGGGTAATAGAGAGGAATATCAAAGACTGTAGGGACAAAATGAAGCTGGGGGATTTTCTATATCATTAGAACTTCTCAGTCACACTGGGCTTGGTCAACGATTCATTAACCAAATGGGTAGAGGTCTTTTAGTTAGCTTCTTGTGGGTAAGCAAGTGAACTTATAATCACTAGTTTAAAGTTCTGGGGCCTAATATAAGAAAGAATCTGTCTAATCTTATCTAATTATCCCTAAATATAAGATATGTAAAATATGTATTAATAATAGTTAACTAAATGTCTACTAATAGATAAATATAACATAAATAATCACATACTCTAGGGATCTCTCTAAATTATCCCTAAATATAAGATATGTAAAATATGTATTAATAATAATTAACTAAATGTCTACTAATAGATAAATGTAACAGAAATAATCACATACTCTAGGGATCTCTCTAAATTATCCCTAAATATAAGATATATAAAATATGTATTAATAATAGTTAACTAAATGTCTACTAATAGATAAATATAACAGAAATAATCACCTACTCTAGGGATCTCTCTAAATTGAAAAATACTGATTGGAATAAAATAGAGGTTAAAGTAATCAATAGACACAAATATAAACTGCATTAACACTTTTGGGACACTCCATATCTGTCAGAATATCTATATTTAGGTTCATGATTTCATTGACATAGGACAATCCTGATGAGAAGATGCCTTCTACCAATATAGATGATAACTTCTACAAATTAAGTCTCAGAGAGCTAATCCAGAGAGATAAGGTGACTTGTCCAGAGTCACTCAAACACTATTTGTTGGGAGCAGGATTTGAAACCAAATCTTCATGATCTAGGAATTGTCTCTCTTTTGCTTTTTCACCTCATATATGTATGTATGTATGTGTGTATAGTCTTAGAGTAGCATTAAGCTTTGGGAGCTTCACTACATTAAGATTTTTGGAATCCCTATGTGTATATATTTATATATGTTTGTATATTTCACACATATATATGTGTGTATATGCATATATATGATAAAATGTAGAATATATAATATACAAATACAAACATAGTATATATAGATGCTTATATATAGTATGTATATGGAGGCAAATATGTGTGTATAGATAATAAATGCACAGATTAGTCATAGATATAGATATGTCTAAAATCTATATGCATAGATTAGTCATAGATATAGATTTTAGACTTATCTCTATAGATCTTTTTTAAATTTTTATTATAGCTTTTTATTTACAGGTTATATGCATGGGTAATTTTATAGCATTGACAATTGCCAAACCTTTTGTTCCTATTTTTCCCCTCCTTTCTCCCACCCCCTCCCTCAGATGGCAGGTTGACCAATACATGTTAAATATGTTAAAGTCTCTATAGATCTTTATATACTTTTTTGCATTATATAGGCAATATATACCTTTTATATTAAATATATGTTATTTATGTCTATACATGTGCATGTTTGTGCATATATGCATGCAGCTAGATAGTACAGTGGATAAGGTGCAAATGAGTTCAAACCTATCTTTACCAGTCACTTAGCCTCTGCCTATCTCAGTTTCCTCACCTGTAAAATGGGGATAATAATAGCACCTGTCCTCTAAGGTTGTTACGAGAATAGAATAATATATATAAAACACTTTGCAAGCTTTAAAGTGCTATATAAATGTTAGCTATTATAGATGCATGTTTATTGAGTCTCATTATAGAACCCTGTTGTCCCTCCTACACTGAATCCCTATGGTGCTATGTGTTTCTATGACATAAGGGACCACTCTAAGACCTGTAAGAGAAGGCCCTTGATGTATCTGTGTCCTGTCACTAAGCCCTAGCCCCTTTTTCTGTCCTCTGTCCAGTTGTGCTACTTGGAAAGCCCGAGGCTTAAATCTTGAAGCAGAGGAATGAAGCTCCTTATTTCAGAAGGAGGGGGGCCCTTGGGCATATAGGTGACAAAGAGAGTCTTTGTCCTGATCTTCCCACTTCATCTTTGTGCTTTGTGTTGTCTTTGAATAAAAGTAGGCTCAGCAGAGGGGACCTCTGGGGAAGCTGGGAAACCACAAATCCAGGCAATAGGCAGTGTCTTGTTCAGGAACACATAGCTAGTATCTGAGGCCAGAATTGAATTCAGATTTTCCTGACTCGATACCCAGCACTCTAGACACTGGACCACCCACTGCCTAAATGTATAAATTATTTGGGTGTTGAGGGGAGCAGAGTTTCACTCCTTTTTCATTTTCATATATAAAAAGGCCTGATCAGTCCAATCACCTTGGCAAATACTGAGTTACAAACTTGCTGTCTCCTTTATGTAATAATAATGACTAGCTTTTATATAGTGCTTTTTAATCTGTGAAGTACCTTATATATATATTATCTTCACAATAGCTCTATGAAATTGGTGCTTTTAGTTCCCCCATTTTAAAAAAGAAAAAAATTAAGGAGATTGACTTGCCCATGGTTTAAGGGTCTTAATCTCCCAGCCTCTCTTTGCCACCATAGAACACTGGCTTCTAGATCTCCTCCCTTACTTAAACCCCAAGGGGGAAAAACAAAAAACAAAAACACATTGTTAATTGTTATTTCCATCTTTCAACTAGCATTTTGGGAGTGTAACTCAGAATATAGATATTTGAAAAGAAAATATCAGATAACTCTAAATATCTTTCTGCTAAGCTTTGACACAGATTATAAACACACACACATGACTTAGGAGTCATGAGTTGTTGGGGGACAGGACAAGTGACCAGGAAGGACATCCTGTCTACTTTCCCTGGATGCTTCCTTTATAGGTGATTTTTGTAACAAGTCAGTGGTTGCCCCAGAGAAATGAGAGTTCATACACTTATACATCCTGGTGAGATTATAGAAGGATATATTTATAGTGGATTGAAGCTTTTGATAAAAGATTAAAGGTCAAAGACAAAGGCACTGCACATTTTCTTGCAGGTATTATTAGTATGAATACATCTTGCCTCAAGTCTATAAATGAAGTTTCATGCTGACTGTTTATGGTCACTTTGTGAGATAGGGACTCACCAAAATGACTTCTCAGGTTTCCTCTTCTAATCAGGGAAAATCTAATCTCTAAAATGTCATTGATATTTCACCAGTTTTTCTTGATTCCCAGAGATTCTAAGGCAATGATTAGTAGGCACATTCCTTTACATAAGAGCTATTTCTTCAAGTTTTTAGAAGCAGCCAGTTGGCGCAGGAGATAGTAGTACAAGAATACTATACCTGTGATGTAATATGATTTTGTGTCCCCTCATTTTAGGAGGGGGATGCTTTTGTTCTGGCAATAAGTCAGTGATTCTAGATTTTCTGGCTTTGGAGTCTGCCTCAGGAAACTCCCACACCCAATCTGTCTGATTCTGACCACTCCTTAGTCAGATAGCTTCTGACCTCAAGATAGTCCCACAGATCAAACTCCTCAGACAATAGTGAATAAGACCATTGCTCGATTCACTGCTGATTAATAATCTTGTCAGTAATAATCTGGCCAATGAGAACCAAATTCCTTCCTACCTATGAGCCATAGAATTAATATATCAATGATATAAGCTGCATAAATGTCTCTCCTTGCTTCTGTTTCTCTGCTAATTTCTTTTTAGAAATTCAAGTCTGCTTTGTAATGGCGTTACTTACAATATATTTTGCCCCTTGGCTAGGAGATGGATTCAAGTCTGCAAATTCTTCTGAGACACCTCGTGAGTGGTCTGTGACCTGAAACTTTTGGGGTCCCCTTTCCCAACTTCAACTTCAAATCCAGTCTCAGATACTAGCCATAGACAAATCACTCAACCTCTGCCTCAGTTTCCTCAACTGTAAAATGAGGATAATAATTGCACCCAGCTCCCAGGGTTGTTGTAAGATCAAGCCACCTAACCTCTGATTGCCTAAGTTTCCTCAGCTGTAAAATGGGGATACTAATTGCACCGAGCTCCCAGAGTTGTTGTTTAGCACAGAGCCTAGCATACATCCTTATTCCATTTCCCCAAAACATCACAACTGGTTGATGGTATGAAAAGAAGGACTGGCTAGTGTGCAGAATATACGACTTTGAAGGTGGCTGTTGCCTTAACTCATTAGGAGGAGAGACTAGGTCACTGAGGCCTCCAGCACAACTCAGGATTAAGTCCCCCATAGGATTAAGTGACATATGTGAAGGCAGATACAAATGTTTGTATTTATTATAACAATTGCTTTGTGTAGTTCTTTTACAGAAAATCTTTTTCCTGCCTGAATTAGAACTGGGGCAGGTGATTGAAAAATATATGGAACATCTGCCCCTCAGTGTTTTGCACTAGGCATTTTGTCCAGGTATACCTGTCAGTCGTGACCCATGCCACATTGTCTTAGCTTCCACCTACCCCTCACTTCTAATCTTTTTTACACGTAATACATTGTTTCAGTCACATAAATCTCAAGGTCAAGGTTAAACAGTTTAATTAAATTAGTAAAAAATGTTTAAAAATTCACAAATGCTTTAGTCACTTATATCATTAAGAAAAAAAAAAAAAAAGGCAGCAGTCCAAACACTTTCCAGTCCTAGTTCCCAAGATGATTCCTATCTCTCAGTCTGGAGTTTTTGTCTGCGCTCTGCACTCTCCCAAGCTCTGCCAAAAGACTAGGGAGTGCATTTATTTAATAATATTCCCATCACTACATACTGCAGGACTGAAGGATCATAATTTATAAGTCCTACTTGTTAATGCCGAGTTCGTTTTGGGTAATGAAAAGGTATTGAGGAGTCACTGTGAACCACTTTCTTTTCTGCTGACCCTCTTGGTCTCAGGATATTTGGCTATCGTGACTGTGGCAAGTATCAGCCAGCTCACATTCATATTTGTGTTTTTCTATAGGCTAATAGGGCAGAGAGCCATTCAGCCATGGGTTAAAGGCTAATGAATAAATTTTGTTGCAGTTCAGCTTGTCTGATTCTTCCTGACCCCATTTGGGGTTTTCTTGGCAAAGATCCTACTATTTCCTTCTCCAGCTCATTTTACAGAAGAAGAAAACAAGACAGAGTCACACAATATCTGAGGTCAGATTTGAAGTCAGAAAGATGAGTCTTCCTGACTTTCAGCCTAGCTTTCTATCCCCTTTGCCATCTAGTGGTTCCCAGAAATGAATAGGAATTCTTCGTTTCAACTATATCTCTGGGCCTGTCTGTCTGTCTTTGTCTTTTGAAAGTCTCTGTATTAGTGATATGTGTATCAAAGATATCAAATATCTAAAGAGCCACTTTTAGGACCCACATCCTCTGCTTCAAAGTGTTCTGGGGGATTTCAGTCCCCTATAATGCTGTTTAGTTAAATAATCAAACAGCCAACTTTTTTTTTCTTTTTAATTTCATTATTATTTTATTTTTCCAAATACATGCAAAAGTAATTTTCAACATTCATTTTTCTAAAACTTTGTGTTTCTTTTTTTTCTCCCTTCCTCTTTTACCTCCACCCTCCCCAAGACATCAAGAAATCTGATATAGATTAAATATGTGCAATTTTTAAAAGCATATTTCCATATTTGTCATGTTTTGCAAGAAAGGGAAAAAACCATGAGAAAGGAAAAAACCTAAATAAACAAAGGTGAAAATGCTATGATCTGCATTGTTGGGAAGCTCCAATCCTTTACAATTGATCATCGTATAATATTGTTGTTACTGTGTACAATGTTCTCTTGGTACTGCTTATTTCACTCAGCATCAGTTCATGTAAGTCTTTCCAAGCTTTTCTGAAATAAGCCTGCTCATCATTTCTTATAGAACAATAATATTCCATTATGTCATGTAGTTTAACTAATTTAGCCATTCCCCAAATGATGGGCATCCACTCAATTTCTGTTCCTTGACACTACAAAAAGGAATAGCAAACTTTCTAATTCACACATCTCCATTTTTTACTAATTCATACTAAAGAGATAGAATTATTTCAGGTTAGTGTACATATGTATGTATATATAGACATATATATATATATATATAAATTATATAGTAGATAGATATATACCTATACATATAGATACATACATAATGTGTGTATACATACTTTTATATACTTAGAATGTTCTGTATACGTATACATGTGTGGATATATATACATGTACATGCATATATACACACATAATATATCTTTTATAAACTAGAGGTTTTCATCCCAATTCCTGCTTCCACTAACAAATTGAGTCTCCCTGAGCAAAACTACATGTCACCCTCAGGATTCTAGGATTATCCCTGAAGGGCTAGGGTATCTTTTTCTAATATTGGCATTGGCTCAAGTCCATATTTTGGTGTGATCTCTGTAATATCGATTATCAGGAACAGTTCGTAAATCTCTCATAGGATTGCTGCTCTATAGTAATTAGAAACTAATATTAGTTAACCCATTAACATTGATTAGCTTTTATAAGGGCTATTTACTGAAAAGGTATGACTGAAATTGAAATTACAATGAGTTTTTCCTAATACCCTTTTTACTATACCTCCTTTCATCTCTAGGGAGAGTGATCTCTACCTCAAAATAATTACTACAAAACATTTGCTTCATTAAGTTCTGAACTCAGAAATTCAGTATAGCTGATGGATAGAATGAATGTCACTCTGTCCTGGCTTCTTTCTATCTAATAGATAGATAGATAGGAGGTCCCAATGGGGACCTTCCTCCCTGGTCTTGTTGCCGCTCAGCCATTTTCACCCTGTTTGACTCTTTGTGACTCCATTTGCAGTTTTCTTGTTAAAGATGCTGGACTACTTTGCCATTTCCTTCTCCGGGTCATTTTACAAAGAAGAAAACTGAGGCAAATAAAGTTAAGTGACTTGCATAGAGTCACATAGATAATAAGTGTCTGAGGCCAGATTTGAATTCAGCAAGGTGAATCTTCCTGGCTCCGCCTAGCATGCTAGACACTGAGATACTGAATATAAAATGTACTGCAGCTCCCATCATTCTGTCAATTTGCTCTTCCAGCCTTTCTAAGCTCATGAGATTGTAGCTTAGTCTGATACTATTTGACTTAGGACAGGGAAAAATAAGCATAAAGAGGCAAAGAACTGAGGTTTGTATTCATAAAGCTGTTTATTGGTCCAAGTGATGAGATAGACAGGGAGACCATTGTGATCCTGGCTACCACTCTTCTCTCATCACCTGGAGGCTTACTCACTCCTGTGCAACCAGGTAGAGGAAAGAACACTGACTTGTCGGTTCCTTTTTCAAGCCTATTCATTTCTGTCTCAACATCCAATCAACAGTCTGTTTTTTCTCTATATGTTAAAATCTCCATTCCAATGTGTTCTTCTCAGTATCCGGTTAGCAGACCAGAAATAGTACAGTCTCACAAGCTCTTTGTGAACTGCATCAATACAGAATACAGAGTATTCTGTAAGAGTTGGAGTGCTACAATGTAACAAAACAGAATGGAGTTTAATGCAAAAAAAAAAAAAGTCATTCTAATAGTGAATTTAGGCAAACCCAACAAATTCACTCTACCAGTGAGTAACAGTTAGGGATTACTTAATACTGTATCCACAAATTAAGTCAAATTTGAGTTGTCATGTCTGTCAAGACATATCTTAATATGGGTACCATTTGCCAGTGTCACCATTAGTCAACATAAGCTTATGGAGTCATGGAGTACTGTGATTTTGAAGATGAAGCATGTAAATTTGAAGTTTAAACAATCTTTGTTTTTAAAAAGTACCATTATATTTGGTACATTTCTCAGCATCTTTCATCTTGACACATAAGATAGAATAAGCTGATCTCCCAAAAGACTCTAACTTTATAAAATTGAAATGATGCATAAGTGGTTGTAGATAATAGTTTTAAATTAACAATTATGTTTAAATTTAATTATCTTAAGTTTTTTTCCCTCATTTTTCTAAAAAAAGAAAAGTGAAATTATATTCCTTCATGACAGACAGTACATAAACAGTTTGAAGGGGGGGGAATCCCATTGGAACAGCTGAAACTAGTACAAGCAAAAACAAAAGAGCAGAATACAGAAACAAAGTAACAACATAAATCCAGAACATATAATCCATTATATTTATCATAGGGATTCATAAATACCATTAATGATGAAGAGAAAAAAATTTCTTTTTTTTTTTTGCTCTAGCAGTAAGAAGTATGAAATTTAATAATTTTTATTAATTTAATTTTATTATTTTCCCCAATAAGAAACATATTTTCCTTTTTCCTCCTTCCATCTTTTCAAATGAGCAATATAAAAATAAAATAAAAACAAATACATATAGTAAAATATGTGTAATAAAATTTTCAATAGTGGCTATGCCTAAAAATGCATGTCTCATTATAAGTCCATCACCTCTGTTAAAAGGTTAGAAGCATTCTTTATTCATTCTTAGTGCTCTGGAATTAGGGTTTGTTACTGCTTTATTGAGAAGTCAAAAGTCTTTATAATGTCGTCATTGTATAAACTGTCATTTGAAATAGAATAAGTTGAAATGATCTCTTGAAAGTGTATATATAGAATGCATTGGAAAGGGAATATTATTTCAAAGATAAGTAGATGTTTTTAATAATAAAAAAGTCAGAAAAAATATCTGTGACCTGAAAAGGAAAGCTGATATTGATATTGTATAAGATAGCTTTATAGAACCGTCAAGTGTAACAAGCTTTATTCAACAGGAGCAATGCTGGTACCACCTCAAGCAACTGAATGGTCAAAATAATGGTTGTTGAATGGTATATTAAAAAACTTTGAAAGGTCCAACTTGCAAATTATATTGTGGAAAGAAGAATCATCTATTATGTTTGTCTCAAATGAGAAACTCTATAACCCTGTATTGCAGGCAAATGGATGAAGGAACAAATATACTTAAGATCCTCATTCCATTACATATGTGTATGTTGTTAATATTGGAAGAATTTTTTTTACTTTGTGAACCTGTTACATCAAGAGAAAATTTTACTTTAATGAAAAATCTATAAGTGAATATGATTAATGTGGTAGGATTGTATTGAATTACTTCATCAATGTGTGGACAAAATGCAGGTCTACAAACATAAGTTCATTCATTTATTTATTTTCAAAACATATGCATAGTTTTCAACATTCACCCTTGCAAAATCTTGTCAAACATAAACTTAAAGTGTTTTTTCACACTTCACAATCATTTGTATTGAGAAATGTTTATGAGGAATTACAGTTTTTTGAGTCATTTTAAGATTGACTTTATTAAAACAGTCCACTAAAAGGAAGGTTCTTTGTAATATTATTTGATGACATGGCACAGAGATAGGATTACTTCAATATTTTTTAAGCTTTCATTTTGTTATTGTGAAACACATTGCTTTCTTGTGGCAAAGTACTTCAAAGAATGTTTGAGCTAAAAGAAGAAATTGCAATTTTTCTTAATGATAATAAAGAAGAAGTAAATTCATTTTGTAACAAACAATTCCTTCTGAAACTTGCATATTTGCTCTTTTTTTTTTGGGGGGGGGAATGACTCAGTACCAAATAAAGGCAAAGTCCTCAAATTACTTGAAAATAAAATGGAAGAAAGGAAAGACCTGCTTTTTAATCATTTGTATGAACTATAAAAGCAACTCTCATTTTATTTTTAAAATCTCTATAATTTGAGTAGAAAGAGAGATACAAATTAAAACAACTTTGAATTACCACTTCACACCTATCAGATTAGTTAATATGACAACAACAGCAAAAAAAGGAAAAGGATAAATATTGGCATGTATGTAGGAAAACTAGGACATTAATTCACCAACAATGTTGTGAACTGATCCAACAATTATGGAAAGCAATTTGAAGCTATGCCCAAAGGATTATAAAACTGTGCATATCTTTTGATCCAGAAATACCACTTCTAGATTTATATCCAGAAGAAGAGGGAGGAGGAGGAGGAGGAGAACCTAATTGTACAAAAATATTTATAGCAACTCTTTTTATGGTAGCTAAGAATTGGAAATTAAGAAGATGTTCATCAATTGGGGAATAGTTAAACAAGCTGTAGTATATTATTGTGCTACAATATTATTGGACCATAAGAAATGACAAGCAGGATTTCAAAAAAAAAAAACTGGAAAAACTTATATGAACTAATGCAAAGTGAAGTGAGCAGAACTAGGAAAAGAATATACACATTAACAACAGTATGATACAATGATCTACTGTGAATGACTTGGCTATTTTCAGCAACACAATGATCCGAGACAATTCTCAAGGTTTTATGATGAAAAATTCTTTCTATTTCCAGAGAAAGAACTGATAGTGTCTGAATAAAGAGTGAAGCATGCTTTTTCTTCCTCCCTCCTTCGTTCCTTTGTTCATTTGTTTGTTCTTTCTTTTCCCCCTCCTTCCTTCCTTTCTCCCTTCCTCCCTCCCTCCCTCCCTTTTCTCATTCAATCTCTCTCTCTCTATCTCTTTCTCTCTGTCTCTGTCTCTCTCTCTGTTTCTCTCTCTCTTTCTGTCTTTGTCTCTATCTCTTTCTCTCTCTCTCTTTGTCTCTATCTCTGTCTCTCTTTCTGTCTCTGTCTGTCTTTCTGTCTGTCTCTCTCCTTCATTTCCCTTTCCCTTTCTTTCTTTTCATACACAATAACTAATATGAAAATGTTTTACATGATGGCACATGTATAACCCATCTTAGATTGCTTATTATCTCAGGGAGGTGGGAGGAAATGAAGGAAGGAAGGGAGGAGTAGAAGTTGGAACTCAAAGTTTTTTTTTTTTTAATGTTAAAAATAGTTTTAACTGCAATTGAGAGGAAAACTAAATATTATATTAAAATTCTCAATAGTTCTAAATATGAATGATTAAAGAATCCATTTTCAATGGGAAAATATAGTTTTGGTTTAATTCTTATTTGAACTCAAATGCTTAATAGATTTGTTTCATGATAGTATGGTGAACCAAGCATTTAATTTGTTTGTTTTTTAGGCAATTGGAGTTAAGTAACTTGCTCAAGGTCACATAACTAGGAAGTGTTAAATATCTGAGGCTCACTTTGAACTCAGGTCCTCCTGAGTCCAGGGATGATGCTCTATTTATTGCACCATCTAGCTGTCTCCTAAAACAAGCATTTGAATCTGAAAATCTTAGTATGTGTGAATTGTATTGTGAATTAGTATAGGTAAATAAACAAGTCTTTGGTTTATCAAACAGAATAATGCAAAATTTTCAACTGGTCTTGGCATATTATTTTGTACAAAGGAATTTTCTGCTGTAGTTATTATAAAGGCAAAATATTTATCTTGATTTAGGGTTGAAAAAGATCATAAGGAATATTTTCATCAATGATACTACATTTAGAGAAATTTTATATTGATAAACCCATCTATGATGTTAATGATGTTGTTAATTTATTATTATTTTTGTCACAAATAGAAAAATTGTAAATGTCTTTTTATGTTATATAGTTTTTATTGTATGTTTAACATTTCTTTTAATGACAGATGTTTGAGGGGATACGGGAAAACTGGGACATGAATACATTGTTAGTGAAATTGTGAACTGATCCAGTCATTCTGGAAAGCAATTTGGAACTATTCCCAAAGGGCTATCAAAATGTGCTTACCCTTTGATCCAGCAGTATTTCTATTGGGCTTATATCCCAAAGAGATCTTAAAAAGAGAAAGGGATCCACATGTGCAAAAATGTTTGTGGTAGCCCTTTTTGCAGTGACAAGAAACTAGAAACTGAGTGGATGCCCATCAGTTGGGGAATGGTTGAATAAGTTATGGCATATGAATGTTATGGAATATTATTGTTCTATAAGAAACGATCAGCAGGATGATTTTAGAGAGGCCTGGAGAGACTTACATGAACTGATGCTAAGTGAAATGAGCAGAATCAGGAAATCATTGTACACAGCAACAACAAGATTATATGATGATCATTTCTGATGTATGTGGCTGTTTTCAGCAATGAGACAGATGATTCAGGTCAGCTCCAATGATCTTGTGATGGAGAGAGCCATCACATCCAAAGAGAGAACTGTGGGAACTGAGGGTGGATCACAACATACTTCTTTTTTTTTAAATTTTCTTTCTCATTTTTTTTCCTTTTGGATCTGATTTTTTTCTTGTGCAGCAAGATAATTGTATAAATATGTATGCATATATTGGACTTAACACATATTTTTAACATTTTAAACATATATTGGATTATTTGCCATCTGGAGGAGGGGGTGGGAGGAAGTGGGGGAAATTTGGAACACAAGGTTTTGCAAGGGTCAGTGTTGAAAAATTATCCATGCGTATGTTTTGAAAATAAAATGCTTTAATAAAAAAAAGAAAATTTGTGTTATAATTGTAATAAGCTGCTATTTATATTTGACTACTACATGAACTAAAAATAATTTATATAGGTTGTTTTATGAAAAATGGGGAAGGAAGCATGTAAATTTTTGTTTTAATAAGAAAGGCAAGACATTGCTATATAAAATCTGAGAATCACTATCCCCAGGGCTCAGATAAATGTTCAGGTTGTTACATGAGGTAGAAAAACGAAGTCAAAGACAAAGTTAGCATTTGTTGAAAAAATTCTGTGCTATAAGAAATGATGTTAGTTCATTTTAGAAAAAAATCATGGAAATATTTGCATGAAACAATAAAGAGTGAAATGAGCAAAACCAATAGAACATTGTATATAGCATCAGCAATATTGCTTGAAGAACAACTAAGTTATTCTGAATCTTATAAATACTCAAGTCAGTTACAAAAGACCTATGAAGGAAGATCCAGAGAAAGAACTAATAAATAGGAGTATTCATAGTATAGTTTTACATATACATAAATACACACAAATATACACAAACATCCATATATACACACACACACATATTTAAATCTGCGTATGAAATGGTGAACCTCTCTCCTGCAGGATGGGAAGGGGATGGAAGGACAATTTGGAACTTATAATGTAAGAAAAACTAAATTAAAAAAAAGATTTAACATGTGTTCAAGATCTATCAGAAAGTAATCCAATCTAAGGTGAGGGAATTGTTATGCTGGAAAGGGCAGCATATTAAAAAGGCATATTAGAAAGGATCTGAATTTGGAGTCAGAAGTCTTGAACTGATACTCTGCTTATGAGGCAAGTCCCATTCATTCAATTTCTTCTTTAAAATGAGAAGGTTGGACTAGATGGTTTCTACGAGTGCTAAATCAAGAATAAATTGAGTCAAGTCTAGTCAACAAGCATTTTTTTTAAGCCAGGCAACTTGTTAAGAGCTGGAGATACAAATAAAGATAAAAACAGTCCCTGCTCTTACAGAGCTCACTTTCTAATTGAGGCGACAATGAGCAAAAACATTTCCTGGATTCTGTTTCTAAAGGGAAATAGACTACCTCCTGGGACAGTTCATTCTACCTTTGTATAGTTCTAATTGGTAGGTAGGTGGTGCAGTAAATAAAACACTAAATTTGGAGTCAGAAAAATATATCTTTCCGAGTTCAAATCTGACCTCAAACATTTAATTACTAGCTGTGTGACCCTGGGCAAATCACTATTTGCCTCAGTTTCCTTATCTGTAAAATGAGCTGGAGAAGAAATGGCAAACCACTCTAGTATCTTTGCAAAGAAAACCTCAAATGAGGTCACAAAGAATGAATGGTCAGGAAGATTTTCATTACATTATGTCTAAATTTGCTACTTTCTAGTTTCCACTTCTTGCTTCTAGTTCTGCGGTGTGGGGAAGAGTATTATACATTTAATGTTTATTTCACATGATAAAATAAGGGGTTCTTAATCTGGGGGCCATCATGGCTTTCGGGGGATTCATGATCTTGGGTGAGAGAAAAAGTACATTTTGATTTTCACTAACCTCTAGTTGAAATTTGTTATATCTTTCCTAAAATTAGAATTTTAAAAAACTCTCCTGACTTCAGTGCCTGCTCTATCCAGTGCCATCTAGCTGCCTCACCCCACAGTATTTTTAAAAGAAGTCTATAGGCTTCATTAGACTGCCAAAAGAATCCCTGACAGAAAAAAAATTAAGATGTTCTGCTGAAGTACTTGAAAGCAGCTGTGATATACTCCCTAAGTTTTCTCTTCTCTGACTAAAATTGTCAGTTCCTTCAATGAACCTTCATGATATATTTCACCTGGGGCTGACTTCACCTTGCCTCCAATTTGTTTCAGGCTTGTCTTCTCTCCTTATCTCTTTGTTCAAGGAAAATAAGTGTACCTAAAGATGAGCTTGAAGTAAACAGAATTAGGAAATAAGTCTGCCTCCCCAAAGTGCTGAGATGCTCTAAGTCCCATATCAATGATCATTCCCAGAGCTTTCCAGAGCCTCTAAAACCAGTAAACACTCACAGGTGCTTAAGATGCTTAATGAAAGCCACCAAGCACTCACTGCTGGCTGGATACTCCCTCTGCTATCTATCACTCCTAACTTGAGGGTAAACTGGATAAGACCATAATATTTTCAGGAGTATATGAGCTTGCTTCTGCCAAAAAATCCTATATGTATTCTCCACTGACCAGGAAAAGATATCATTCATGATTTATCATAGAATGCTCCATAATAGTTAGTGGAGGCAGAGCCAGGCTGGCAGAGTAAAGGCAGGAACTCATCCAACATCTCCCTTTAAGTCATTATTTCTTTAAAATAATGGCTCTAAACAAATTTTAGAGTCTCATAATATTTAACAGGACAGGACAGCATCTGATGGAAGCCAGCTCAAATAGTGAGAGTTGATTGTTAAATGTTCAGTGTGAACCTTTACACCTTAGAAACAGATAAATGATAAAAATCGTTTGGTTGATTATTTTATTGACTGTCTAGACTTTAAAAAGTGATAGAGAAAATGTCTTAAATTTAAAATGTAAAAGTTGATCATCACATATTGCATCACATATTTTTTCAAGAGCTATGATTGGTAAATATTTACTATCACATCTCTGGATAGAACTTTGTCTATGCCTACAACCCCATTTTTAGAATTCTAGGTAGATTTTCTGGGAATGCTAAAGTGTTATCAGATTTGATATTCATCTCCTGTGTCCCTGTCTTTGTTTTGTCTTTTTTTTTTCTTTACCTATCTTTAATCAGTGACTACCTGGGTGATTGTTTCAGTCAAACTGAGACCTGTTAAAGACCCTAGATTAAAGGTCTCCTACTGCATCCAGCACCATCTCTGGTAGTCCTAATCTATATCTGGCCCCTGGACTCCAGGTGGTTCCAGAGGAGGACCTTGCACAGCCCTCCCTCACTCAAATCCAATTCACTTGTATGTCATGACATCATCTCCCTGATGTCATGGTTTTCTTCTAAGAAGGAAAGACAAAGAACATTAATCACCACAATTGTCTTTGCACAAAGAGTCCTGTGTCTGGAATGTACACTCTCCTCACTTCTACATGTGGAATCCATGGATTATTTCAACATGAGGTTTCTCTTGATCCTCTAAATTAGTAGCCCTCCCTCCTTCTTGCAAATATTTCATATAATTTGATGTGGCATTTACTTCTGTTCATATTGTACCCCAACAGAATATAAATTATCGGAGACAGGATTGTTTAATTTTTATCTCTGTGTTCCCTAGGACCTAGTACAATGGCTTGTCCATACTCAGTGTTTAATAAATATTTGTTGAATTGAATCTTCACTAGCGATGGGATACTTAGACCTAGATAAGTTCTACCAATAGAGCTGTTCTCTGATATAATATATTATGAAGTTCTAGTAGTTCTAAGTGATACTAATATCACACGTCTAGTTGGTCTTCCAAAGATTTTAATTGCTGATTAATAGAAATTTCTGGACCAGTCAACTGAATGATCACCTTGTAGAAATGTTTTTCTTTTCCCCTCCCAGAGAAACAATTCATATAACTAATTCATTTTTTTCTATTTCAGAATTTGCCAACACTAATAATTTAGTCATGAGACCAATCCAAATGTCTGTAAGCTTTCCTACAGGGGGCTTTCCCAAAAGCATCTAAATTGTGCCTATGATTTCCTTGTTGTGGTGATCTTGTTCTTTTAAAATAAGTAGAATAGTTCTCTCTGGGGGAGAGGTGCAGGTTTCTAGGGGAGGTTTTCTTGGAGGCAGCTTTAGTATCAGTTGAAAGTAATAATCACCTCAAAATGCAGCCAGGTGATAAAAGTTCAGATCTTTTATTGTCTCTAATATAGCCTGGTTAGCTTAGAGCCCTCCGAATGTCTCCAAATCCAAGGGTTTTGTCCTTCAGCCTCTGCCTCTGCTTTCTTCAGCCTCCAGCCAGCACAAAGATGGAATGAATCTCTTGTCTCCTTCACTTGGGGCTCGGCTAGCTTTCTGGTGAGTCTTTCAGACCAGCTTGGTCTCAGTAGGGAGAGTGCAGGAGCCCAGCCACCAACCACAGAGGTGTGAGATGAAGATGAATCTAGTTGTCTGCTGAACTCTCCACTAGTAGCTTCTTCCTCTGAAAACTCTTTCTTCTGCCACCAGCCAGCCAAGTAGAAAATATTCCTTCTTGCCTCGGAGAGAGGGCTTCTGGCATAATTCTGCTGAAATCTCACCGAGAGCCTCTGTCTGTTTATACAAGAGGGAGGAATTGTGGGATACGAGAGAGGGATTATGGGTTTTCTCCCATAGTCTCTCTGGCCCTAAGAGCTTCAAGGGAGGTATGAATTCACAAAGTTACAAAGTTTACTTTGTGAAACTCCCATACTTGTGAACTCCAATGAGTAAAGGTGTGAACACAAGCCTTGTATTAATTAGTTCTACTTAGTACCTTGTTTCAGGTTCTGGTCCAAAACATCTTCTTGTAAGATCAGATCAATAATCTATCAACTCTAATGAGTTAGCAGTTTGTAAAGATTCCAACACTTGTGTTAAGGGAGATCTAGATCAGCATCAAAAACTTTTTTCTTTATTAAAGCTTTTTTTTTTTTTTTAACTTTTTATTGACAGAACCCATGCCAGGGTAATTTTTTATATTAAAGCTTTTTATTTTTAAAAACATATGAGTGGACAATTCTTCAACATTAGTTCTTGCAAAGCTTATGTACCAATTTCTCCCTACTTTGCCCAGGCCCACCCCTAGATAGCAAGTAGTCCAATATATATTAAACATGGTAGAAATATATGTTAAATCCAATACATGCATATATATTTATACAATAATCTTGCTGCACAAGATAAAAGGAGAAGCAAAATAAAATGCAAGCAAACAACAACAAAAGGTGTGAAAGGTAACACACTCTGTTACCACAGTCCTTTCTCTGGGTGTAGTTGAACAATTGGAACTGGTTTGAATCCTCTCATTGTTGAGGAAAGCCACATCCATCAGAACTGATTATCGTATAATCTTCTTGTTGCCATGTATAATGATCTCCTGGTTCTGCTCATTTCACTCAGGTTCTTTCATGTAAGTCTCTCTAGACCTCTCTGTATTCATCCTGCTGGTCTTTTCTTACAGAACAATAATATTCCATAATATTCATATACCATAATTTATTCAGCCATTCTCCCAATTGATGGGCATCCATTCAGTTTCTAGTTTTTTGCCACTACAAAAAGGTTCAGCATCAAATTAAACACGATTTTAGTTTTTGGAAAGCCTTCTTTGTCTGGCTTCCGCCTTTTTAATCAGATTCTCCTTTCCCAAGGTATTATGACCAGTTTATCTGATATTATCTCCTGCATTAAGAATTTTAATGTAATCAACTTTGTCTAGTAACTTATAAACCATAGAATAAATATAGGAAAAACATACTTTCCCTCATTCCTATTCCCCCGACTCCTCTTGGAGGAGGGTGACAATTGTTTAGCCCTGAGAAGAAGATAGGAAGTGAGAAGTATAAGGACTTTTGATTTTAGTGATATAGCTAAGAATCAGTGAAAGATGGTTGTTCCTGAAATTTTACTGGGGTAAGTCTTCATGGTCCATGCTTTTGTTGTGGTGGTTCTTTCTGCAAGCCCAAAAATGCCCCTGTAGGATTCATTCATTCAATAAGCATTTATAGGTGCTTCTTTTGTATTAGTCTCTGGGGTTAGGATATCTGTGATTTCACTGATAAAGGGAACTCCTAAAGCAGAGCTTCTTAAACTTTTTCTACTCATGATACATTTTCACTAGAGAAATTTTTGCACAATCCCTAATATGTATATATATAAAATAGGTTTACAAGTCAAACATTTATTGATAATAAATCATAATTGTATAAATCCCTCATTCAGTTATGTAATTCCATACAGTGTCATGACCTACAGGTTAAGAAGCTTTGTCCTAAATAGAGTTTCTCTGCATTTAAAGAAGCATTTACATTTGCTTTTTTGCTATACCCAGAGGACCATGAAACTTGAAGATTACGTCTTTTAGGGATATTTTTCTCCCATTAGAAGGGGAACTCCCTAGTCTCCCTAGGGTCAGGGGGACCTGAGTTCAAATTCAACCTCAGACTAGGTATGTAATCCTAAAACAAGTCACTTAATCTACAATTTGCCTCATCTGTAAAATAAGTTGGAGAAGAATGGCAAGCCACTCCAGTATCTTTATCAAAAAACAAAACCCAAAAAACCCCAACTGGGGTCAGGAAGAATCAGACATAACTAAAAAATGAATGAATGAAAACAATAAGTTGGATCAACAACTTCTCTCAATGATCAAAGTCCTTGAGTGAGGGTTGACAGGGTCTTTTAAACTTAGACATGACTTATATAAACTGATGCTGAGTGAAATGAGCAGAACCAGGAGATCATTGTGCACAGAAACAACAAGATTATAAGATGATCAATTCTGACAGACATGACTCTTTTCAACAATGAGGTGATTGAGGCCAGTTCTTGTGATGAAGAGAGCCATGTGGATTCAGAGAGAGGACTGTGGGGATTGAGTGTGGATCACAACATAGCATTTTCACTCTTTTCGTTGTTGTTTGCTTGCATTTTGTTTTTTCTCATTTTTTTCTTTTTTGACTTGATTTTTCTTATTCCTTAAGATAATACATACATAATATATATACATATATTGGATTTAACATATATTTTTAATATGGTTAACATATATTGCCATCTAGGGAAGGGGGGGAAATTTAGAACACAAGGATTTGCAAGGGTCAACGTTGAAAAATTATCCATGTATATGTTTTGAAAACAAAAAGCTTAAAAAAAAAGATATCTTCCTTATGATTAACTTGACCAATACATTATTAGAACTTCCCTGGGAAAGGTAAGAAAATCCTAATAAGTAGACATTTTAATGAGGGGTAGGTTACAAACCACTTCAGCTCCTCCCCATTATTTCATCTTTGGGAGATGGAAGTAATTCTTTGATGATAGGATTTGAACTCATGAAGATGGAGCTTCTTGATTTGAAGCCCTATGCACTGTGTCACCTGGCTGCCCCAATGTATTGGTTTCTAATAAATTGATCATCTGACCATCGTCTCAGTTTACCTTAATTTTAATAGTACCTAATATATTCCATTGATTAACTTTTCTATTTTTTGTGATGTTGAACAAAAATCTTAATATTACATTCTAATTTTTAGGTATAAGTCTGCCAAACATTCTTTATTAATTTAATATTATTCAAAATCCAAGTTACTTCTAGCTTGGAGAAGAAAATGTCCAAATTGGCAAGAGTCCATCTATGCTCTCAAATAACTCTCTATACCAAGACTATTTGAGGTAATATTTATAGTAATCCTGAACAAAGATCATAATGTGCAAAAATGAAGTTTTTGGTTAATATTCCAGCACAGCCACTAATCTAATTTCTACCTTGATCGCTCTCCTTCCTGTAATCAATATTTTAGTATTTGAATGGAAAAAGAGGGCATTGCCCTTAGATAGGTCTTGGGATGTATTACTTTGGAGTGGGGGAAGGGCAATGATTTACTCTAGAAGAAAAATAAAAAAAAAACCTGATACATTTCCTGGGACTTTAACCTTTGTTCTTTACCTTTTATACATGTTCAAATAAGGAAAAATGTGGAAACGGTTTTTAGGCCAGAGAAATATTGTTTCTTAATATTTTTGGTTCAACTAAAAAGGTTTTAAAAATATGGTTCCACAATGAATGCCAAATTGTTTTGATGAATACTGCTTTGTAGTATAGTTTGAAATCTGGTACACCCCCTTCTTTCCCACTTTCCCCCACATTGTCCCTTGAGATTCTTGACCTTTTGTTCCTCCAGATGAATGTTTGAAGCATTCCATAGTTATTTTTAATGACATTTCTTCTTGCTGGGTTTTATTGAGAATTTCCAGAAGGACTGGTGATTTTCTGAAGTTGTTCTATATCTTGCTACTTTATTGAAGCTATAAAATGTTCCAATTAGTTTTAAAATTGACTTTAGGGTTTCCTAAGCAAATCATTATAGCATATGCAAAAATAACAATTTTGTTTCCTCTCTGCCAATTGTGGAACCATACTGAGATCTTCCTCTTCCTCCTCACTCAATTTCTTCTTTAGGCTATATATTAATATCAAGGCAATCCTTTAGTTTGAAGACCTTCAATAACTTGCTTGGATGAAGAAAATTTTATTAGGCAAACCCCTGAAAAAACAACATCCTTCCTAGAATGAAATTTTTTTCCTACAATTCTAATCAAAGGTTTAATGTTTCATCAAAAATGTTCTGCACTCGTTGATATAATAATGTGGGTTTTATTGCTTCTCTTATTAATGTTGAATTATATTTACAAATTCCTAACATAAATTAAAGCTGTTCTTATTGTATAATATTTTAAATATGTTGTTGTACCCTTTTTTCTAATATTTTGTTGAATGATTTTAGAAAGCTGTTAAAGATATTAATTAAGTTTTCTTTCTTGCTTTATTTCTTCCTGATTTATATATCAGGGCCATATTTATTTCATAGAATAAGACAAATAGGGTCCTGATTCATAAATGAGGAACTTATCTTTCCATATTTTTGCAAGAAATTTATGTAATATTGAAATTTATTGTCTTTTGATGTTAGGAAGGACTTCTGCAGAATTGGAGAACAAGAACTTGAAATGAAATCATTTATCTCAGGTCACACACAGTAAGAACTAGTAACATCTAGGCAGCCTATTTTCTAGTTTAGGACTCTTGTCCTCTTAATAGCTTCATACGATCTTTAACATTTTTATAAACTTCTCCATGCCCTTACATTTACGTTTATTCTTTTCTCCCCCAGACTCTCTTGTGAGAGCTATGAACCTGACAAAATCCATATACATTCCTGTTTTTATTTATGGTTCCAGAACTGCCTCTTCTTCCAAATCAAACATGTTCAAAAGCAAAAACAGTCACTGAGCAAATTATACTTAACAGAGGGAGGTGGCTACAGCAAAGAGCTGTCTTTGTAAGGGATGTAAGGGCCATAGAAGTCACCAACCTCAACTTTGTTCCATTTCCAAAGTGTCCAACAACTCCCTTCATAGCCATTAAGGACCATAATACAGTAAATGTTTGCTGAGTTGTTGCATTGAATTAAAATGTAATTTCTGTTTGTAGCAAGTGAAAGATATTTCTCTGTCATGTACTTAGTGTGTGTGTGGAGGAGTGGGAAAGAAAGGGGGGAATTGCTATTGGGTCAGGACAGGTCTTGAAGTTCTGGTGGGAATTTAAAAAGGAAATCTCCCTTTCTCTTGGGAATTCTTAGCAATGTTTGAACTGTTATATGGAATCAGCCTTTTCAGATAAGGGAAAATTTGCCAGGAGGCAACATGAGCAATGAGATTGCAATGTGAATTCGGGTGGACCCCAGACCCGGAGGTCTCTATAGTGATGTTGGAGATATGGGAAAAGTCTTCCAAAGATCCATCAGGAGCAAAGAATGTTTGCCAGAAGGCAACATTTATCTCTCATGAATAGGAGTAGGGAATTTCCATCTGACTCAAGGTAAGGCTTTTGCTCCTTGTGACTTTGACAGAGGGGGAAAACCCTCAAAACATTCCTCTGAAACAGCCTCGAGGCACATCCTTCCTGGTGAAAATGAAGTTGGAAAACTGAGCATTTGTAACTGTTGTAGAATTATTTGATTTCAAACCTCACCAAGCAGCGGTGGGTGTCAACCACTAGGGAATTCTAACACATCTTCCATCTTACTAAAAGTAAATGCAATCTAATCAACAATAAGAGGGTATAGTTCATTTGTTCATACAAAGTTAAAAAGATGAGAATCCTTGTTCTGTAAGAAATGACCAGCAGGATGAATACAGAGAGGACTGGCGAGACTTACATGAACTGATGCTGAGTGAAATGAGTAGAACCAGGAGATTATTATATACCTCAACAATGATACTGTATGAGGATGTATTCTGATAGAAGTGGATCTCTGATAAAGAGAGCTAATTCAGTTTCAATTGATCAGTGATGGACAGAAGCAGCTATACCCAAAGAAAGAACACTGGGGAATGAATATAAACTGCTTGCATTTTTGTTTTTCTTCCCAGGTTATTTATACCTTCTGAATCCAATTCTCCCTGTGCAACAAGAAAACTGTTCAGTTCTGCACACATATATTGTATCTAGGATATACTGTAACCTATTTAACATGTAAAGGACTGCTTGTCATTGGGGGGAGGGGGTAGAGGGAGGGAGGAGAAAAATCGGAGCAGAAGTGAGTGCAAGGGATAATGCTGTAAAAAATTACCCTGGTATGGGTTCTGTCAATAAAAAGTTATTTAAAAAAAAAAAAAAAAAGATGAGAATCTTAATAAGAAATGGGGCCAAATATTAAAATAACTGTTATGTTTTCAAACCTAGACTAATCAAGACAAGATAAAACTTGGGCTGGTTGCTGAGGTCCTCGGAGGTTGGAAACCAAAGGGAAGCAGATGGGATGCTCTTTCTTGTTTAGAAGTCCATGTGGGTATTCCACATTTTTTCATGGGTCCTTGGAAACTGAAACACTGAGCTCAGATTGCCATCTGGTGACATTTGGAAAAACTGCACCTTGAATGGCTGCTCACATATAGGTGCTTCTGTCAAGGGGAGAAATTTTTGTATTCTATAAAAGAATTTGAAAGGCTGTCGTAAAGTAACTTTGACCTGCTCAGCCTCAAAGGGGCAGATCAAAGAGCAATTTCTGGAAGTTGCAGAAAAGTAGATTTAAATTCTATGTGAGAAGGCATTTCCTACCAATTATGGATTGGGCTATCTCAGGAGGTGGTGAATTTCCTCTTACTGGAAGTCCCCAAGTGAAGGCTGGATGACTAGTTTTCAAGGATATTGTAGAAGGGAACAGTTTGGTCCAGATGATCTTAAAGCTAAGTGACACCGTATATAAAACCCCGCATGTGGAGTCAGGAAGATCTGAATTCAAATGTAATCTTAAATACTTACTAGCTTTATTATCCTGGGCAAACAGTATTAATGTTTGTCTGCCTTGGTTTCCTCATCAAAATGGGGATAATATTAGTATCTTGCAAATTTGTTATGAGGCTCAACTAAAGTAATTTTTGTAGAGCACTTAGTAAAGTTCTTAGCACATAATAGGCACTTAATAAATGCTCGTTCCCTCTTCCTACATTGAGTTTTGAAAAATTAACTTTTAAAATGAATGTAGCATAAATGACTTAAAATAATTTAGATAATAGAAGTACTTCTGATTTGTAAGAAGTATTTTTGACTTTTTATTTCTTTTTTTGAAGACAATCAAGAAGATAGAATGATGTCTTGATTTGTATGTGAATTTAATTGAAGGGAGGCAGACTTGCACAAAAGCATCAATCTCATTCTCTCTTTCAAAATCCCAAAAGCCCAGTGATGTTCAGAGTGCAGGGGATGATCTTGGTGACTTACCCAGCTCTAAAAGTTCCACAATGCCTCTTCAGCTGCCTTCAACTGTTAATTATTCTCATCTGCTCATTCTGCACATGCATGGGGTAGCCCCTCTCCTAACTCCCCAACAGGTTTGAAACCTGCCTGTTACCCTCAACCTAGTTTAGTTCATTCGTTGAGATGGTTTACTGGGCTGCATATGCTACAGCTTTTTGGAACCAGATAAGAGTTGAGTGCCACCAAAGGTGGATAATTAGACCTGAAAAGGCTTACAAAGGCCTCCTACCAGAGGTGCTAGTCCTTGAATACCCCATACATCTCACCTTTAATTAGTGGGAAAGAAAATATTTTAGAGAGAGTAGTTAAAAAGGGAATTGAATGGTTTTAAGTAAATCATCTTCCAAGAAGCCCTCAAAGTTAGATTAGTATTATTTTCTGACAAATCAAATCTGTTACCTCATATTAATTAAAACCTAAACTAAAAAAGTTCAATTAACCAAAGGAGATTTCTCTTTCTTTTACCCATTCCCTCTGGGGAGAAAAAAAAAAAAAAAAAAAAAAAGAAAAGAAATACCACATCCTTGTAAAAATATTCATAATCAAGCAAAACAAATTTTGCATTGGCTTCATCATTAATCCTTTGAAATTCCCATCACTCATTTTGTTGATCAGGATTCCTAAAGCTAGTTTTCTTTCTTTCTTTCTTTCTTTCTTTCTTTCTTTCTTTCTTTCTTTCTTTCTTTCTTTCTTTCTTTCTTTCTTTCTTTCTTTCTTTCTTTTCTTTCTTTTATTTTCTTTCTTTGTTTCTTCCTTCCTTTCTTTCTTTTTTCCTTCCTTCTTTCCTTCCTTCCTTCCTTCCTTCCTTCCTTCCTTCTTCCTTCCTTCCTTCCTTCCTTCCTTCTTCCTTCCTTCCTTCCTTCCTTCCTTCCTTCCTTCTTTCCCTCCCTCCCTCCCTCCTCCCTCCTTTCTTTCTTTCTTTCTTTCTTTCTTTCTTTCTTCTTTCTTTCTTTCTTTCTTTCTTTCTTTCTTTCTTTCTTTCTTTCTTCTTTCTTTCTTTCTTTCTTTCTTTCTTCCTTTCTTTCTTTCTTTTATTTTCTTTCTTTGT